>NW_025764731.1:0-301134 GCF_019669845.1 Emericellopsis atlantica | reverse complement strand
ATGATAGATTGATTGATAGATTGATTGATAGATTGATTGATAGATTGATTGATAGATTGATTGATAGATTGATTGATAGATTGATTGATAGATTGATTGATAGATTGATGATTGCCAGCGACCATCCGGATCGGCCCCTACTCCAGTCCCCTAGCTAATGAGTTGGGCGCCCTAACCTAGGGATCGTCACTAGCATCGTAGTTCGTGCGAAGGGGGCATTGACGCATGTTAAATTCTTTGCGAGATGGGGGGATGGCGTCAAGATGGCGCGGCGCACACGTTGTTTGGCCGTCCAATGACGCCAGGATCTACGAGCCCATCTCTGGTCTCACGGCTGGTCAACCGTCCGAGGCTTGCAGTGCTCCATGTTCGAGAACGAAGAGGATCGTAGTGTGACTCGTGGTGGCATCGGCTCATGAGCCGCCCCACAATGGCTGCCGCCGCTTGACTGGAGCGATCCGACTGCCAGCGAGGGGGCAGCACTGATCAGGAAACCACACACAAAAAGGCTCAATGGCCAGGCTGCTCTGATGCAGGCTGATCTGGCGACCCTGGCTGTCACCGAGGGCATCGTGGAAGATGGCGTGCAAGCCAAGCGTGTGCGGATGCGTGTGGCCGCAGGGGCTAACGTTAGGGTCTTGACTCTTGACAGCCGGGCAGCTCATGATAGTGAGAAGGGGGCGGCCGCAGGCATCGCAGTGTAGATTTGTCCATGCATTGAGGCATGTGTGAAGCCGTTGTGACTCGTCAGACGCAGGCAACATGGAATCAATCATCAGCCACAAGAAGAGGAGCACGTCCTTCCTCTGTGGTATGCGCGTGTACGGAGTTAGGGACGCTCAAAGTGCGAGCTCAGTCGCCGACTAAACTCGGGCCACGGTAGCTTGTGATTGGAAGAATGTGGTGTTGAATATTGGCTGATTTGCTGGAGGGACTGGAGGCTGGAGCAGCTGTCACTGTCAGCCGTCCGCCTCCAGTCTGTCTCCAGTCTCCGTCCGATCCTCGTGGCGGTGCGGGCCCTGCGATCGGTACAGACGTGCTCAACGCTCCATCATCGTGCAACGTGCTTCAGCTTGTAAGCCGACAGACTGCTCTGTTTCATATGCTGCCGAGAGTGAAGGGTTTGCGGCCATTTTTGGCCGACCTGCAGACATCTAGACTGCTCCTCTGCCTGCACTCGCTCCTACACAGCAAGTTGAGGTAAGGCGATGAGCGACCACCGTGCTCACCGTCTGCTCGACATGCAGCGACTGGAGCGTGAAACGCAATTCAGAGACATGGCAGAAGCACTAACACCGAGAAATGTCCAGGGGGGTAGGCCCCCAGCGACTCGAGTATCCAGTCGCTGGCCACGCATTCCCGCGCCTCCGTCCTCCCCCCCAAAAAGCGAGTGCGAAAGTCTGAATGAGGGTGCTCCGCAAAAGCCGCCCGGGCTGCGAGCGCTCCGGTCCCCTCGACTGGAGGCCAGTCGCTGCTGACTGATCCCGGGATCGAGATCGATCGCAACGCGTTGGAGAGGAAACACTGCCTGCTTCACGCCCCCGCCAGCCTGATCCAGCTGCAGTGCTCCCGGATCGAGCTTTACTGCGTATCGGTATCTTGCAGGCGGCCAGACATTGCTTTTTGGTTGAGCTAGTCGTTTCCTAACCCCAGTCCGTTACAGCGAAAAAAGTCCATTTCCGTAGGTACCTAGATGCCTGTCTTTACCCAGCAGATCTTTGCTATCAGGCTTTGACTAGCCCGTGCCGTGCGTGATGTGCATGCCTCCTCCATCAGGTCCCCTCCCAAGGTACTAAAACATGTCCTGCCCAGATCTGGTCCTTCCCTTCTGGCCCCTCTGATGTTCCTTGATGCTCCTTGTCCCTGTCACAACTTGGTACAGCTAGCAATTCGATTGCTCCATGAGGAACTTGCCTCTATCACCACTTTACATCACATTGAGCTACCATAACCAAACAACAGATTACCAACGACTACACTCGCCGTCGCCACCGCGCTAGTCGTCCAACAACAAAGTACATATCCTTATCAAAACACCTTGATCACCATGCCGAAGAGAGCTGCACCAACCACCGACACAGGCGCGAGAAAGATCTCCGCGTCTGATGTCTCGGGCATCAAGAAGGTTCGCGCTGCTGCTCCCCACCCCACAAGCGCCAGCCGTTGCTAACCTCTTCCCAGGCAGAGCGTTCCCACGAAGAGAACCAGGAGCGCGCCTACGTCGCCGCGTCGAGGCGCCAGGACCGCAGCATCGAGGCTCGCGTCCAGTCCGCCCGCATGGCGTCCGAGATCCACAAGAAGCGGACAGGCAAGGGCCTCCGCATCACCGAGGAGATTGTCCGCCGCGAGGAGATGTACGAGGAAGAGGAGGACGACCTGCCGCGCTCGCTGCGCCTGCTCAACCCCCAGATGCAGACCAGCTCGCCCGAGTTCAACGCACGGATCGAGGCGTGGATGACCAACAAGATGGCCATGTCCCAGTTCATGCAGCGCTCCAACGACGCCTGGGCGCAGAACCCCGTTAACCGGTTGTTTGCCCAGAGCTTCCCGGATGCGGGCGTGCACGCTCAGCAGATTACACGCCAGATGAGCCTCGGGGCACCCCAGCAGCAGACACAGCAGCCGCAGCAGCAGGCACCAATGCAGTCGCCGGGGCCTCAGTCCCCGCACTCCCAGATCCCCCAGTCACCCATGTCGCCTACCTTCCAACAGCCATTCCAGTCCATGCCGACGCACAACCACGAGCGTCACGACTCGGTCGCCTCGGCAGTCTCGCCGACTAACGTGGGCACCAAGGTCTCGCCCACACTCACGCACGACGCTTCCACGCCAGCGACGCCAGCGCCTCAGCCGCAGTTCGTTGAGGATGAGCCGCAGTCCATCTTCACGGCCGACCTGCCACCGGAGATGAGGCTGCTGATGGGTATGCCCAACATGGAGCCCAACCCGTACAGCCAGAACATCTACGGCCACAACTGGCAGAGCATGGACAGCGGCTTCTACGATGGCATGGCCGCTGCGCCCCAGAAGCTCGGCGAGTACGACCAGCCGCCTGCGGACAGCATGTTTGGCGAGGCCATGGGCGACGACGCCAACTGGCAGTACCGCACCGAGGAGCCCGCTTGGGACAGCTTCCTCAACGACAATGTGTGGTCGAGCCAGGAGTGAGGAGTGGCTCTTCAGTCATTCGCTCACTTTTTTTTCATTTTTTGACGATTACGAATTTCCTAGCACCGTTCACAGATTATTTTGACACTGCGAGACTACGGTCCGCCGGCCTAGGCCAACAATTCTCCTTTGAGAGAATCACGACGATACCCACGTTACCTCTTTTGGCGTGACGGCTGTGGGAGAGACGATTGCATACTTATCAGAGTTAATGAAGCAAATTCGGGTCGGCCATTGGGCGGAGTTTTACTTTGGGAGGACAATCTTTCACTGCTGCACACGAGCTTTTGGTGTTGATGGCGTTGCTACCCCCTCAGGCGTTTCGCACCGACATTTGAGTGTCGAGTCCGCTTATTATAGGACAAGGACCTTTTGATTTGATTTGGCATTTTTCGATGGATTCGTTGGGAGGCGGCAAAAACATGGTCGAGGGAGTTGAGCAAACATGATACCACCACTTGGAGAAGATGGTCGCAAGGAGGACTGTTTGGAGGCTCGCACACCGGAGGCCCCCCTTTTGAGGACAGAGTTGACTACTTAATGATATCTCTGCTCTTGAGAATGCTTGAGTGTCGTACTGAGTTGTCTTCGTAGGTGACTGATGCTCGCTTTCCGTGTTTCATGCAGGACCCTACTTGCCCTAGATGCTGAATTAGTGATCAGAATCCAATCTGCAATGCAGATACTGGTACGTCTTATCGATTGACCTCGTCGCCTTTGCCAGCCAGGGCGACAGAAATAATCATCAGCTTACGTGAGATTTGACCGGACACATGTGCCTCTTATTCAGTCGCGCGGGGTCACTCGCTCCCCCACAGGGAAATTTCCAGCGCCCCCACTAAAATTCCCTACCGTGACCTGTCATCCTGCAGTCCAGCGAGCGCCATCCGACTCATGCAGCCCAAACTCATTAGTATACAGGAGAAAAAAAATCTCGCGCATGCCAGATACCCTTAGTATATATCAGCAGGCGGCCTATTGGTACTATTACTTACTGTTCACGCACGACGTGACACACGCCATACGTCGCTCTTTCCTTCTTCCCTACCGCGCAACACTACACCATGTGTGGCGTCACGGCCCTGTTGGTATGTGCCTCATCTCACCTGGAGGAAGAAGACGGACAAGAGGTTGAGTGACTGACCTTTTCTCTAGTTGGGCGACACTTCGGCCAGCACGGCTGCCATTGATCTTCACAACAGTCTTTACTTCTTACAACATGTACGTTGGGGATGGGCGAGCGAGCGAGAGAGTGAGAGACAACGGCTGACCTCTTCCGCAGCGAGGGCAAGACGCAGCGGGTATCACATCAAATCAAGGAGGACGTCTGTACCAATGTAAAGGAAACGGACTCGTCGCCAAAGGTATGCGCGGGGAGACCGAAGACCGCATGATGGGACTGACCAGGCCACACAGTCTTTGACGAGGGCAAGCGCATACAGAACCTGCCTGGGTCCTCCGCCATTGCGCACCTGCGCTATCCTACCGCTGGCACGTCGTCGGCATCAGAAGGTAGGGTTACTCCTCTCCATGCAGTACGCTGTCAGCCATGAGGGAGCGGCCAGCTGATAGACCCTCGCAACCACAGCCCAGCCCTTTTACGTGAACAGCCCCTTTGGCTTGTCGCTGGCGTGCAACGGCAACCTCGTCAACAACGAGGAGCTGCAAAAGTACCTCGACCTCGAGGCCCGCCGACACATCAACACAGACTCGGACTCTGAGCTCTTGTAAGTCACCCGTCGTCCCTCACCCCCAAGGAAGAAGCAGCGGGCACCGCTGACCTGCCAGGCTCAACGTCTTCGCCCACGCGCTCGGCGAGCTTGGCAAGGCGCGCGCCAACGTCGAGGATGTCTTCAAATCGCTCCAGGACGTCTACGCCCGCTGCAACGGCGCCTTTGCCTGCACCGCCCTCATCGCCGGCTTTGGCATCCTCGGCTTCCGGGACCAGAACGGCATCCGCCCCCTGATGATTGGCGAGCGACCCTCGGAGACCAAGGCCGGCGCCAAGGACTACATGATGGCCTCCGAGTCCATCGCGCTGCAGCAGCTTGGGTTCAAGAACATTCGGGACATTCTCCCCGGCGAGGCCGTCTTCATCGAGAAGGGGGGACATCCTCAGTTTCGCCAGATTGTGAAACCCGTGTCGTACACGCCGGATCTGTAGGTCTCCTACCAGAGGTGTGATGAACCCCCGAAGAGAAAAGTGGCTGACCCCACCCCCTAGCTTCGAGTTTGTCTACTTTGCCAGGCCCGACTCGACCATTGACGGCATCTCCGTCTACAAGAGCCGGCGGTTCATGGGCTCCAAGCTGGCCAAGCGGATGAAGGAGACCATGAAGGACCTCGTGGACGAGATTGACGTGGTCATCCCCGTCCCCGAGACGAGCAACACGGCCGCCGTCGACATGGCCACCGAGCTCGGCAAGCCGTGCTCCAACGCGTTTGTCAAGAACCGCTACGTTTTCCGCACCTTCATCCTGCCCAACCAAAAGGCCCGCATGAGCGGCGTCCGCCGCAAGCTGTCGCCCATTCAGTCCGAGTTCAAGGGCAAGGTCGTCTGCCTGCTTGACGACTCCATCGTCCGCGGCACCACCTCCAAGGAGATTGTCCAGATGGCCCGCGAGGCCGGCGCCACAAAGGTCATCTTCGCCTCGTGCTCGCCCGCTGTCAAGCACCCGCACGTCTACGGCATCGACCTCGCCGACCCCAAGGAGCTCATTGCCCACTCGCGCACCGACGACGAAATTGCCCACATCATCGGCGCCGACCGCGTCATCTACCTCGACCTCGCCCAGTGTGTCGAGGCCTGCCTCGAGGCCCGCGTCGAGCCCGTCGTTGGCGGCATGGACATCACCGCCTTTGAGGTCGGCGTCTTCAACGGCCAGTACCGCACCGCCATCCCGGACGGCTACTTTGACCACCTGAGCTGTCTGCACGGTAAGAAGAAGAGCAAGAAGCTGCAGGAGGAGGGGGTGGGCGGCGGCAGCGACGCCCAGACACAACCCGTGGCGGCGGTCGTCAACGGTGGCCCCATGAACGTGTCCGCACCGCCGGAGACGCACAAGACGCCAGGGGAGAAGAGCGACATTAGCCTGCATAATTTTGGAGATGAGAAGTAGGGTACCCTCATGTCTTGAGCACTTGCGAGCGTTCATATAGAAAGGACGGGCGCCCGTGTGCGTCTATGATGTTCATCTATTCGCTGTTCTTCTATCCTGTATCGACTCCTTTTCATGCTACTACAGTGAAGCATGGCCGCTTTCGCCTTCTTGTCTGATCCCCCTTACTTCTTTTCTGAAGACCGATGAAACAATGCCCTCTATCGCTGGTTGTGCGCCGTTGTCGCCATGAGGCATGTTGTCCAAGGGACCGCTCTCCAGTGGACGGATGCCAGGAGCCGGCGGCACTGTGTCAAATGTCATGCCAAGACCAGGAGAGTAGTTGTCGAGGAATTGCCCGTCTACTATAGCTGGGCACGCATATCCTGGGCATGGGACACTCACCATATCGGGCGTGTCTTGAAATACGGACACTGGTCCAGAGGCCGTGCCTGGCATGAAGCTGTTGGAATCAAGCAACCCAGGAAGAGGATGGTCGGTAAACCCATGGTTGCCGTCCCCGCCCAGGCTTGAGGGGGAACAGGACGATGTCCCCAGTGTCAGATCACACGGCGCGAACGCCGTATTGTAGCTCGCCAACTCAAGATCAAGCGTGGTCGGCTGGTGCAGCACTTGATCAAGCAGCAGTGCCTGTTGCATCTCGTCCGGTCCAAAAGGACTCCATCGAAAGTTTTCAAGTACTCCCTCTGTCGAAAACAGACCGTCCATCTTGGCTTGGCGCTTGCTGCTCGTCTCTGCGCCTGTTGGTTCAGACTTACTTTGGCCATGTGCGCCTCTCTTCCTCTTCTTGGTCATGGTCTCGCTAGACTCTGTGCGCGGGTCTCCCGTGGGCACGAGCTTCACGCTGCGAGCACAGTCCAACGACATCTTCTCGAACCACTTGCTACTCTGTGGATAGAGCCATGGTGGCATGTCAATGTTGTTGTTCTGCTTCGACGGGGGAGGGCTAGGCACGACAGGCGCAGGCTCGTGGCGATGATGGCCACTTGCGAAGCGAGCTGATGACCGAGGCGGGCCGTTGGATCGGAGTATCAATGACGGTGGTACACTTGGCGGTGGCGGCTGTGCGTAAAACATTCGCAGGTGTTCATTGTTGGAGGGGAAGCCGCTGAAGTGGTACGTCTGGCCGTGGGAATCCGCAATGGGTTGTGTAGGATGATGGATAAAGGAGGACGTCGAGCTGGCGGAAGAGTAGTTGTATCCAAAAGCCTCCAACGTGTGGTTCTGAACCACGCCTGGGCCTCCCCAGTCTCTTGGTAGATATTGGAGGCTTTTGTTGCCTACTGGCAGAGCATTCGAGAACTGTTGCCAAGCAAGCGGATCTGCGTATTCTTGCACTGGTAGTGACTGTCTTTGCTGTTTCCTTGCAAAAGGCTCCTCCTAGAAGCGTGAAGTCAAGGAGCTCGGCAGAGCCATAGTCAATACTGGCTGGCGTGTTGTCGCAATCTCTGTGTTGCTCTCATGGGCGGCCTTGTTGTGTATGTCCTTCTGCGCTGTGTACATAGTACTCATTTCGGGAAAGGAAGGATCCCCCTTTGAGAAGGTTTCCATGTGGAACTTCCCAGAGACGCCTACCTTTTAAGACTTGGCCGGAGTGCCCAGGGTCACCTTGGAGGTCTGTTTGCTTGGTTTCGGAGAAGGTGGTTTCTCGACGCCGGCTGAAGAGGCCGTCAAGGGGGCCGAGCTGCTTTGCTTCGATTTGGCCTTGGCCTTTGCGGATGCTAGTGCTCGGGCGGCTTCAGAGCCCGATGCAGCGAACGAGACGTCGTAAAGGCCTCGAGGCATGCTGCTTCTTTTATCAGTACTTTGATCCCGGTACTTGAGTGAAAGGCAGGCGGGTCTGTAGTTGGGAAAAGTGAAGACGGCGAAGAGAAAAATCTGTTGCGATCTTAGAGGAGACAATAGTGGTGATGCTTCGTTCTAATTTCATCCCCTTTCTAGGTGACACTGATGGAACTTGAGCTATTTATATCTTTTCTCCTGCGGAGAGAAATAGCAGAGAAGCCACAAATGCGCTGTACGAAAATGTGGACCAGGAATGATCAGACGAGAATGCTACGAGGCTTGAAAAGGTCGACAGCTCGTCTGGTGCCCATCGATGCTGGCGGTTCTCTCGAGGTGTCGCACATTCAGGGGTAGACGCCCAACTCGGTTTACTCGAGAACAACAAGTTCCGGAAAAGGACGGGGTGCGCCAGGGCAGCGACTCTTCTCAGACCAGGCGCACAAGTTCGTGAATCGTGACTGTTCTTGACAAGCCCTATGGGGTATCTACTCCTCTTCCTCGTCTGCTACGACCTCCTTTTTGGCCTTCTTTTCCTTCTTCTCCTTCTTGGCCTTCTTGTCTTTCTTTGATTTCTTCTCCTTCACATCGCCGTCTTCGCCAGTCTTGTCCTTCTTCTTCTTTTTCTTGTCCTTCTTGGGCTTGGCCTCTAATGACTCTCCGTCCTCAAGTGGCACCGCCTCTGAGGGCTCCTCCTGAGCCGCTTCAGGCCCGTCGACATCCATCGCATCACCATTCTCCTGCGGCTCCGTCTCATCAGCGACTGTCTCCTCGACAACCGCCTCCGCAGCAGCAGGCTCCTCATCCACGGCCTTCCCCCTTCCGTTCTCCCGCCTCCCCTTGACGGCCACCTTGTTTGCGCTCACCGTACCCTGCGCAGGGACATCGACCTCCCTCATCCACACCTTCCAGTCGCCCCTCCTCGTCTTCCACATGTCGCCCTTCCACGACCGCCACACGCTACGTCCCATCCAGCTGTTGCGCAGCTCCGCCTCCATCTGCCCCAGCTTGTCCATCACGGCCTCCTTCATGTGGAACGGCACGCTGCGCTCCTTGCCCTTGCTAGGGACCTCGACGAGCGTGGTGAGGATGTTGTGGCCGTACTGCGACGTAGCCAATACGCCAATGTGGGGGAGCACGAGGGTGGAGGTGAGGGTCTTGTGGAAACCAGGGTTGTTGGGACAGGGGGTGTTGAACGCCGTGGTGAGCACCGTCACCGCAGGCATGGACGCTTGCGCGAGCTTGAGCAGCTGCGCACCTGACAAGGCGAGCAGCGCTTCCTGCACGCCCTTGGCCGGACCGGGGATGGAGAAGAGCGTGGTCAGTAGCTGGGCGCCGTGCGACTGAATGGCGTATTCGTTGCGCGCCAGCTGTGTGGCGTCCTTCTTATTCTTCTTGCCGTCTACCTCCGACTCTTCGTCCTGTAGGAGGCACAGGGTGCGGATGAGATCGGCGGGCTGTGGGCCACAACCTTCCTTGAGGCCCTTGTTGAGCTTCTTGACCTCATCGTTGAGCCCGCGCGCGACGCAGCGTTCAAACAGCGTGCGGATGACGTTGTAGCGCGTCTTGCTCACGAGCTGGGGGATGGTGGGCTCGATCTGCGCCACGGCCTTCACCAAGTCATCCTTGCCGAGACGGTTCAGCACCCGGATCGCCGGATAGCAGGACACGTCGTTGCGGACGTAGCCTTGTATCCGCGGCAGGAAGATGTTCTGGTTCATGGCCTTGAAGACCTTGCCTGGTGCGTGGGTGATCAGCGTCTCGACCAGCCGCGAGCCGATCTGGTCGTATACCATGCCGTTGATGAACTCGCTCGCCTCCGACGACTCGTCGCCCAGCGACTTGGGCGCGTCGGGCAGCAGACGGAAGAGAAGCGTCGGCTTGTGGTCCTCGGATTTGTTGAGGGTGAGGTCTAGCTCGAGCAGGAGCTGCAGCGTCGGGTTGCCGATGGGGTGTTTCGCGAGGACGCGCAGACTCGTGGCGTCGACGTTCTCCATCGAGTCCGAGATGATCTTTTGCACAGCCATGGTGAAGCTTGCCGGCACGACCCGGGGCCCGTGGTTGGCCTCGTCGGCCGCCGCCGCGCCCGCCACGGAGACGTTCTCCTTCTTCTTGCTCTTCAGCAACGTCTTGGCGGCCGCATCGTCCAGTGGCCGGCCCGACAGGACCAGCAGGAGGACGCGCAGCGTGTGCGATGCAAATCGGTCCGTAATCAGGAACGCTAGGCTCCCCTCCAGCTCGTCCAACGTCTCGAGGAACAGCGACTCCATCGACTGCGCGGGCGAGACTTCCGCCCCGTTGCCGCCCTTTGTCGTGTCCACCACAAACGGCACAGCATCACCGCCCAGGTCCTCGCTCACGGCGCCCGCCGACCGGAGGAACAGCGCCTCACAGCAGTGACTCGCGAACCGATGCTGCACGAGACTGAGAAAATGCCCCGCAAAGGCCGCAAAGAGCTGCTTCTTCTGGGCCGTGTCCGCCAGCTGGATGAGTCGCTCCATCAGGCGGGAACAGCTCTGCGAGGACGCAATCTTGAGTTCCTTGCCCTTGGCCTCGTTGAAGACGGAGGTGATGAAGAGGCCGCGGTCGTCGGGGCTGGGGAACTGGTTCAGCTCCAGGAGTTCGTCGGCGTGGCGAAAATATTCCTGTTCCTCCTCGTTCAGCATGCCGAAGAACTCGGTCTCGGGGGCCTCTTCGTGGTGGAGCGAGTCGCCATGGAGGTCGACTTGTTCTGGGTGGGCGTGGGCAGGTTCATCGTGGTCGAGATCCTCGCGGCGCGAGCGCTTGGAGGCATTGGCGGCCTGTTGGTCGTCGTTGCGCTTCCGCTTGCGCTCTTCGCCGCGCTTGGTACGTGGCTTGGGCATTGTGGGCGGTTGAACCAAGTTGCTCGGGTTGGTGATGAGGTGGGAGGATCTCCTTCTCGCTGTTGAAACTTTTTGATGGCGGGCTTATCGATAAGGTCCACCGTGATGCATCACTACAGGGTAGGCTGGCATGCACCACCACGAAGAGCCATACAAGCACTTTGCGCGCAAGCCATCTATTCATAGTCTATCATAAGTCATGTCTAACGTCTATCCATACAGCTCCATGCCCACCGTCTCAATCGCCTTGATAAGACCCTCGACCGTGCCCGGCTGCGTCTGCCAGTTGACCACGACGCGGAAGAAACTCCCCCTATCACCAGGGGCGTAATCGACCATGAATCCACGCGGGATGATCTGGTGCACGATATCCGCCGTCATCTTGGTGACAGCCTCCTTGTCAGAAGGCACATCACCGCCGCCCGGTCGGTAGTAGAAGCAGACCTGCAGGCACGTCGGCATGTCCTGGCTGACGAGCTCGAGGCGCGAAGACGCCGTCACCTGCTGGTACAGGTGGGCGGCCATGTCAAACGAGTGGTCGACCTGTCGCTCAAAGCCCGCCGTGCCGTGGTACTGCCACGCCAGGGCGAGTTTGAAGCTGTCGGCGCGACGGCCGCACTGCAGGGTCAGGTCCGCCAGATCCCAGACCTCGCCGTCGCCGTGAGAGTGGAACAAGTAGCCGGCCTTTGTGCTGTTGGCCTTGTTGAAGATGCGCACGTCCGGGCCGAGGAGGAAGGAGCACGTGCTGGGCACGTTCATCATCTTGTGGGGGTTGATGGTGATAGAGTCGGCGAGGTGCGAGCCGGCCAGGTTGTGGCGATGCTTCCGCGAGAAGACGACGGGTCCGCCAAAGGAGGCGTCCACGTGCATCCACAGACCGTGCGCCTTGCAGATGGCCGAGATCTCCTCGAGGGGCTCGTAGGCGCCGCGGACGGTGGTGCCGGCCGTGGCGTTGACGTAAAAGGGGGTCTTGCCCTCGGCCTTGGCCTTGACGATCATGTCGTTCAGCGCAGACGGCTTCATGCGGCCGGCGGTGTCGGCAGGGACCGCCCAGACGGCGGAGCTGCCCATGCCGCAGATCATGGCGCTCTTCTCGACCGAGTAGTGCCCGCTGACGGACGTGAAGACGACAAAGTCGTGCTTGTTGCCGCCGGTCGCGCACTCGGGGAACAGCGTGTTGCGCGCGACGACCATGGACGTCAGGTTGGAAGAGGATCCGCCCTGGCAGGTGAACCCACCCGCGTGAGGTCCAGTCAGGCCAAACATGCCAGCCAGCGCGCGCGCGGTGGTCTTCTCGACAATTGTCAGCGCGGGCGAGACCTGGTAGACGTGCAGGTTGGTGTTGAGAACCGAGAGGACCAGGTCAGCGATCACGCCCACAGGCGTGTTGGTCGAGAAGAGCTTGTCCATGAAGCCCTGGTCCCAGGTGTTGACGCTGTTGGCGAGGATCTGCTCGATCCAGTGCAAGATGCCCTCCTTGCCGCGACCCTCGGCAGGGAGCGCCACATCCAGCTTCGCAGCCAGCTCGGCGGGCTTCTGGTAGTCAACCAGGACCTGTTGCGCCTTGCCGGTGGTGGGGTTGACGTAGGCGTTGCCCGTGTGTTTCTGGGCAGCCGCGTTGTCGGCGTTCTTGATGAACGGGATGATGAGCTTTCGCACCTCGGACAGCAGATCGTCTGTTTCCTCGGCACGGTTGAGCTTCAGACCGTTTGAGAGGGGGTCGTGGGGCGCGTGTCCGTTCAAGATGGCGCTCAGGGGGTCCTCCTTGACCTCGGCTTTGGTGCCAGGCACTTCGTCCTTGACGCTGTCGGTACACTCGTTGGCAATGGAACCGTTGCCGTTCATCTGCGCGATGCCGTTCCCAAAGGCAGAAGCGTTGCCTTTGCCATTGATGAAGGAGGATCCGCCGTTACGCCCACCAACGCTGGGGCCGCCATTGCTCATGTTGTTGTCCAATGCAGGCATTTTGTGTGTATTGTGTATGAATGTGTCTTGGGTGGTGTACGCTAGGTATGCGGTATGTGTATGTAAACGCTTGTGAATCAGTTGTATATGTGCGCTGAGAAGGAAATAACCAAGAAATCTACTCTTTTGCTGAGTGAGGAGGAGAGACGTGCAGCACGAAAAATCGTAGGATTTCGAGGATTCACACGGCTACTTGTATTACCACCGAATCCCCGGATGAATAATAAGAAGAAACAGTGGAAAAGTGAGCCATTTCCTCTCCACATCCAACCGAGCCTTTCCCCCGTAATGTTAGCGCGTATGTCATACTGCTCTCTTGGCGAACCAGATGGTCTTTTGTATGCGCCTGCGCAGTCATCTGCCTTGTCCAAACCGATCCGCAGGGGGGAATCGGCCGCTACTACGGGGGCGAAGCGGCATATGCCATGCCATGCGGTGCAGCGTGTGCCGGCTCGTCGTGACCGACGCCGAACGGGAGGCGTTGGAGGACGGAGTGTCATCGTCATCTCGCTGCCTGCTGGATTAAGTGTTGGGGAATTTGGTCGAAATGCAATGTCAGGTTCCTCAATGTCGATTCGGTCATGCCTTTTGATCCTTGTGCGTTTGCGCGTTTTCACGATCCTGGCCAGGGTATTTTCGTGCTGTCAAAGTGCGATTTCGCGATGGGGCTGCTTTCTCTTCCCCGCGTCGTCACGATGCTTGGCAGCGAAGCGCATGGACACGTCGATGCTGTAATAGGACCAGCAGTCCAATCAAAGTGAGTCGAATTTTGGAACCTTTCACGATGGCTCATGGCACGGCGGATCCTGATAGCCGTCGAACTATTCGCTTCGCAAAAGGAGGACGTCGCTGTCAGCCATATGCCTACGATCGTCATCGGATCTCACGCTGGTGGGCCCTCGCATCCACGCCAATGGTGTCGAAATCCAGGGTCCGAGTATTCAGCAGAGCGTGTTTATCGCATCCCTCGTGTGTGGGTGCATTGTCGATCGAGGAGGAACAGTCGGTGCACGATATCGGAGGCATGTCAGCCACCATTCAGCTTGAAACGTGCAAGGCGTGAATGTGATGGGCGCGCCGATGCTGCATGGAGGTTGCGTCGAGGGTACAGTAAGATGGGCTTACTGTGTCCCTCTCTCCAAAAGAATGGATCCTTGTGCCAAGGAGAGCTTCAAAGTCCAGTAAGTAGCACAAAGGGGGAAGACATTAGAAGAGAAGGATTTCTGAGTCGTCATCTGTCCACATCGTCAAAAGATTGGGCGGTCGCCCTGAGGCAGCTGCAGCGGGAAGGAAAGAGCATCTGGGAGCTCCTTCCCTCAGTTTGGCAACAAGCATGACTGCGTTGACACATTTCCCAAACGTCACAAATCCCCTCTCTTCTACACTCTCGCAAAAGGCAACCCTTCGAGTTGTTACGCTATCACAATGGCTCTATTGCTAACGAATAGCATCTCGTTTCTCATATCTCGTCATATCTCAACAGCCACCAACGCCTCGCTTCAATCATCAGTTTCCACTGTCTTTTCCCAGCACGACTGCCCACCGCTTAGATGATGTCGTGATCACACAGCTTGCCGTGGCCGGCCCCAAACAAATCGCGCGACTCCATCCACGCGAGGCCCGACGCGCGACCCTGCAGGCTTCCCACGGACGTCTCGTTGACGGGCGTCTTGGGGATGAGCTCCTTGCCATCAATGGCGAGAATGGACAGGACGTGCGCGGCGGCCTTGGCGTTGGTGGTGATGGTGTCGGGCTCAATGTTGTTGATGTCGTCGCATTTCTACCAAATGTCAGTATGAAGCATTTTGTGAGGAAGTGAAGAGATGACCTGGTGGTAGCAATCGTCCTGCGCGGCGCCGGTGCCGGTGAACAGACCACCGACGGGCTTGTTGATGACCTGCTGGAAGGGCACGTAGTCTGTCCCGCCCGTCAAGCCGACGGATGTGACCTCGAGACCCTGCTCCTCAAAGTGTTTGACAAACAGATCCTCAATCGTGTCCGAGCCGGGGGCACCACCCGGTCCCGCGTCCGAGGCGTCGCCGTCAAAGACGCCCCAAAACCCACGGCCCACCATGTCAAAGTTGAGATAGAGCAGCAGGCCGTTGATCTCAGGGGCCGTCATGTTGTTGACATAAAACCGCGATCCCCACAGGCCGTTCTCTTCGGCTCCCCACCACGCGAAGCGCACCTTGAGGTTGGTGCGGAAGTGCGACAGGCCCCTGGCCAGCTCGAGGATGGTGGTCGAGCCGGAGCCGTCGTCGTTGATGCCCGCCCCGGCGACGACAGAGTCCAGGTGGGCGCCCAGCATGACCGTGTTCTCGGCGTCGCCGCCGTTGGTCTCGAGGATGACGTTCTGGGTGATCTGCTCCTCGATCAGCTGGACAATGGTCGTGTGCGACTCGACGGTCTCGCCGCCCTGGATCCGCGCCTTGAGCGCCTGGCCGGGCTCCTGGTCAATGAGCGCAGCAGGGACGTAGTCGGGGCTCGGCATGGACAGCGAGCCAGCGGTAAGCTTGGCGGGATCCGAGTTGTACAGCACGACAGCGACAGCGCCTGCGGCCGCGGCTGCCCTGACCTTGCCGGCAAAGGTGGTCGCATCCGGGCACAGGCCACGCTCCACGAGCACAATCTTACCCTCGACATCGCCATAATTGGCGGCGTCGCAGCCATCAGCGCCGTCGGGGGCCAGCACCAGCTCCGCGGTGACACCCTCCTCGGGGGTGCTGGGGGTGTAGGTCAGAGCGACGGTGCGGTAGGACTCATCGCCGACCGAGACGTCGGCCGCGGTGGTGTTGGTGAAGAGGGCGGGGAAGTCTTGCTTCCAGGCCGTGAAGCCCTTGAGCTTGGAAACCTCGCCGTAGATGTAGTCGACCGAGGCGGCATAGCCCGGGTAGCCAAAGGCACGGTTGCCGCCGTTGGCCTCGGCAATGTCGTAGAGCTTCTGGAGGTTGCCGAGCAGGCCCTCCTCGGTGATGAGCTCTTGTAGCTTCTCTGACTCGACGGGCGGGTGGCATTCCTTCTTGGCTGCAACGGCCAAGGGAAGCAGAGCGGCTGCCGTGCTGAGCTTCATGGTGATAGTGTCAGTCGCCAAACGATCTAAGATATGCTGGGTCGGTGGCCTGCCGGGGAATGGAGAGGCCAGGACTCTTTAAGGACTTGAACTGGAGGTGAGAAGAATTTCTAGACTTCAAGGAAGCTCGCAGTCCATCCAATGGGGAGGACGCCGTGTCCTGGGGATCTTTTGTTTCTTGGCTGGTGCATGCGTGCTTGCGCGTGCGGGTTATCGAGCTTCCCTATGCGGAGATGTCTCCAGGCCAAGCCATGCCAGGCCGCCTTTGCGGTACTTGAATGCGGCCTACTGAGCGCTTTGGAGAAGTTCTATACGTACGTGCCTGGAATTAAGGTGGAAAATAAGCGAGATATAAGGTAACGCCCGAGTGCGGGGGGCAGCCACCACTTGTCGGCATGTGCCGGGGTCCTGGCATTAGTGTTGAGGTCATTTTTGAGCTTCATTGAATCTTGCTTGGTATGAAAGACTTGAAGTTTGGGTGTGATCATGATTTCGAGAGTCTCGTATGAGTGTCGCCTGTTGCGAATATCGCTAATGATGGTCTGTTGGCTGAACGACAGGGGCTACCTGGGACATGGAGGCTTAGATCGATGCTAGCGTTGGCATTCATGAAGAACCACTATGTTCAGACATGACAATCGATGGCTTAACTTGAGGAGAGTACATGTAAGTTCGTGTTTGAGTCATCGCCAATTGGATACATTTCTAGCACCTTGTCAGGACCCTGGATAACGAGCCCTGATTATTGTAATCCATGGCAATGTACCTCAGCGAAAAGCGTCTAGTCATGCTATTTGGGGGTACTCACGAGCCTGTGGACGTATACAAGGCATTCTGAGCATAATATCGAGTGAGCTGGGCCGGCTTGCGCAGCCTTATCCTTCATGTTCCCTATTGAAGTTCCCGGACTTGGGCGATCTCGGCATCTGGCTTCTCACGCGAAGACACTACTCTGCAGCGGTTTATTGAGGTAGTGTGTCCAAAGTAAAAGTGCTTCTATTCTAGCCAAAAATTAATGCTAAGCCCTTGTCCATGAACCCGCCTGATATCTACGTGTGGTAACCCGAAATTCATCTCCCGTGTGAAGGAAGCTCCTGAGGAACCCCATACCCAGAATACCCCGGCATTTCCACCGGGGCCATCTGTGTCATCATCGGCTGGCCAGGCGGCGGACTGGATCCCGTAGTCGTCGAGGCATATCCCGCAGGCGCCCCTGCGTACCCCTGCGGCTCATAGCTCTGTGTCGACGGTGCATAGTAACCGCTCTGATACCCCTGAGGCGGCGACCCAGCATAGCCCGGCTGGTCACCCGCGTACTCGGATTGGCGGTAGGGTTCCATGCCGGGCGTGGATTCAGCAGCGGATCCGGCCGACTTTTTCTTCTGGAAGCGGATGAACCAGATGGCAAAGGCGATGAGGAGGAGGAGGGCGACACCGCCTATGGTACCACCCACAATGGCCCCTATGGGCGTGCTCCCTCCGCCGCCCGAGTTCCCACCATTGTTGTCTTTGCTGGCGTCATTGTTGCTGTCGCTGCCCCCCTTATCCTTGTTCGAGGTATCTCCGTCAGAGCCTGGGTTGCTGGCATCGCCTCCATCCACGCTGTTCTCGTCGTTGGGAGTCGCCGTCGCTGTGTTCTCGGTGATGACCTTGGTGACGGTCTTGATCTTGTCGTCCTCCTCCGTCGTCACTGTCGTCGTGCGCGTGAGCGTGCTGGTGATATCGGGCGAGAGGTAGAGCGACGCCTCGCCGGACAGCTCGCCCCTCCCGCAGCGGAAAGCCGTGAGGGTGTCGGTACCCGAGGTGAGAAAGCCAGTGACGCAGAAGGGATAGTCGCTTACACTGCCAGCGTTCAGCATGAACACATGATCCTCATAAGAAATTTCGTGGCCAGGCGCAAACTCACCAGCAAGTGACGTCCGGGTTGGACGTCGCCGACGCAGCGCACACCGGATCGGTGCTGTCCTGGCAAGTCTGCGGGATGTAGCTGCACCCAAATTTCCCGTCGCTCGTCGTGCATGCCTCCTCGCACATGAGGGCGTCCCAGTCACTGGCGCTCGACGTGAGCGAGTACCACGCGCAGGTCTCCATGGACGCCTGCCTGGCACCCAACAGCGGCGGGCCGATGGTGGGCGCTGGAGGCGCGACGCCAAAGCCCTCCAGGATGGCGGATGAGGCGAGCAGAGCCATGATCAAGCGTGAGCGATTGCAATGGGGCCAGAGCTACGGCGGACGGCGATCTTCAACAAGCAGCACAGGACACGCAGGATGCGCGGGCCAAGAGTGCGAGGGGAGGACTGGAAGAAGAAAGGCGTCGCGACCGACGAAATGTGTGTGCGTGCCGTCGCATGGTGTACTTGTCGTTGATTAGTCCCCCTCTCTTTTGTTGTAGGACGCCAATCTGACGATGCAGGGGTTTTCTATGCAGGCGTCTTTCAGCTCTGTGGATGCTCCATGGCACGACAGTAGCCTGTAGGAATCTACAGTTTACTTTGGCACTACCACACGAATCGTACGGGAATCGTATACGCGGCAAAAGTCTTAGATACGAGTCGTACCGCATCGACACGATTAGTCGTAAACAGGTTAAAATTCCTACAACCTCCTCTGAGCAGGTTCCTTGCCTTACTGGGACACGCGCGGGTGCGCGCTTGAGCCGCGTTTCAGGGTGCTATTTCCAGGCGCGCTCTTTGCAAGCAATCCAGCTTTGCTTGAAGAACCCAGCGCCTTTGCAGCGGAAGACGAACGAAATGCGCAATTGTCATTAGGCGCGCTGGCGGCTGATCGGCAGGAGACGAAGCCTGGTGGTGGATGGCGCTGGACATCCTCATTGGAGCTTGAGGAGACGATGGATTTTAGGGCTGATGGGTCCATCTGCATGCGACTCGTCCTCATCTCGGGAGCGGCATCCCAGTTTCCACAAGGCTGATTGCTTGTTGTTGGGTGGATGTAAGAGACTAAGAGTTTTGAAAGATCAAGATCAATGCAACGGAGATCATGTTGCTCTTAAGCTTAGCTAAAGAGAATGAATTAGATTTGTCCCTCTTCGACGTTTTACTGATGAGCTTTCCCTGCCCCCGAAGCAACCAGGAAGTGTCGAATCTGATGCTGCCGTAATTAGCGGACAGCCACCAGACGCGATTCCATGGTATCGACTGCAGCCAAGAAGCTGCACCGCGTTTGCGCAACGGCTGAAATTTGGGCTGAAGGTGCGCAACTGCTAATTATGTAGTACGCCTCAATTTGGCCTGATACCTCGCGTATCACGGGCGGCAATGCTCTCTCAGCGGAGGCGCAGTGGCTGTCGGAGGCAACTCTGCTCGACGATTGCACGCAGTCAGCATGGAAGGATCGCAGCAGCGGGCGGTAGACCCTAAGATATGATTTATTATCAATTTATCATATCATGTGACAGCGTGACTTTTCAAACGTTACAGGGAATCTCACACGACTACTGTACATGGATGTGAGGTTGGCGCAACGACAAACTGGAATCATGGCTCTCTCTCCCAGCATACCCTACACATAGCCTCAACTCCTCAGATAGCTCGAGCGCGAATCCTCTGTTACTTATTCGGACATGTAGCATTTTCGATGGAACTCGGTTCGAATTCCGCAGTGGCGACGATCTAGACGGCAACTCGATGTGCAGGATCTCAGTCATGCCAAGAGAAAAGGGCGGTTGGTGCGTGCGGTGTCTGGAGGTCAATATTTGGTTCGATCCAGCCACACATCCTCAGGCTCACCATTGTGAAGATACTCAGCAGACTTTACTGATGTTTTACATTGACGTGTTCACGCAAGGGCGATTTGAACAATGCTATCAAGCAGCACAAAAATTGCACCGCAAGGTGTGACCTTACTCAGGCGCTGGGAGCCAAAGCCAGCTTTCTGACGATCACCAAGACCAACAATCAGGCAATGTCTTGTCGCCATGACATGATGTGTTGCAGTCGGACATGGCTGAATCCCTCCGTCTACGTAATCAATGTCAAGCGATCACCATAGCCGTTTCCTGGGGATCAATGCCGGACACATAATGTGTTTGACTTTCAGGCAGAGCAAGCCGGATCTGCGTCTGACAGGACTGGTGACGACATGCGACTTGGCTTGGGTTTCCGCTCGTGATATTGCGTGCAAACAGAATCCGCTGGAGCGTGCGATAGTTTATCTACGTGCGTGCTGGGAGCCTGGTGATCCAGCCCTTGACTACTCCTGTTTGGTGATCCAGTACTAATCCGCAGGGTGATTAAGGGGGTCGGGCACCTGAAAGGGTGTGCGTGCCCCCACGACTCAAATGACCGCGATTTCGAGGCTGAGCACATGACACATCTGGGACAACGTGAGGACCGTTCAACAACTAAGGTTTCTGACACCGGGGTTTCCTTTGCCGAGGATCGTCTGAACTGCAATCGGACACGGAGATGCGCAGACGAGTCTGCACATTGCTACAATGCACGCGCGTCCCCCGCAAGTGACACTCCAGTCCCTGCGAGCCACAATCTGCCGACATGACGCTGACCGTCGATCGTCCAGCGAGCAAATGCAGCAAAGCCGGTCACCAGACCTATACTACAGTAGCTATACGTAGTACAACTTGCAAAATGCGACTGCCATCGCAAGGGCTGCTAGCTGTTGTTTCAAAAGACAATGGTTTGCGGCCTCCGCCCGCGCGATCGCCGACCAGTGCACGGCAGCGGGCGAACGGGGGCGGGCACTAACTGAATTAGTAGCGACGGGAACCCACTGACTAAATACCTGGCGGCCCGTAGCTACCTGACATTTGCCGCTGGGCACCAATCCGCCACGCTGAAATCTGTGAAGCACCGAAGCAGTGAGGCTGTCTTCGAGTCCAGGCCTGCAGGCAGTTCAGTCACATCCCGCGGTCCGCGTCGTTTTTGTCAGTCCCGACTCCAGTCCCTGCCACCCACTGCGTGTCTGGCCCATGCGGAACACTTATCAATCACACGGGTTGCTTCTTGCGCCTCGCGTTTGTTTTCTGTTTGTGGCGGAAGGGCGGGTTGCCGGTTAGAGGCGTGCAGCGGCAGGAGACGCTGCCGCCTGGCCATCTGCCTGGGCCACCACCTCCCGTCCAACCTCGACTTTACAAAAGGACTGGATCGTCTTGCTAGAGCGAAGCCGCTGCTGCCCAACGACCAGTCTACCGACAATCACTCCATAATTACCGCCGATTAGAGCAACGCCAATTCCCGACAACTCGGGTCGCTTCACCACAAAAAGTGCCCATTGAAAGAGGGGCGACGTGTGGGTGGACCCGCGCGCAGCTAGGGAACGCCTCCCGAGTGGTTCCTAACTTCCTGTCAGGCTGCTTTTCCAGGGTCTCACTCTCACCTCGACGCAGGCCCGTCTCCTCCTTTCCAGATACGCCCCAGGAAAAAGCAGCAACTCGATCGCTGTGCCGGGCAGGGATCCGGCGGGCAGGCCAGACGGACGGACATTGCGGCTGCCGACCATTCTTCCTCCCTCTCCCTCTCCTTTGGCCATCTTTCTTCCCCATGTACTCTCACCCATCCACCTCCCTGCTGTCTGGTGGTCATCTCCTCCCCTTTCCGCATCGCGACGGGACAATGAACGTTCCCATCAGCATCACCATCTGCGGCGACGGCGGCTGCGGCAAGTCGTCCATCACCCTCCGCCTCGTCCGCTCCCAATGGACGTCCGAATACGACCCCACCATTGAGGACTCGTACTCCCTCACCCGGCGCATCGACGGGACCACCTACCACCTCTCCCTGACCGACACCGCCGGCCAGGAGGAGTACCGCGGCATGTGGGCGAGCTCCAACCTGGGCGCCGACGCCTTCCTCATGGTCTACGACATCACCTCCAAGGACAGCCTCGACGCCCTCGGCTACTTTGACGACCTGGTCAACATGGAGGCCGAGGCGCGCCTGGACAATGCCGAGCGCGCGCGCAAGGCCGGCCTGGACGCCGACGAGCTGCACAGCCCCATTAACGAAAAGGCACGGACGGTGCCGCCGGTCAAGATTGTGGCCGGCAACAAGTGCGATCTGCAGGACACGCGACAGGTCCCCGCGGCCGTCGGTCTCGAGTGGGCGCGCAAGCGCGGGTGCGGCTTCATGGAGACGAGCGCGCGGCTCGAGGTCAACATTGAGGAGACGTTTGCCCTGATTGTGCGACGCGTGGTCGAGGCGAGGAAGCTGGCGGCCATGGGCATGATGGACAATATTGCGCTGAACGCAAGGGGCATGACCAAGCCGCTCAGTCCGATCCCCACGCGGGAGGGCGAGTTTGACGAGAAGAGGCTCGTCGGCGTGCGGGGGCCGCATCTCCACGGTGGGCGGATCAGGCCGCGGAGTGGCTTCTGGCAGAAGCTGCGGTGCTGGTGAGCCGTTTTTTTTAGTTGGTGTTTTGGGTTTCCATCATATTGTCCGCATTTGTAGCAGGGTATGGCCCTTGCAGAAGGGAGGCGTCTGGTGCTCCGGTGTTTCTTGGGCTGGATTGGATTGGACTGCATTGGGATTGGGTTTGCTTTCTGTCAGATATCACGCTATGTCTAGCCATCATTGCTTTGTCATGGGTAAGACAGGAGAAGCAAGGAGGGAGGGAAGAGGCGCACATGTCATTACTACCTACCAAAGAATTAACGCTGTTCCATCGTTGCCCTGAACGCCATCCCGTCTTGTCTGTGTGTGCGTGCCTGCTGCTACTTGGCGTCTACCCAATCCTTGAAGCGCTTGTACTCTGCGTACCGCACGCTGCACTTCTTCCCCTGGTACCGCGTCACCTGGAGGTCGAGGTCCCTCCACTTGCTCTGGCTGCCGACCCAACCCGCCTTGCGCGAGAGCGAGTAGAGCGCCTCCTCGCGGGTCCAGCCCTGCTCGCTGGCGACGTCGGGCAGGTACGTCGACCCATAGCGGCGCCCCTTGTCGTGGAAGCTGAGCCGCACGCCGTGCACGCCGACGACCCAGTCGTACGGGTCGTCCACCTTTTCAAAGTCGGTGAGGAGCGTGACGGCGGCCTGCAGCGACGGCAGCTCGCTGGCCTTGATGGGACGGAAGCGGGTGTCCCGGAGGGCGGAGATGAGGGCGTACTCGGGGATGCCTTCCTCGAGGAGCTCGTCGCTGAATGTGCCGATGCACCCTCTCAGGGACACCTCTTCCTCTTCATCGTCGTCGCCGTCGGATTCCACCACGTTCCAGGTCACAAAGAGCGGCGCCTTGGCGGGGATGTTGTTCGCTACGATGGAGGAGAGGGATGTGTTGGATGTGTTGGATGTGTCGGGCGTGGAGGTGGAGAAGCCCGTGGTCGAGGATGTCGAGGACGAGGACGGGGATGGGTCGGCGGTGAGACGTGACAGGGTGGGGTTCTTGGGCGTCGGGGAGGAGGATGTCGAGGCGACGAACTGCTCGTAGAGGGACTGGATCTCGTCGAGGGACAGCGCGGGGCGTTTGGCGAGGTGGGCGTCGAGAGCCTCGAAACAGGCGATGCAGTGGGCAGCGGTGGCCATGGCGTTGTGAGGGAGTGAGAGCGGTAGGATGCAACGCTGTTCGAGGCTCTGATGGTGGTGATTTGGAAAAGAGAGGCTTCAGAGGTCTGACCCTCAAAGACTAGAAGATAAGCCGGATCACGGATCACGGCGATGGAGTCTAGCGGCCCCGCGTGGAGTTGCTGCAGCGCAGTGGCCCGATGACGCCTGGCCGGCTGGCACTGGTGGCATTAATTTGTGGATGCACAACTTAGGCCGACATGCACAATCCTTGTGCAAGTATGCATGCCGAGTTGTGCAAGTTTTGTTTCGCCAGCTGAAGGTGAAGCTGTCGCAGGATGGCTCTTGATACACCACTGCGACGACCTGGGCCAGTTTCGTCGCGGCTCTGCACCCCAATATGTTTTGCGGCATGGAAGATTCGTCTCAAGTGAGGCCTCCTTAGCGCTTCGTAGCCATCTGAGCGCCGCGTATAAGAGTGGTCACTCCTCATCCACCCAGCATCCAGCTAATTCACCATCAGCAACCGACCTTGTCTCCATTCTCTCCTCTGTGTCGCCGGCGACGTTTCCTTCTTGCCTCTCCTTCATCGATTCCACTGTATTGACAACCGCCATCCCTCACTATGCAGCTGTCCCTCTTTTCCGTCTTTGCCCTCGTTGGCTTCACACTCGCTGCTGGCAGCCACCCAAGTATGCCCACCTCGCGCTCTCTGCCACTGACATCAACCCACTAACGAGCCTACCTAGCCACCAATACAAACGCCCAGAGGGACGTTGTCAATCCCGCAGACACAGACGGCCAGGTCTGGGCCAACATCATCGCCCCCGCCAAGCGTCAGAATGTGCGCCCGCCCCTCGACCAGCCCGCCATGACCGACGCCGACGGCAACGTGGTCCCGTACTCGCGCGAGGGCGCCCGCAAGGCCAAGGCCAAGCGTGAGGAGATGGCGCAGCGCAAGAGGAACGAGGAGAGCATGAGGAAGAGACAGGCCAAGAAGGAGAGGACGAGGCGGCACCAGGCCCATGGGGGTCGCCAGTTCTGAACGTTGGGGGTGGCCGTGTAGAAGCGAGCGCCTGTGACGGATCTCTGGGCCATGCTGGGCATGAACTCATGAGCCGTGGACGCTTGGGGGTGGTAGGAGCTGGGGCACAGAATACCCAGGGTGAACAGAATGACTATGCCTGGCTTTGTGGGTGACAAGGCGGTATACTTGATAGGATCATGGATACATGTACATTCATCAGCTCAGACGTCCCCTGGGCGCTATCTGTAATAAAATATAACAAATTCAGCCAGGTTTACCCAACAGACATGTTGCCCCCTAAGATTAGGTAGGATTCTCCACACCGTAATAAGCACAGTAGGGCTCTGTACTACGTACATGTACTCCATTCTCCCGTTGCATCGTCATCCTCCAGAAGTGTATCTGTCGTAGGGCTGAGCTAGCCGTGCCAACATTGGCACTCGAGTGGAATGCTCTGCGCCTGGCACGGCCATTTCTCTCTCATTCTGCCAGGATCATCGTTACTGTCATGACTGAGTATGTTGAATTGCCAAGTCAATTCTCAGGAACTCTTGAGCTTCAGCGTGCTAATTAATAGAAGGAGGATTCACAATGCTATCGCTTGCAGCAGCGACTGCATGACAACCCCACAGTGCACGTTTCTATTCTCGTCTTGTTGATGTCCAAGGAGCTCCTTTCCCCTCCCCTCATCGGCGACCAGCACGAATGGCAACCCTTGGTCGACGCGGAGATGGACAGTCGACTCGATACCCGCGCATGACACAGCCACGCGTGACCGACAACGTGGTCTGGTCTGGTGGGAGCTTTATTACTTACCGCCAGTCTGGCTGCAAAGTGTGAATCTGCATCCTGGGACCTGGGCTGACAGGCGAGAAATGTCCGCCTCGAGAGCGGGTCCTTGGCTCAGACCCTGGATCCCGCCAGGTGCACCTCATTTCCGGAGATGGAAGACTCAAGTGTACGCGCTGCGCTGGCGTTGACTCTCGAAATGGACTGTTCAAGAGGCGAGACAAGGTCGTCATTGAAGCATTTGCCATAAGGCTACGCACGTGTTTGTTTTCCACGACAGGCCAGGAGTCTTCGTCAAGAAACTGATTGCTGAACTGGTAGTTCTCTTTAGGGTCTCTAAGAGTCCAATTCTACCCTATCCCTGTTCTTGAAATCCCCACAGCCAGGACAGCAGGACGCGCGCGAGATAATTATCGCGCCTTTTGGGGGCGGTGCTGACCGACCTGTTCATTTTGATGAGACTCAGAGTCTCAGACTCCTGCGGCCTTGCCCCATTCAGTGGGCTGACATGCGCCAACCATGCGGCTGACCAGGCATCTCGACAGCTGAACCGGCTACCGGAAGGGCTGAGGCAGCCGAGCCCGATGCTATAAAAGACGGGCGGCTGGATGCATGTGCAGCTAGCTGAAAGACATCAGCTCGAACCGCTGACGCTCAAATGCTGTTGATCCCCAAAGGCATGACACGACGTGACGATTGACGACCTTCCTTGCCAACGACGACCACGAATACCCTCACCCCGCCTCACAGAATGGGTAGCCTGCGCTCGCAGGCTCAGTTTGAGCAATCGCACTGGCGCCTCCGCCTCCTCGGACCGCTCTGGTGCCTCCAGCTCGCGCTCACGTTCACCATGGCCGGTCTCTTCGCCTACCGGATAGGCGACACACTCCACTCCTACGAGGACCGCAAGGCGCCCCAGCTCGAGGTCGTCTGGGAATCCACCAACGTCGGCCTGTCCTTCCTAGCCAGCATCTGCACCATGGTCGAGATCGCACGCTACCTCGCCGAGTCCCTCACGCCCTGGACGGTGCTCTTTACGCACACTATCAAGCTCACCTGCGCGGCGTGCCTCCTCGCGCTCGACATTGTCGCCCACATCAAGGTGATTGACGAAAACTTCTCCATCGTCGGCTTGGCCCTGGACGCGGCGTTTATGCTCACGACGAGTGCACTGGCTATATACGCCCTGGTCACCTACCGGAGGCTCTCGTCGAGGGACGCAGCGCACAGGGTCGATATCAAAGGCTATGGGTTCAGCGACGGTCTAGGTCGCGACTCGTCGTACAGCGGGCCGCGACCGACGCTGGAGAAGAGGATATCATCCGTGTCGTCACGTTTGAGTTTCGGGTCCATGCGTCAGCCGCACCCCGAGCCCCAGACGGACGGCGTCGTTCTGGAGACCATGTCGCGGACGCCGTCGCTCTACAGCCACGAGCGTGACACGCGGTTTGACGACTTTGTCAAGGGCAAGAGACGCGAGTCGCTGGGGAACAGTGAAGATATTGAGCGCGGCATCTCGCCGCTGCAAGAAGTGGAGGACGGCAGGCAGCTCACGCGGCCTCGAGCGAGTAGCTGGGTGGATGAGCATGTGCTGGTCTCGGTGCCCGAGGAGGCAGAGGAGCACGTGGGGGCAAAGTCTGAGGAGGACAAGAAGGATCGCGAGGCGTTACTGGATGACAACCGTCGCGGGAGCGAGGATGATGAGCAGCCGCATCGGGTGTTGCATGAGGTTGATATTGCCGAGCCACGATGGAAAAGGGAGCAATAGATACTGTGATGTGTTTTGTTAGCGTACAATTGAAGCATTCTTGGGTTTGCCTGTTTCGATAGTTGTTCAGCCTGCAGCCAGGCGCTTGACGTCGGCCGAAATGTGGTTTTCCGATGTGAGACACCGATGTAGGACACAGTGACTTCATGCCACGCCTGACGCGTCACTGGATCCGATACACCAGCTCGAAGATGCAATCTCCTGATCGGCGTGGCTGACAAGCTGTAATTACAGCGTGACAGCAGTGGCATCTTGGGTATTTCTCAGGAATGGGCTGATCGATAAGAGTCATCTGGAACATCATTAGGGCGATCAATGCGGTATTTGCGTGGCACTGGCGGCAGCGATTGAAGGTTGAAAATCTGCTCTGCTCTGGTTTAGGCTCGAAAAGAAGCTTAAATTAAGGTTGGCGGGAGGAACATCATGACGCTCGCGCAGGTCTTGAAATATGGTGAAAGAAGTCAGCCTTCACGCGAGCAAGACTGCCACAAGCAGAAACTCCAGAATCTCAAGAAAAATAAGAAAAGAAGTTCAAGTCCAAGACGTCCTAGATGCCCACGCTTAGCACACTCGCCGCCAAGCCGCTCCCCCACGAGGACACTCGCCCCAGCTAATCAGCAGCGACTACGGGCGCCAACCCTGCCCTCATACATCCATCCCACTATTTGCCCAGCCTGATGACGGTCAACTGCCATGGCCCATGACCCTCTTCTAGGTATTCGGGCAGCCACTCACCACTGGTGACTGACGTACGGGTGTGCGGCTCTGCCCCATCAGCGGCACGTCCCCTCTTGCGCCGTTATTCCCTCTCGAGTCTGGTATCCAGTTCCTGCACAAAATTATCTTTCCCTCGCTCTCCAGAAACCGCCAGGGCATGAATACTTCCATCTCGCATGGCGACGTCGGCGACATCTCGCCCCTAGAACCGCCACGATGCGTCAGCCTCGTGGACTGAGCTTCGTCAAGCGCACGCTCGACAAATTGGCGCCGAACCGCGACAGCAGCAAAGACGCATCCTCGAAAAAGAATGGCAAAGGCACCCCATCATCCGAGGTGTCGTCGACGCGGGCCACGGGCACCCTCCCCTCGGGCTCCGTGACGACACTCGCCAACAGCGTCTACTCGGAGCGCCTCGAAGACTTTTCCCGCACGCTGGCGGACCAGTCGCCTGGCAATGACAAGTACCCCATGCTCCGGCTCAACGACAACCTGAGCGTCGCGATCGGGGACGCCTTTGAGGGGAACCCCAGCAGCAACATTGAGAACACGGTCAAGTTCGACTATGGCAGCGTGCGCGCGCCCAAGAGGATCCGTCTGCTGCTCATCTTCCCGGCGGCGCACTACAAGGACATGCTCGAGACAATCATGTTCCACGCCGACCTCGACGAGGTGCCCTTCCAGGCGCTGTCCCACACGTGCCCCGAAAAGGAACGCACCACATGGATGCACTGCAATGGACGTGGCCTGTCCGTCACGGAGAGCATGTACCAGGCCCTGCTTGGCGTGCGCAACGCGGCACAGGCGGACGCCTTTAGCATCGTCTGGGCAGAGGCAGTGTGTATCGACCAAGAGGACGTGCGCGATAGGGAGAGACACTTGCATCTGGTCAGGGACATCTTCTCCAGCGCGCACGCCACATTGGCTCATCTGGGCGGTACCGAGGACCAACGGCGCAAGGCGTTTGAGACGATTGACAAGCTACATGAGGCATGCAAGTACGATGAGTTCCGGGACAGGCTCGAGCAGGACGAGATTGACCTCTCGTCGCTGAACCATCTCTGCATCGAAGACATCAACCTCGAGATCCCCCCCGAGAACCGTCTCGAGATCACGCGGCTCTTCTCGCACCACTGGTTCGAGCGGATCTGGAACTGGCAGGAAGTCGGCGTCTCGAAAAAGGTATGCATCATGTACGGCGGCGGACTACGGACATGGGGCTACTTTGCCGACGCGGCGTGGTGCATGTACCAGCTGCGCTGGGAGACGTCCATCAGCGACGACTGCCTCGCGCCCGGCCTGTCCCGGGACGACCTCAAGCACTATCACATCCTACACTTGGACGAGCATCGCGACGGCGCCCTCCACGGGACGACTTTCACCCTGCTCAGCCTGCTGACCGAGTCGCGCCACTTCACCGCCGCCCACCCGCTGGACCGCATCTTCGCCCTGTACTCGCACCTGGGCAACTCGCGCGAGCGGGACATTGTCGAGGCCTTTTTCGACTACAGCCTCCCCAAGCTCGACATGTACCTCAACGTCGCCCTCAACTGCATCCTCTCCCACCGCACCCTCGACGTCCTCCACCTCGCGCACAACGACGACCTCACCACCACCAGCTGGCCGTCCTTTGTCCCCGACCTGTCGCGACGGGACAATATGCGCATGCTCGGGTCCAAGAACGGCCGTCGCTCCTGGCACTACCACGCCGCCGCCGACACCGCGCCGCAGCTGACCATCCTCCACCACCCGGGCACCACCCGCGAGGGCATCCCCTGGTTCTCGGACGACGTGCACATTGTCCTCAAGGGCGTCGAGGTCGAAGAGATTGTGGCCGTCGGCGCGGAGATGAAGGGTCCCACGCTGGGCTCGCACAACTTCCTCGCCGACTGGGTCAACACCGCCCTCATGACGGAGCCGGGCCAAAAGTTCTACACCACGCCCGAGCTCAAGCGGGCGCGAGAAGTATTGCATGCCACGATGAAGGACCACAAGCTGCACGGCGGCAAGAATCCAGAGTCCAACGCCATGTGGGCGTCTCGACGCACGTCACTCCGCTCCGGCTCCAGGGAGAAACGGCCCACGCCCGAGTCGTCGTCGTCACGCTCCTATCTGCGCAGCACCTTTGCGCCCGGTCTCATCGAGAGACTGCAGAAACTCGACATTGACGCCGACGCCGTGCGGGATGCGGACAATGGCATGGACCCCCTCGCCAGCCTACCGCACGACAAGATGTACCCCATCTGGGACATTTCTGTGGTGGAGGCCTTTTGGCGCACCCTGATCAAGAACCAAGACGAAATGGGTCGCGAAGCCGCATCGGATATGGGCGTTGCCTGCTTCGAGCCGTGGTTCAAAGCTATGAGCGGGAGTGTCAGCCACATGCTCGAGGCGCTCGCGCACGGGCAGTCGGACGAGTCACGGCAACGTCCGGAGCCACTGTTCAACGACCTGGTGCACATGGCCTGCAACGGGACGCGGATGGCGCGTACGAGTCGGGGGTTCATCGGCACGGTGCCCCGAGGGGCGAAGGTGGGCGACAGGATTGTCGTGCTGTATGGCGGGCAGACGCCGTTTGTCCTGCGGCGCGATGTAAAGGGCGATATGTATCGGTTGGTGGGCGACTGCTATGTGCATGGCTTGATGCAGGGCGAGGCCCTCGACATGGAGCTGGAGGAGCATAAGTTTGAGCTGCATTGATCTTTGGTCTTGGGTTGCGCATAGATGTTTAGAGTAGAGTGTAGACGGCGATCTGATTTATTTACTTCAACACGCGTCTTCTCCCCCCGCCCCCTTTCCAGCGCATCTTGCCCACCCATTTCGCCCATTTTTGCACCTGCTCGTCCTCGAGGAGCAAGTCGACGGTGTAATAATCCCTCGCGAGGTCCTCATGCCCCCTGAACTGGTGCACGAAGCGATGGCAGGCGCCGCAGAGCCAAGCGACATTCTGCAGGTCCTCCTTGCGGTGCCAGCCGCGCTTGACGACCTTGTCGTGGACGAAGCGCGGGATGAGGTGATGGTAGGACAGGTTGATCCACCAGCGGCCGCAAATCTCGCAGGCTTCGGTGCGTGTGGCCGTCGTCGCGGGCGGCGGCGTGATGAGGGGCTCCAGGTAGGCGGTGATGATGGGCAGGAGGAAACTCTCTGGGGAGGAGGGCAGCAGGGTGGATTGGCCGCTGTCGTCTGGTGTTGCGATGAGATTGTATGTTTCCAGCGTCTCGGTGACGTGGGGTGGGAGGTTGAGCTCGGCGAGGGAGGATGTGGTCAGGGGTAAGGCGTATTGACTCTGCAGCCCCTGGCTGTCGCGCCATGAGCGGTAGTCTAGGTCCTGCAAGTCTTGGGGGAGATTCTCAAAGATCTCGGTGGCGAGGTAGTCGGTGAACTCAGCTAGCTCGGCCGCATCTTCTACGCGATTGCCAGTGGTGAGGCTACTTGAAGAATTTGGCTTGGTGGTGGCCTTGCCGCGTCTACGTGACTTGGTGGGATGCTGATGCTGCGTGGTGGGTGGAGGACGGAGAAGTGTCGTGGAGAGGCAGTCACGGAAATGCGCATAGTTGCTGTTTTCCTCGTCTTCCTCCTCATATGATGCGTCTGTACCGCTCGAAGATGACATTTTTGGGGGAATATAGGTGCGATGTCGGCGGGCGAGGCAAGTGAAGCTAGTCGTGATGCAAGGTGGATGACGTTGACGGCGGTGGGCGGGGTTACATCATGGCCATCTCATTCCCTTGATTGTCCACTTTCCTCTGTCGATTTATACTATTTCATACGGAGGGCCTTCAAAGATACGATATACATCTTTACGATTGATTGTCTTGATACAGCAGACCTCCCCGGTTGACTCATCGGCGCACGCTGCATCACCCTTCAGCCTCACCTGTGGACCGTCAGACCAATATGCCTCAGACCGTCATCGCGTTCGACCTCTTCGGTACGATTCTGTCGACCGACTCGATTGCCCAGAAGCTGGCAGAGATATATGGAAAAGACGATGCTACTCGTATCGCTACCGAGGCCAGGCGGCTGCAGCTGGAGTACACATGGCGCTGCGTCAGCATGGGTAGGAGGATACGACGATGGGCTCTAGGGCGAGTACTGACATCTCGCAGGCACTTACAAGCCTTTTGACCAGTTGACGCGATTTTCATTCCGCCAGGCCGTCCATCAGATCGTTGGAAAGGAACTCAGCTCAGAGCACGAAGAAGCCATCATGGACGCGTACAACCATCTCAGCGCCTACCCAGAAGTGGACTCTGCTCTGTCGTCGCTCTCGTCACACTCTGAACTTGATGCGTACATCTTTTCGAATGGCACCCAGCAGATGCTCACATCGGCCTTGTCCTCGTGGTCCATCTTCCCGCCCGAGAAGGTCATCTCGGTCGACATTGACGCGCTCAAAACCTTCAAGCCTGCCCCCAAGGTCTACGAGTACGTCACAACAGTCACGGGGATGCAGTTCACGCCCGAGCGAGTGTGGCTCGTCAGTTCGAACCCGTTTGACGTGCTGGGCGCCGTGTCGAACGGGTTGAGGGCGTGCTGGGTTGACAGGACGGGTCAGGGGTGGAGGGATGGATTGGCGCATAGTCTGGGCAAGGAGCCAACCCTGATTGTCAGGGGCGTCGACGAGGCCGTGACGAAGATTATGCAGGCACAGTGATCGCAATGAGATCGATGAGCCAAGGGTTTGTGCCTTCTTTGGCGCGTGATAAGACCAATACTGACATCCCGCAGATCTGTCGAGCTTGAGATCTTCAGGGTCTTATCTATCGGGGCTGATATACATATATATAATATATTTTATGTATTTGTACTGGTACTGATAAGAGAAGAAAGTGAAGCAGATAGGGTCGAGACACGCGGCGGCATGAGGTCATTGTGCCTACCCCACCGAAAGGATCACTGGCATTGCGCCTGGGCTGACGCAGATCCCCCGTGACCACGAGGCTACGCTGACCGCGATCGTGGGGGCGGGCATGCTGCCAGAAGGGAGGAAGGGAGGGTGGGAAGACACACAATATGAAGTTGAGCCGCATTTCCATCTTTGTGTTCCTCTCATCGTCCACCAACTGAGTTCAACTCCACCACCGTCATGTCGCCCTCCGTACTCAACTCCACCGTCGAGACGACCCAAATCATCATCAGGCTCTCCAGCCCTCTCGCCGAGCTCGCCACGCTCACCCCCCTCGTCGATCTGCTCGCCCTCACATACGCAGTCACCGTGCCCTCGCCCCTCAAGCAGTCTCGTCTTTCCACGCTCCTGCACACTCTCTCGTCCGACCCATGCCCATCTTCCCAGCCCGCGCCGCACAGCGAGGCAGAGAAGCTCAATTCCTTTATCCGCTTCCTCTCCCCGGTGCTGAACGGCATGGCGGGCCTGCGGGACTTTGAGGCGGCCGTCGACCTGCGTGATGACGACCCGCAGGACTTTCGAGACTTTTGGACGCTGGAGGGGCGCAATCTGATAAAGGAATACGTCGAGGACGGTCAGGTGGGGGGCTCCAGCCCGGGAAGCGAAAAGGTGTTTCTGGATTCGTTTGTGCGGGATGTGTCGAGAAGAGTGGCGCTGAGCCATGAGGGGCGCCTGATGCTCGTCGATGGGCACCGCAAGGTTGGGGAGGAGGTGTCTGTGGCGGAGACGAAGCGAGCTGGTTTGTTGATATACAGAGAGCAGGGGCTGGAGGGGTGAGGAGGGGCTTTGTTCTCGTCATGATGAGTTATGAGGTACGGCCTGGACGATGTGAAGGCTAGAATTGATGGATCAATTAGTCCGTGTACAAGCCAACATGATCTTGCGGACTCACGTCTTGGGGACAAGGTGCGTTTGTGTTGCATTTGGCTGCGACAATCTGCCTCCATATTCATGTAGGAACGCGGGATAAATCAGCCAGCAGTCACGCCTTGGGGCATGTCGACAATGACTGTACATCAGCGCCTCTTTTCGGCGGCAGCATCAGCACGTACTCGCGCGTGCTGTGCCCAAACATGACGACATCCTTGTTGCGCAGCTCCAGGTACCGCCCCTCGGGAATCTTCTCGCCATTGACCATGGTTCCATTGGCGCTCTCGAGATCAATAATATAGGGCTTCACCCTACCGACCTTGTCGCCAAACTCGTTGCGCTTCTCCGTGTACCGGAACTGGATGACGGCGTGCTGCTTGCTCAGACTCGGGTGGTCAGCCTGCAGATCGACGACGGCGGCATCACGGCCAATGAGCCAGCAGCTGCGCAGCGCCAGGTCGGCCGTGTCCACGACGTCGCCGCCCTTGAAGATGAATAGCTTCCACTGGTCCTTGGGCGGGGGCTTCCTGGCCTCGGCTGGCTCATGGTATTTGAGGGCAATGTTTGTGCCGTCGGCCTGCTGGATGGAGTTGGACGCGGCGGCGAGGAGACCGGAGGACTTGTAGTTGGGCTTCTCCTTGGGTTTCTCGGGTTCCTCGCCGTTGGTGACGGCGAAGGAGTCCTCCTGGGACGGCAGGGGACCGGAGCGCTTGAGGGGTTCGATGCGCTTTGGCTCCTCTCCCCGGCTGCGACGGGGGCTGCGGTCCTCGCGGTGTCTATGTCTGTGTCTGTCGCTGCCGCGATCGCGGTCGCGACGGGAGGACGAGGATTCTGGGGTGCGCGAGCGACGACGTTCGCGGTCGCGGTCGCGGTGAGAGGGTCTGTCGCGTGATCTGTCCCGTTCCCGGCGGCTGTCACGGTCTGGGTCCCGTCTACGAGACTTTCTGTGGTCTCTGTCTGTATCTTCGTCACGGTGGCGCCGTTTGCGCTCTTCGCGGTCGCTGTCGGAGCCCATTGCGGTGATCTGTGTCTTGGTCGGTGATTTGATGGAGGTTGAGGCTGATGGTGTGCGTTGGAGTCGAAGATTTTAATTGGTCTTTGCCTACCCTGTACTATGTAGCAGTGAACCAACAAGGTTCTTAAACACTCGTCGCCTTTCACACGCACTCAATCATCAAATCGCTGCAAATGAATACGTATCCCATTGTATACACGATGGCATCATCCGCGCCTCCAGGTGATGCTCATGCCATTAGTGACAGATAGAATCATGAACATTGGCAACCTCGCACAATTCAATCAGAGGGTCCCCCAGCCAAGCTGTCCCTTTCATCAAGCAGCATCGGCTTCAATCCGCCGTGGCTACCGTTATGGACGGCAGTGGTCGGCTGTAGCCTGTGAGCCTGCGAGGCTGTCACCGTAAGTTAAAATCCTCTGCCGATTGTCAGGCCGCTCTACTGCATACACCCGCAGCAGGGCTCACGCATATTTCCGCCTCAAGATATTAGTGCTTCACATGCATGTGCGAGCGAGCGAGCACTTCATCGAGATCTCGCAATGCTCTCCAACACTAGCAAACTCCGCCCCTGAAACACGCATCGGGAGTTATTTAATGCCGCCTGGATTGACTGGATCCGAGGCTTTTCCATGCAAACGCCTGTACCGCGCCGAAGGACACGCACGCCAAGGCTGAGGCCGGTCGAGTGGAGCAGGAAGAACAAGAAAAAACCGGAGCCCGATGGTTGTCCTTGGCCCGTGTCGGGCCGTTGATCATCGGCTTGTGGGCAGATTTTTTCTTCCAGCAACGTCATGGACGGGGTGTAAGTGAAGGTTTCAACCACCCAGACGGACACTTGACTCGTGTAGGTGGTAGTAGGGTGAACAATCACAGTGCAGTCAATGTGGTCATGGTAAGAAGTCATAGTAGATAATCAAAAGGCTATTGGCAAACGCTATGCTATTTCTATCCGGAGAGCAACGCTCAATCCGTGTAAGACGACCTAGTGGTCGGCGCCATGGCGACGTTCTATCGCTTTTGCGACTCGTCGGATGTCTATCATGTCTGCAGACCGCGCGCAGGTGTCTTTCTTCCATGTCGTGATGATAAAAAAAAAGAGTCGTGAATATCATGAGGCGACAACCGCTCAGTCGGCGGACTTGTGCATGGAGCCGGTGACATAGTTCTCGGCACCGAGCTTGTTGATGGTCTCAATGTCCTCCGCGTCGAGGGTGAAGTCGAACGAGTCCAGGTTGCTCTGGATGCGCGAGGCCGTCAAGCTCTTGGGCAGGACGACGTTGCCGCGGGACGCGTTCCAGTTGAGGAGGATCTGGGCAGGGGTCTTGCCGTACTTCTCCGCAATCTTGCCAATGGTAGGGTCCTCGAGCTTGTTGCCGCGGGCGAGAGGGGAGTAGGCCTCAATCTTGATGCCGTGCTTGGCGCAGAGGTCGACGAGTTCCTGGCGCTGGCAGAAGGGGTGCACCTCGACCTGGTTGACCGCGGGGACGACGGTCGCGTTCTCCAGGAGGTTCTGAATGTGGGCGGCGCCAAAGTTGGAGACACCGATGGAGCGGACCTTGCCCAGACGCTTCGCGTCCTCGAGGGCGCGCCACGAGGCCAGACGCTTCTCCTCGTCGTCGGCGGGGGAGTGGATCAGGTAGAGGTCGAGGTACTCGAGGCCGAACTTGTCGAGGGAGTCGCAGAGGGCCTTGAAGGTGGCCTCGTAGCCGTGGTCGGCATCCCAGAGCTTGGAGCAGACGTAGATCTCCTCGCGGGGGGTGTTGGTGCGCTCCATCCACGCGCGGATGGCACGACCGCAGGCCTCCTCGTTGGCGTAGCGGGCGGCCGAGTCAATGTGACGGTAGCCGGCGTCGAGGGCCGCGGTGACGGCATCCTCAGTCTCCTGGCCGTTGGGGGCCTTGTACACACCCAGGGCGACCTGGGGGATGAAGTTACCGTCGTTCAGCTTGACGGACGAGACGGACGAGGCGCGCGAGCGCACGTCCTGCTCGACGACCTTCTTGGCGAAGACCTTGCGCTCAGGCGAGGTCTCGGGGGTGATAGCGGAGGGAGCCATGGTGATGAATGTGCAGAAGTGTGGAGGTGGAGGTGAAGGTGATGAAGATGTTTGTTGTGTGCGGTGATGGCTTGTAAGTTGTGAGTGTGTAGATGAGGATGGGGAGGAATAAGACTCTTCTCGACCAGAGTGGGCAATGAAGCCATGTTATATAGATGCCATCGATCTCAAATTCTTTCTCTCCGATACGTATGTTTGACCTTGTCGCCGTGATTGCCGCCGAAATCAAGGACCCCCCGATGCTGGCGTGTCAACACCATCAGCTTCTGGATGCTTATCCTCGACGCCGTTGTGGAGACTGGATCCAGCAGCCTCGCGCGCAGCCCGAGTCCTGACAGCCAAGCCAGCGCGATGCGTCCAGGAATAGTGGAGGCCCACGATAACACTTGCGTGATTTTATCAGGAGATCCAGTGTTTTGTTCTTGTCGTCACTGCTTTCTGGCCCATGCCCGTAGCCTGTAGGGCCAACTGTCTCAGTCAATGATAGTCGTGGACGACCGCTGACCCTGGAAGGACCCTGTCTGCTTGGCTTCCAGCTCAGGGGAGAAAAGAACAGGCAAAAGCTCTGCCAAAGCTGCAGACTGTGCCTCTCTCCCTCCATGAAGAGATACTGATAACTTCTCTATTCGCCTTTGCTGTCCATGGGCCATGGCATATCTGATTCTGAGGCCGCTGACGTGCTGGCGTGGTTGCTGCCGCCCACTTGCTCACCCGCTCTCTCCACGAGGCTCAAAACGGGCCCAAGCCTATCCTGGCCGTGAATAGTCTGATTATGCACCAAGAGCCGCCTACAAGTGAATCACCACAGCAGCGAGATGACGAACGGGTGGGCTTCGAGTCTTCGACTGGTGGATCGGGAGCACGACGCCGACCGGTAAGGCCCTGACTAGCGGGGCCCGCTCTTTGACGTGCGTCCAGTCAGCGGCATTCCAGCGGTGCAATTCTCGAAGGATGGCTGGAAGCCATGTACGTTTACAGAAATTTCGTTGTAGCGCCCGGGAAGAACATGACACGTTATGTTGCTTTGCGTGCGCATTGGAGACATGCGTGTGGCCAGTGAGGGCAGAGGACGCAGGGCCGTGGTGCTGTACTATCTCGAGATTTTCGCTTGTCCAGCCATGGTGGAGGCTGGTGGAGTCGGACGAATACGACGTCATTTGTTTGACTGCTGGATATCCAGGAGAGCGTCACAGTGCAAATGCTGGAAACGAGGCTCAAGGGGATGAATTTTCCTGGGTGCACGACGAGCTCTGTGAATGTCGAGTTGCATCCATGTTGGCTGCGCGGGATGTCGTTCGCGATAAGATCCAAAATAACACTGTGCTACTGTGTTTGAGTGCCTATTCTCGCAGAGCAATACAGTGCGAATGACTCCCCTGCAACTGATGTGCCGTCATTCAGGCACCGGCACCTGCCTGGCGGCGTCCATCGCTTCCCTCGGCAAGAGGCGCTCCACCCCTGGCAACGCCGCGTCGATCCCGCCTTAAAAACTTATCTGCTCCCAATCTCTGCACTCCACTTGGCAGCGTTTCCGCCCCGCTGCCAACCACTCACCACCACTCATCCCTTCACGCACTGACAAGTGAAAAGGCTATCGATAGTCAGAGACGAGAGATACTGCTTCGCGATAGGGGACGCGGGATCCATACTGACGTCAACTCTCGGGATGGGAAGCCACATCCGTCAAAAGAAAGACCAGCGGGCGGTTCGACGCTCCGATAGCTTCGGCGATGGACTATGTTTGGTACAGTACTACGTACGTACGTACGTCCTAGCTGTACCGTAAGCATAGAGGAGGCTCGGTAACCTGGTGGGATACCCATTGGCTCCAGTGTCGGCCCTTTCGAGCACGACTTGTCTCTACAGACTACAAGCACTGCTCAAGTTGACCCCGAGTATGGCCGAGCACGCCTCATCGAAGATGGACTCAACATGAAGAGGTGGACACTTGCACGCGAAGCCTGTCTCAGCTCGTATTGCAGTCCTTGCTTCCAGCCAGCCGACTGGACCTCAAAGCGGCTATCTCGCTATCTCAGGGGACTTCTGCGGTGTATTATCTGCAGCGTCAGATTCATGCTCAAGGGCCAAGGCGTCGAGATAATGCCTAGTTGCAGCCTGCGTTGATCTGCCTCTTGGCTTGCTCACAGGTCTCCAGTCTTTTTTTTTTTTTTTATTCCGCAGGTTCACTGCACATCAAACCATCGGCGTTCCGTGTCCTGAATGCCGCCAGAGTCAGGGCCCTTTTGAGTCCCAACAAGAGGCCGACGGTCGCTTGGCGCGGTGCGCGCGTCATTTCCACCGCCTTTTTGTTGGAATGAGCCGTCCAGTGCAGTGCAACCCGAGGCTGAGATGGTTCAGTCAAGTCAGGCCACGCACATCTTCGGGCCGGCAAACTTCGATCGCGGCGGCCTGCGGATTCCAAACTCTGTCCTTTCAACGTCGACAGAGCCATGAGAAATCACTCTTGGGTTGATCGACGAGGCCGACAACACGTCTCACAAAGGCGGAGAGATTTGGCACAGACATCTGTCTTTGGATCCAACGGCATGAGCGAGCTTTTTGGACTCGCGAGATGCCAAAGAATTCGACATGAGTAGACAGAGGAACGATCACCACGAACACTAGGATCTTCCATCGCCAGACGCCAAAAGAGACCATTTGCTCACGACTCGCAACAACCGTCCGGTATTTGCGTGCCCATCTGGTCTCGTATCTGTGCACTTCACGCCTTTGTCAGACAAGTCATTCACATGCTCTCGCGTTTCTCGTGGCTTGGCGAGCCCACTACTCGAGCAGCAAGGATCGTGCTTAAAACCCTAATAAGGTTCGCAGACGACATTCCTGAGACTACGAATATAGCATAACCACAAATGACCACTACATCAACAGTGCGCAGACTACCTTAGACATGAGGACAGAGCTGCAGCGTCGTCTGAGGCCCACGATAAGAGCGATGCCTGCAATAGGAGAGGCTTTTACGAGAGCATGGCCATGGGACACAATGAGAGGATCCCTCTCTGTCTTGGAAAATCTTCAATCTGCTGAAAATTTGTTCGCAAGGCTCAAATCGTTCATAACAGCTGTTACCCCTTTGTCGTCGGCCGTACACGTTTATCCCAATTCGTCATTTGTATTAGGCTGAATTGGTGCAACACACGAAACCAAGTGAGCACAAACACCATTACCACAGTAAGCCGAGAGACGTGCAAGAACTGCCAACCACGAAATCGCAATCGAAACTTCAACAAGACTAGGCCACTGAAACTTCAGTCATGGCTATGCCTGAAGATTCTGTGTGAACACTGCACATCAACGGGAGCATTCAAGCTGCCGATATCTGGTTTAGGGTAGTCATGCCCCGGAATCAAAGAGCGGCTGACCACCATTACAGAATTTAAACTCAAGGTATCTGTATATACATCTCTCCAATAAACCTAATTTGATACCTTACATGCCTCAGCTTGCGTACACGACACGGAAACACACTACAAAATGCATACAAACTCCAAGCCCATGGGGCTAACCTTCCCAGCATTGGCCCTGGCGCCTTCCCTTTGGCCTGCTGACGGCTCAGAACCTCTGACCCGACGCGTCAGTGGTCGAATGACGTTGATCATCGACGCCACCACCACCACCACCACCAACAAGGTCATCCTTTGCGGTCACGATAGCATGGCCCAAGGAGGCCGTTATTTGAGTTCTCGCAGCGGCTGGTGAATTTCACGGACACACATCGACGCATACTCCCATGCTCTCCGTACTCCTCTTGCCGCTCGCCGTTACTGCACGTCCTCGTCGCGCCAACAGCGTCCACGTCGTCTAGGAGATGGCCAACGCCGCCATGGACCCTTTCACCTCGTTGTACCGCTGCCAGATTGGCGGCGCAGACATTATCTCCTACTCCTACACGGACATGCCTTGGAAGCTGCTGGGATGGGACATTTACTACTTCTTTGTGTACGCGTGGGCGCTGCCCTGGGTGCTCTGGCCCATGTTCACGTACGGCTCCGGGGAGCTGGATGAGCTGTATCCCACGTTCCAGAACCTCTTTTGCGTGTTCATGCACCTGATTTTGGCGATCCTGCAGCTCGGCTTTATCATCGCGCTGCCCTTGACCGTGATTTTACCGGTCTGGGTGGCTACGGGGGGTATTGGCGCCTTCCTGCTGGGCAACTGGCTGCTCTGCAAGCTCCTCAACGGCACGGGGCGCGAGTTCAGCTCCGACGACGTCTTTGCGGCTGAGTTGCCCGAGCACGCTCATGAGCAGTGGGTATTTGTCAATGGCGTGGCCGTCGGGCGACACTGGTTCAAGAACAACCTAAATCGTCTAGCATTGACGTTCAAGCGCCCCGTCCTCGGCATACACAACGAGACACGCGGCATTATCTTTGATGTCTTTGAGTGTCTTCTCCAGCGCAACTTTTCCTATGCGACGACAGATGTGCGCATCACGTACCGCGTGCTCAAGAACATTCTCTACGATCCCAGCAAATCCAAGGTCGTGCTCATACTGCACAGCCAGGGCGGCATCGAAGGCGGTCTGGTTCTGGACTGGCTGTTGCAGGAGTTGCCGCAGGATCTTCTCAGCAAACTGGAGGTGTATACCTTTGGCTGCGCGGCGAATCACTTCAACAACCCGCATCGCCACGCCTTTGCGCAGAACCTTATGAAGGAGCATCCGCGCTCTGCAATCCACACTATGCTCACCGAGACGAGCTTCGCCAGCGAACCTCTAGTCGATGGCCAGAGTGATATGAACGCCAAGGACCCCGGGCAAGAGAGCACCCTGAGTCGGGAGAACTCCTTGTCCAGTTCGCGAACGATGAGCGTGAGTAAAGATCGGGCTATTGGCCACATCGAGCACTACGCGCACTCTACGGACTTTGTCGCCATATGGGGCGTCCTGCACTTTGCCACGAACCGTACCAACTCTCCACAGATCCCACGCTTTCTTGGTCGCCTGTTTGTGCAGTCGACCGGCGGCGGGGGCCACCAGCTCAACCAGCATTATCTCGACGGCATGTTTCCTCTCAAGAGGAATGACAAGGGGGAGTTCACCGGCGTGGAGGAGGAGAACAACGAGTTCATGAACGAGGTCGTCAGGCTGGGCGAGGAAGGGGCCGCCATGAAGAACATACGCGAGGCGTTTGACATAACGTACGCTGGCACGGATGGATTTGGCACCGGGGAGAGTAGCGAACCTGTGGAGGTGCACGGCGTTGAGCACGGGAAGCGAAGTATTGTCAAGAGGAAGGAGGTGAGGGTGAAGGATCTCAGTCGGCTGTGGTTGTACCGCGACGGGAAGAGTCCCAAGGGCGAGATGCCACCCATGTTGGTCGGCGAGTATGGCGTGGCTAGGAACGCGACCATGTGAGCTTGTCAAGAGGAGGGAGCTTGGGGTACATGACGCTGTCGTCGTGCTAATAGCCTGCGTAGTACGTGTCTGTTTTTGAAATCATAAGCTCATTGAGTCATTGCATTAGTAGATCTTTGCATCAATGCCTACCGTCGTCTGCCATCACTGATCAGGCATAGACCACCCTGTTAGCATGTCCATGGGCGCTAACTGCGTACCGCATCTTCTCATCAAAGCTAAGCTGGCCTTCATGAACATTGGTAATAATGCGCCCCTTTCTTAATGATACTTGAGCAAAAGCAAGGGCAACAAGCGTAACTCAGCTTGAAGCCCGCAGAGATGTAGCAATCTGCATCGGCATGCACAAATTAATTATACATGGTCCCCAGTCCCCACAGAAGAATGGCGGGCAGGAAAAGGGGACCCAATCAGCCTCCCCCACTAGCCTCTGTGGCGTGCCACTGGCGCTTGACCGCCCGCTCGGCAACCCCTGAACCCGGCATGGCATGGCGCAACTGGACGAACCCCAGGCGAAATGATTAATTTATCAATGATTCACCTGGGAGGTCGACACTCACTTCTCTACGGTCTATCAGGGGTAGATTAACGCAGGAAAGACATTCATTTCGATAGTGCAGCCTCATCGCTTCTTTTCCCAGTACAGATACATAAAGAGGATTGCTTTATGAACGTGATTGCCATTGCTTTCAGGCTTCAGTGTCTGTCTGCCAATCCCCCCAGAAAGACCCTGAGACTTGCACGTGTCAGGTCTGGCGTACGTTTCATGTCACAGAGGGAGGCGATTCGATAATCATCAAGTCCATCACGCAGGGGCACGAACACCTTTAATTCTCCTTACTAGTACATTGTACAAAGGTCGACGACGCCTCCTGTTGTCCCACGTTGTCCTGTCTAGTGTCGTCGACGTCTTTGCACAATTCGAGGGGGACCCACGGGGCACGCACCCCCCAACGAGTGAGACGTCCCCAATGCAAGGCCGCCTGCGCACCTTCCGTCAACACTAGTCCATCCGTAAGGTAGCCTGACTCGGAGCCTGAGAGACATCGCTCCACAAGGCACCAGGCACAGCACAGGCACGTCCATCACTATCACACGGGAGGGTTAGACAGCCAGCGAGCCAGCCGCCATTCGACGCAGCCGCGATGGCCTCTCGCGTCCGAGACTCGCACGACTTGTCGCTGTCACCGCGCAGTGTGACGCGCGACTCTTTGGTCACCAACATGCTCATGTCCCTCGATCAATTCTCTTCCACGCAGACCACCAGCAGCGGCAGCAACGCCCACGACGCGCCCCAGTACGAGGACGACGACGACTCGCCGCGGTTTTTCGACATTCCTCGCTACCGATCCAACAACAACATCACCGCACAGGCCAACAATTGGCAGCAGGGCCACGGCCCCTCGTACAGCTCCGACATGGACGCGGACGATGCCAGCCGACCGTCGAACCAAATCTCCCGCGGACGACGAAGCAACAGCAGCACGACCCACAACGAAGCCTACGCGCGCCTGAACAGTGGCCGCCCGCCGCCTTCACGAAGCAATCATGCCAGGGGCGGGCGCGGCAGCAAGAGTAGTAGCATCACAAGCCTTGAGCAGCCACAGGCGAGCAGCGCCAAGTTGCGCCACGCACCCAATCGTTCCGCCAGCTTTGACAACAGCCTGCCGCAATCCAAACTGCAGGTCTACCCTCAGCTCGAGGACGTGCCCCAGTCGCCCTTTCGCTCCGACTTTATCAACAGCTTCCTCACGGAGGACTTTGACGCCGCCCCGACACCGACTATACCGGGAGGGCCTCGACGGGAGCCATCCGGCCTCGAGGACCGACCGCGCAACCGTAGCACGAGCCGGTCCGTCAAGAGCTCATCGGGACGCGGCAAGGCGCAAACACGGGAGCCCGCACCTCCCATGCCCTCCAAGGCAGCCGCCATCATGGATCTCGACGCCGCCCCAGCCCCTAACGTTGGCTATGGCAAGTCCAAGGAGCCGCCGGCTAGCAGCAGCGCGCAGAGCCCGTCGGCACCCACCGCGGCGGCGGCGCCCAAGGAGAAGCCAGGGTTCTTCAAAAGAGTGTTTGGTGGCGGTTTCGGCGGGGGATCAAGCAGCCCCGATCCCGTCCAGCAGCCCACGACCGGATCGACACCCCCATCACGCGATCGTGACATGCCCTCGTCGCACTCGAACCACCCGCCGTTGCAGAAGAAGTCGTCCTCGTTCTTTCGTCGCCGCAAGAAGTCTGTGGCCGACGAGACAGCGCCCGCCTCGGACGCGCCGCCCGTTCCTCCCATCGCTGCTGCCAACCTCAATCTGCAAAACGTCGCGCCTAGCCCCGCTGGTAGTCTACGCCAGGCTATGGACCCGTACCTCCACGAAGCGCCTGGGACACCCGCAGAGAAGAAGCAGCACCCAGAGTACCAGCGCGAGTTCTCGCCCGACTACGAGCCGAGTCCGAACGCCCGCATACGAAAGGTGCCCTCGCTGGAGCTCGATACGCCTTCCAAGACACCCACCAGGGACAACTCGTTCCTGGATCTGGATTGCGGGAGCGATAACGAGGTGCTGACGCCCAAGGTGAAGAAATCCAAGGACGACACGATCCGGCCCAGGAAGAAGAAGTCCTCGAGGCGATTGCCGATTCAAAACATCCAGACAGGGAACAGCTCCTCGCTGTCGCTACCCAAGGAGGGCACAAAGGGCAGCGCCTCGCCGAGGTCGCCCGCCAGCATCGCACCAGACGTGAAGATCGACGGACCCATGGGCGAGCTGGACGAGCCCATCTTTGTGATTGGGGAGCCTACCGAAGACGACAGGCAGAAGGCACAGCAGATCTACGACGGCAACGAAGATTTCATTTCGCAGGAGAAGGCGGCTGCGTGGATGGGCGAGGAGGGGCCAATCCGGCAGCGCACCCTGCAGGCGTACATGGAGCTGTACGACTTTGTCGACAAGAGCATCGTGTGGTCACTGAGGCAGGTCTGTCTACGACTAGTGTTCCGCGCCGAGACGCAGCAGATGGACCGGATTCTGGTCGCCTTCTCTAAGCGGTGGTGTCACTGCAACCCGAACCACGGCTTCAAGGCGACGGACGTGATCCACACGATCTGCTACTCGATCATGCTTCTCAACACTGATCTACACATGGCCGACATTGAACAGAACATGACGCGCAGCCAGTTCGTCAAGAATACCATGGGCACCATCACGCAGGCTGTCCTTGAGGCAGCACCAGATGCCTTTGAGCGCCGTCCAAGTATCTTGGCGGACAAGAACTCCATGCTGAGCCCGGATGAACCCAGCACGCCTACGCCTACCGAGGAGCGAAAGTCTTTCCGCAACTCTTTCCGACCCCCGCCCCGGATCGATTCGCAGGGCGTCATGGAGGGTGTGGAGGACTGCGGCCCGTTGGTCAAGTCGCCGCACCACGGATCGCAGAAGAGCTGGGAGGAGCTCGTGGAGCTCGTGCTCAAGGGTATCTACTCGTCCATCCGCGACGAGAAACTGCCCCTGTTCGGCGCGGACCCCACCAAGCCCATGGCAGCGCCTCCCGCGCAGCTGTCCGTCATGGGGATGCTCAAGCGGACGCCTAGCGTGCTGAGCAAGGCTCCCTCCGAGGGCAATCTGTCAAGCCGTGGCCGCGTGACGGAGAGTCGGGGCACCGCCTCGCGCTGGACGTCCAAAAGTCGCTCACGGCCAGGCCTCGGCCGGAATGGGTTCAACTCTAGCCGCACTAGTTTTGAGGATGGGAGCTCCATATGGAGCCCGAACCTGTCCTCGGCCACCTGGAGTCGGCAGTCCCTGGGCCGTACGCAGGCCTCTGCGTCGCAAGACTCGTTCGGATCGGCCATGCCCCGCGGTGATTACCAGGCGTCCATTGGGTTTGCCAACGCTCTGAGCCAGGCCATCATCCGCGATGAGGAAGCGTACGGTGACGGCTCGCCCTCGGTTCTCAGTGCTGATCTGTCCGCCACGCAGTTGCTGGAGGATGAGTCATTGGAACTCATGGGACCGCCCTGGATGAAGGAGGGTCTTGTCATCCACAAGCACCACCTTGATGGCGTTGACAAGAAGGCTAGGGAGCGCAACTGGTCCGAGGTCTTTGTCGTCATCCAAAAGGGGCAGATGAGTCTCTTTTCTTTCACATCGACCAAGTCACAGCGCCAAAAGAGTCGGTCGAGGGCGGCTGGTCCCGTGGGTGGCGGCAACTGGCAGGACAATGCTACGACGGTTGGTTCATTCAGTCTCCGACAAACACTTGCCTCCGCGCTGCCGCCGCCCGGATACTCGAGGACGAGGCCTCACGTGTGGGCGCTGAGCCTGCCCACGGGCGCAGTCCACCTGTTCCAAGTGGGCACGCCCGAGCTGATCAAGGAGTTTGTCACGACGGCCAACTACTGGAGCGCACGCCAGAGCACGCACCCTCTCGTGGGCGGCATCAGCAATATAGAGTATGGCTGGAGCGGTGCCATTGTGAACAATGCGTTGGTCAGTGCCATCAACGAACCACGCCCGCCTCGTCCTGGCAGCAGCGCCGCGCATGGCCGCAAATCGAGTGTCAGCAGCTTCCGATCCGCGAGTATCGACCAGGCCACTGCCGCCTTCACACACGCCACGGGACGAGGCAAGCTGCCTGGCGACAGGATCCACATCTCCGACTGGACGCCGCCGTCTCAGTCCCTCCGCCCCTCCAACGCAGGCGAGGCCGACCAGCTGGCCACGCTGCAGGCGTACGTCAAGAGCATCGAGGACGACCTCCAGGCGCATAACCAGCTCCGGAGTCCGATGCTTCTTGCCTTCACGCCCCGGGGCCACAATGCCATCAAGGCCATGGCCAACTGGGAGCGCAAGAGCGCGTATCTGCTGCGCGAGATTGTCAAGTTCCGGACCTATGTGGACTGTCTGCAGCAGGCGGACACGCGCAAGCAGCAAGTCTACGCCGAGAGGGACCTGGCGCACCGTGCAGCGCGGGGTGAGCTGTCGGATGGTGACATGGACGTGAGCGGTGGTGAGGAGGAGCATGAGGAGGACGAGGCGGCTGATGATACGCTTAGGGCGTGAAGGGGGGTGGAGGGCTTGTCTGTATGACTGACGATTGGCATTGCGGTGGAGTTTTTGCATGTGGTATGACCCTTTCCTTTCTCCTTTCTTCCATAGCGTTCTGAATCGATGAGAACTTGAAGCTTGTTCGTCCAGTGAGGCGGCTCTAGGAAGGTTTATTCCTACGCTGCGAGAGGGGCTGGGTGGCTACCCTGTACCGATGCTGGCCAAGACATGAATGGATGGTTTTCCATTCATCCTTTGATGTGAGAGATAATACAATGCTTCCAAGTGGAACTACAATTTTCGTTGTTCATGATGTCCGGTTTTGAAAGGGGGGAATTGTGGTTGGCTGTGTGTTGTGCCTATGGACACCACGACACGATGGTTCATCGACACTTGTTCACGCAGGACTCAACCCATGCTACAGACTACTAACAATGGCAGGGCCGCTCTTCTGCAATCGTAGAAGCAGAGTCTTGGGCAGGAGTGTCAAGGATTGTAGTTGTTGCAAAGATCTGTTTCCAGTGGAAGTTTCGCCGTTGCCTGATATCAAATTATATGAACACTGGTGACAGTTCATCATCTACACGAGCAACGGAGACCATGGCAGGGGATGTACAAGAAAGAATGCTGGGAGACTGAAGGATTGCACATCACGGATCACAACGTGTCCTTTGGCTCGGAACAGGCGGAAGGAAAGCAGGTTCAACGACATTGGCACGCACACACGCATCCACGCCTGGTCCATCCAGACACGTTGCGCGCAGGAGTGATTGCAATCAGCCGGGACATGAGTTCTGAAATCAATACTCTCGCACGCTTTTGCAATATCCAAGCCAATCACAGCTCCTTGCTCTGGAATTGCTGAATTGTTACATGGCTAGTGAACTTTGCATCCATAGACACCGAGACTACGTGGTGTCGTTGCAGCGGATCAGTCGCATTTTGCGGCAGCATAGCTGAATTCTCGCACTGCTGAATTATCTCATTGGTCAGTAAATGGTTGTCCAAAGGACTGGACGTGCGTGTGCGTCTCCTCAGACCATACACGTTGGGTTCAGCGAGAAGTGTGAAATTGACTACTCGAACCTACGATGCACCCCCTTGACTCACCACCCTTTGCGCAATCACTCGCAGCCAGCCGCAGGCCTCGAAACGAATAAATACTGAGAGGCCCCCTCTATAGAGTAGTCAAGGAACTTTGCTCACTCTGCAAGCTACATACTACTACTGAGAACACGTAAGCCCGTGGCCAAGCTGCTGCTCATCATCAACTACACTCCCAATCTATACTCGGGATTCAATCGACGAGAACATGAAGTACATGAAGTACATGCCGTACAAGTTAATGGGACCTACCATCCCGACCCAGCACTATGTCGTTCAAGGTGAACCTGGCAAGCCCACGGCGTTGATAGCCGTCCCTGAGCCGCGCCGTCTGCGGCCTCCTCTGCCTCCCCTGTCACCAGAGGAGAAGGGCATTCTGGCTCCGCTGAAGACGGACCACAATGGGTTCATTAAAACCAGACGTCGGGCTCACTTTGGCGCGCCCAACAACCCATTCCCTATTGCTCACTTGATGACGACACCCACTGGTGCTACTACTACACCGGGTGTTGCCACGGGGTCTTCTGCTACGCCGAGCACTGGTGCTTTTGATACACCATCTCGTGGTGGCACCACGGCCAGAACGGCACGTGGTCGCCCGCGAAGCAATGCAGTCTCTATTCCCTCATGGGTCACACACCCTCAGGGCGAGGCACCACCTCATGCTACCACCACTGCCAGAACGGCACGTGGTCGCCCGCGGGCAAACGCAGTCTCTTTGCCCAGAGGAGACATTCCCCCTCAGCACGAGTCTGAAGAATTGACTGCTGCGGAGTGGAGGATGCGCGTCAGACTGGCGGCCATCCGTGAGCGTCACCGACTTGAAAGGCCCGTCACGCCGCCCCCTGCCATTGTCATACCTGTGTACACTACAGAGAACCTGGACTGGCAGGGCTACTCGCGCCGTGACGGTGCCAATGGGACCTCACTCCAAGCGCAAGTGGAAGCATCGTGGAGAGTGTTCGATGAGTACATGGCCAGCATTCAACAGTAGCTGAGCGTTTTTTTCATTCTCATGAAAACGCGTGTTCTTTTACTTTCAAGGACATGGAGACTTGAACTTTTTCTTTTTTTTCTTTCTGTTCTGTTCTTTCTCCTCAGCGGCTTGGTTTTCATGTCTCTCGAACGGTGCTCTTCTCCTTTTTCAGCGATGCTTCTGCGACACTTCATTTCTTTTCTGCTTTTCAGCTACACAGCGCTTTGGTTTTCTTGGTTTTCTCAGCGGCATTTCTTTCTTCAGCGACATTGTTTTTTTTCAGCGGCATTGAGTGGTGGTTATTTGGTTTCTTCAGCGTGAGCCTTTGTGCTCTTGGCGATTGTTATTTTGGGTCTTGTTGGAGCTTCGCGTTTTGGTCTTCATATACCAATATCACCAGCGTTCTTCATCTTTCACTTACATGCAACTGTGTGACTGGTGACTCTCATGCAAGTGTAACTCTGTCCTCTGCATCGCACGGCTTGGGTTGCCCATCCACGTGGCCCCAACGGTCTGTGGCAAGCTTTGTTGGAAGCTCAATGCGTCGTGGTTTACTCAGACTCAGGCGCTAGGCTTCAAAATTCAAGGATCCACGCACAAGCTTCGACATAATCTCATTGAGCCTCGAACCTAGTTCTTACATCACATTGACTTTCATGGGACACCCTGATAAGCTTTGCCACGCGTCACCGCCTCACGCTGCCACCCTCGTTTCCACGTGCTCGGCACTGGCACGTGTGCTCCTCTTCTTCACCTCGTCGAAAGCCTTCTGCTGGTTCTCCATACTCGTGGCCATCATGATACTCCTCATATCATCGTCACAGAACGGCACATGGTCCCTAAAGTAGTGCTTCGTACCGTGAATCTCCACGGCAAGGCCATAATCCTCGCCAGCAGCCACCTTTCTCCCCGTCACGTCTTGCATGGCACCACCGTCCGCCAGCATCTTGACAGTCGAAGCAATCTTGTCCACCGGCGTAAAGTACTTGTCGGGAAACGTGTTCCATTCTGAGTCGAGGAGCAAGTTTGTCCTCACGGTGCCGGGACAGATGGCGTGGATCTTAATGCCGTCGTTGTGGTGCAGGGGAAAGGCTAAACTGCGCACGAGGTTGACGACACCGGCTTTGGACGCGGCATACACGGGCGTATACTGGCTGGGATACTACCAAAAGTCAATCAAGGTTCGTCCAGCCATTCAAGGGTCCAAATAAACTTAAACTTACCAGGCCACCACAGCTGGCTGTCGCGACAATCGTGGCATTCTTTCCCTTGTGGGGGCTCAGGCGCATGTAGTGCATGGCCAGATACGTGGTTGTCACCACAGCGTTCATGTTGACGTCGAGCGTGGCCATGTTGGGCGCAGGCGGCGGCTCGCTGCCCTTTGTCTCTGCCTTTTCGTAGAACGAGTGGCGCTCAACAATGCCGGCGTTGGCAAAGACAAAGTCAAGACAGCCTTCGGCGTCAAACACCTTTTGGAAGGCCTTGGACAGGGACTCGTAGTCTGTGACATTGACCTGGTGGAACTCTGCACCAGGGACACTCTGCAGGGCTGCCTCGCCAGCCTTGGGGTTGAGGTCGAATAGATGAAGCTTCCAGTTGCCAGTTGCTTGTAGAACTTTGGCGGTCTCGAGGCCCATGCCCGAGGCGCCCCCTGTGATTAAAGCCACTTTCTTTGCCATTGTGTTAGCTTAATTTCAATTAATGGTTGTTTGACAGCCATATTACCGTATCTCAGGGCCGCTGCCAATTATACACGATTTGGGAAAGGAGAATGATAGCCAAGGCCCCGCGAGCTACCCCAGACCTCGGAAACGGGAACGCGAGGATCGAGTGGGGATCGTGGCAAGCCACGGAAAAGGGGATCCAGAGTTCCTTGCTCAGGCAATGATACAACTTGCATTTCAATTGAACATGGCACGAATGCTCTGAGTGACACTACAGTGCAGCCACGACGGCAAGGATCGCTAGTCCCATCGACGCACCCAGCATCAGACTCCCATCATCAGGGTCTTCATCCTTAGGCGGCGCCTCTGGCTCCCCCGTGCTTTCATCGCCAGACGCCGTCGTCGTAGACGACTCATACCATCTATCGCTCATCGGTGGCATGGTCCCGCTCGGGACAGAAGGTGTCAACATGTCCGCCGGCTTGCCCTTGCATCCACTGACCTGCACATCCTCCCACGCCCTAAAGTGCTCATCGTAGAAGTACTCGACACGATTTTCAATCTCGCGACAGCCACCAGCGTAGTCTTCAATCTCCACGCGATGGATGGTTGCCGTGAAAGGCGCCGAGTCCCATGATGGCTGGCCCCCTCCCCAGGTGACCAGACCAGGATCATCCGACGACGTGATCGTCCACAGGCGCAGGGCCACAAACATGGGTGTCTGTGGCCATTTGCTCCTGGGGATCTGGCCCACGCGCCAGGTCTTGACGTCAACGTCATCGATGCTGAAGACGAGTGTCTCATCCGTCCATTCTATACCGTAGACATGCGTGTCCGTGATGGTCGTGTTCATGGCGTATGTGGTGTTGTACGTGTTGGGCACAGCATCGCCGTCGTGGAAGTAGTTTGTCTGCGCCTCCTTATCGGACGCACCCAGCAGCTCCTATCGTCATCAGCATCCGACTATGAGGAGGTAATGCGCGCCAACTCACCCAGTCAATCTCGTCGCCAGAGTCAGATTTGAGCACGAGCGCGGTCACGATGCCCTGTCCAGCAGCAGCCTCGACCTCAAACGTCACCTTGCCAAAGAAGAGGTACTGCCTTGACGACACCCATGCCTCCTGGCCTTCCTTTTCGACTTTGATTTCGAGCGCCTTGTCGTCGTCATGGAATTTGACGAGGTCCTCGTCCTTGATCACCCATGTGTTGTCAGGGCTGTTGTCCCACGACGAGGAGGAGCTGAAATCAAACGCCACAGCGCCGGCAAAACCTGGATCGGGAGGGCAGTCTGCACGTATTAGTACAGGATCATCCCTATCGAGGGGAAATAAAAAGAAGAAGACTCACGCTCATCCTTGCGGGTAGGATCGCATTGGCTGCGATCTTCATCAACGGCCCACGCGCAAGAAGCGCAAAGCGCAACGAAGAGATACGGAGAATACATGGTGTCGAAATAATCTACTGCCATCTGTCAAGATCAAACGTAGGCTCACCGCTGCCTACATATACCGAGACGCAAACGCACTGAATCACCATCACACGTTTGCGTTTCCTGCACCATCCCGAGGGACACAACACTCATCGCCACGACAGCAGGGCGTCGAATCAAGTTTCGCCAAGATGACACAACATCGAAAAAAAAAAAGGATCATGGGTATGTCATTGAAACAGGAGATCGCAGAAACAAACACTGTCCCGATTCAGACGTCATGTCACCACCACCATCACCACCACCATCGCTCAGCACCGACCCAGCATCTCCTCCAGAGCAGCCTGCTCCGACGAGCTCACAGTCAGGTCATAAGTACTCTTCACCTGGATCCACGCGGCCGCATACTTGCAGTGGATGTTTGTCTGGGGAGGCTGCCACTCGTCGGGCGCATCCGACCCCTTTTGCGAGTTGGTCGTGCCGGTGACAGCCCACAGCTGGGGACCGTCCACGTCGTTGGCAAAGGCCTCGCGTTCCGCTGTGGTCCATTCAGAGGCACCAGTCTGTTCGGGCATCAGGTTAGCCGGGGGGAGACAAAATGGATGTTTGCTCGTATCTGTGCGACGATGAAACGTACCATCCACGCGTTGTGCAGGGGCACAAGGTGATCAATGGACACATCACTGGGCACGCTGTGCGTCTCGCCGTCAAAGGGGCACGTCCAGGTGCCGGCGGTAGGGTAGCAGTCGTTGCCCACCGTTACGCCGTCGCCGTCGCGGCGGAGCACGAACTCGCGTGCGTTGCAGTTGCCCTCGACCGCGGACCAGTGAGGGAACAGGTCGCGGTCATAGGTGCCGTCGTTGACGGTCGGGGCCACCGTCAGGCTGCTCAGGAGGGAGCGCGCAGTCGACTCGCTGGGGATGCCCGGGGGGATGGCGACGACCGCGATGGCGGAGGAGAGAACGGCAGCGAGGACAGCCTTCATGGTAACAGACGATGAGGAGGACGATAAGGAGGAGGTAGTGATGGAGGATGGCAGCGCGCAAACCAACTCACAGCGAGAGATATGCCCATCTACTTATCTGCCTCGTCGTCCAGCTCACGCCCACACCGCACCTTACTATTCGGCTACACGTCCGTTCAACCTTCCCTTCTGGAAGCAGGACCGCGAACTGATCCGCGCATGCAATGAGTACCCTGTGTGCCCGCGTGCCATCATCATTGGTGTACGTGCAAGTCCCGAATCACTCCCCACAACGGCAAGTGATTCAGATGGAGCCAGTCACGACGCCTGACGTGGGCACAATTCCGCAGCTGAAACGATTCGAATGGGAAACTGGTCGCGGACACTATCAATAAGCATACTGCTTCGGCATCCATGTGCTGCTGAGTGCCGATCAGGGGTGGGGGATACATCATTTGCCTTCCTATTCGAGTAGCTGCCAAGCGCCCGGCTTTATGCTTCTCGGTACGCTAATTGATACCTGGCGATAAATATCTCAGATTGCGGTACCAGAGGACCATCACGTGGTGCAGGCCCATCCGTGAATGGCACGTGTGAATAAGCGGGCGGGCGACCTGAAGGAGAGACAAGTGGTGCGTATCGATTCATGGCCAAAGCTGTCCTGTCCTGTCCTATCCTATCCTATCCCGGGTATTATGCTCCCAAACAACGCCGCGCAATGCCAACTTAGCCCTCAATGCGGAATACCTCCCGCGAAATCACTCGGTCAATCGCTTGCTCCTTGCTCTCGCCCTGCGTGTGGTATCCCCAGAACACGTCCCCCGCCATCACCCTTGTCCTGTTTCTGTACTCAGGCGTCGTCCTCACTCGCAGTGTCGTTCGGGGCGACAGTGAGCGAGGTCGCTCCTAGAGCTCCTTCACCATCGTCCGCTTGGGCACCTCCACCCACTTCTCCTTGTCGCTGTCCCGCACGTAGCAAAGGTAGTAGGGTTCCCCCTTGGTGTTGAGCTCCGACAGCACCTGTTCCGTCGACTCCTTGACCTCCACCGTCTCGTCGTTGTAGTGCCGCCACAGCCCGTCCTCGAAATCGTAGATCCACACCCAGTAGTGGCCAGACGCTGCCTGGCCTCTGTGGCAGATCACCGCTTCAAGCCGATAGACGTTCTCGCTCGCCCCAGCATATAGACCGTCGAGCTCCGCCGCAAGCTCCTGTCCCTCTGCTTGGATCATGCCGTTGAGCTCGTTCTCTGCGGCAGCCAGATCTTCTGGCGGCGCAGGCCGCTCCTTGCTTCCCACGCCCTCATGGTTGACTATCATAAAGTCTTCTTCCACAGGTCCATCAAAAGTCCAATCCTCTTCCGGTTCGTCCCCCATATCAGCGTCTTCAGACGATTCGACGCTCGCGACTGCGGCAGACAAGAGAGCAGCGCTACCCTCGTTGGACTTGACTGTTTGATTCAGGGTCCTGTTGACGTCCTGCAGTCTTTGCGATAGGGCCCACCCTTTGGAGCGGCGTGTGAACTCCTCCGAGTCATGCTGTGCGTCCATGAACTGGTCCAGTGATAGCTTTTCTGGGATGACAACAGGGTGCATATTCTTGGTGCCATTCGACTGCGTGCGCTGGATCAGGACGTGCAGGACCGGCGGCAGTTGGCGGATCGCAGTGTAGCGCAACAGGCGGCTGTCCTCGAGAACCTGCAGATCAAAGTTGCGACCCAACGCCTCCTCGAGCGAGCACGATCCATCCGCAGCGGGGAAGGCAGTGATCGATCTGTCGTAGCTAACCTCGGTCTGGTAAGCGGTGTCGTCAAACTTCTTGGTGTAGTTGACCGTCGTCAGGAAGAAAGTCTCGATAATCTTCTCCAGCTGGATGCCTGTCGCTTCGTCTACCCCGGTCGGGCGGATGGCGGCTTGCAGGCGGTTGATCATCCGGCCAATGACCTCCTCTGCATCCTGCTGTTCGGTGCCAGAGCTGCGCTTCTGCACCTCCAGCGCCTTTTGAACCTTTTCCTCAATGGATGGTTCGACGTCCTCCATGACGGCGTCCTCCATAGCATCCTCCGCATGTGTAACCTCGGGCCTGCTCTCATCGTCCACCGCAGTGGACGCATTGCTCGCAGCTTCTTGGCCGTCTGCTGTGCCCATTGGCACGTCGTGGGCGGGTGAGGCAGGCGACGGCCGCGCGGGCAACGGAGGCGCCTTGGCTTCAGCTTCGCTGTGCGCGCCCTGGAGCAGGTCATTAGTATCCAACAAGACGGCGTTCGCTAGGCGCTGCGTTGGTTTCTGTGCCTTCTTGTCGGACGCCACCAAACTCTCGAAAAGGGCACCGAGCTCCTTGACAAAGACTTGCGACACGACGGCTTCGGCGCGATCCAGCTTCATCTTGTTGGCGCCGAGCCTACGCTCCTCCAGCGTTTTGTCGTCCATATCAAGCTGATACGCCTCGTAATTTGTCACAATGTCGCGTACTGGTTTGACAGTGAAGAGATACTGCAGCAGGCTGTTCAGATAGCACGTGTTGCCAATGTTGCTCAGGCCAACCGGCAATCCAATATCGCCCGGCTGCTCCCAGATGGGCACATTCGAGCTGGTGCCCGAGGCATGCACGCTGTTCATACGCAACCACCGGTCCCTAATCAAAGGGTCGTCGTGGTCAGAGACCAGGGTCTGGATGGCCTGAAGCAGCGCTGGCTTAGCCCTGGGGTCCTCGGCCTTCTCCAAGAGACGCTCCGCAGCGCCCAACCACTGAATCGGCGTGGCAGCATCCGAACAGCCCAGTACGGCCATTGCCGTGTCAGCCGTCATGCTCTCGCCGCCTCCTTCCACAACCAGCCTCAGCTGCATGTCTTCCTTCTGGCAGTCCGTAGCAAGCGCCATCAAAGCCTCGCGCAAGTCTGAAATGCGAGCCGGGTCTTCGAAAAGCTTCTGCCGATAGGCGGCCATAATCTCGCCATAGTCATATATGTTGGGAGGCGGCAGCCCCAAGAGCGCCAAAGCCTTGCCGACAGGGCTGCCAGGACTGGCCACTGCCCCATAGACAGAGTCCTGCGTGGCAGCGTATTCGGCCAGGGCATCGTCAGGGTGGTGTTGGGCGATCAAAGCCAGCGCAACAATCATTTCCTGTCTCCTAGCGGGTAGCAGATTCCACTGCTGGAAATACGCGTTGACAATGGCAATTTGATGGAGACCGGGGACCACGCCAATGAGCTGGTGGCTGTGGCTCTGGACCAGCTCATTGTCTCCCAGGTTCAGGATCTCTTCCACGCCAAGGAGCTCGTGTATCAAGGCATTGACAAACTGCGGCTTCTGGGCCTCGTCAAAGGTCACGCCTTTTTTGTGTATCAGAGCCTGGACCTCGGACCGCGCGTCTTCAATGAATGCGCGCCTAGAGCCTATCTCGGTAGGACCCCACGCATCCGCCGGGCGTGGTGGGTATTCGGATATGAAGGATCCCTCGTCTACACCGTTTTCTGTAAGCGTGACCTCCTCTGCAAACCCCAGGTACCGAAACAAATCAAAACAGCGTGGACCAAACACCACGGCAAATCGCTTGTTACGCTTTGATATCGTCTTTTGTTTGTCGGGTGGGTCCTCAAGCATGTTACGCAAGTACGTGTTGAGATTTAGCGGCGCCTGCTTTGCCCATTCGTCCGTAGCGACCTGGTATCTTTCCGGTTCGTTCTGTCTGGCGGTGTTGAGCGCCTTGAGGATTGTGTCTTCGTCCTGCAGCAGCTCCAACATGTCTGTGCTCAAGCGAGGCTCGCACACATCGACCGTCACTGTAAATGTACACTGCGCAGCGGTGCAGGCAAACGTCTCCCGGCTGACGACGTTGCTGCCGTCTTGTCTTTCTGCGTCGATGATGTTCTCGGGCTCGGTACCGGCATAGGCGAGGTGATGGAAGCACGGTCTGTCCTCGAAGGGTACCCATTCCGCGTGGGCTTTGCTACAGAGCGTGCTGGCATGCGCTTGTTGCCATGAGGTGCGGATGATGAAGTGGAAGTGGCAGTCCAAACATAGCGTCGAAGTGATTGTATGAGTGGCCCAGCGATGGCTTTGTTTGCCGCTGTTGACGAGTCGATGCGCGTGAGAGGTATCGAACGGTACGGGCAGCTGACCGCCTTTGGCTCGGTCGACGAGGTCGCACGTCATGAAATCATTGTTGAGCAGATCGTAGACCCATCGACTCGGGTGGCAGCCTGTCTCATTAGCGAAAATCAGCGTGGAAGGCGAGGATTCGTACCGACAGGGTCGAGTCGAGTCTGCGCTCGATCCTTCTCAGGCGTCGAGATGCGATGGGGGCGACTGCATGCCGTCCATGGTAGCTTGCCGTATCTGGCTTCAAGGTCCTGGCCCCGGGATCGCAAGTTGTAGTTGCCGTTCATAGTGATGACGATAACATGCAGAAAAACAACATGCGAAGGCAAAAAAATAGAAACACTCTGTGATTATGGGAGAGAGGTAGATGCAAAGGAGAATGCGCACCCAGCCCGTTCTGAATGTGGCTCGGGGCAAGCTGACGTTGCCTCGCCTGTCGTTCTTGGAACTGGGACTTGGGAGGCCGAAGCTTGACAGTGACGTCCAGGCGTCAGAGGACAAAGCAGAGGCAGGCGCAGCCTGGCTTGGCGGGGAGGATTACTAAGGGGATTCACGTCAACCCCGAAATAGACTGCGGTGGCAGGGAGTGGCCTACCCTACGTCTGACCTCGCCAAGCATCTTCGCGTTCATGGACCGATCCATCTGCATTGATTGAATACGCCATGCGCACTTGAATCCCTTCACGCTACTTGGAGGCTCATCTTCTCATGGAATCTAATCGGATCCGACATCCTGGATTCCTATTCCGTACGAAATAATGATTGTTCCGGACCTTTTCTCGGCCCTGCGCGGACACAGTTCCAACTCACCCCCCTTGGATGGCATTGCACCGACGTCTTCAGAACCTGCAATGGGAACCACAGTCCAGGGATCGTGGGAAGTTACATTGAGAGATCCTCGGACTGGACTGTAATAGGTACAAGGCTCGAAGGCAGATGTCGAACTGAATCCAGGCTTGTACGCTGGAAACTCAGCAAGCATGCTTTCTCCTGAGCATCTCAAGTCATCAACAAACAACGCAGCCTCGTTCATCCCATATTGGAAGCACCGCCTATCCAATTGAATCAACATAAAGAGCCAATCGGACTTGGTTGAGAGCCAGAACCAATCTCACCTATAAATCTCCCTCGGATCTCTGCTTTTCCTGCTCCCTCTTCCTTCTCTCATCAACATTCACCCCTCCACCCACCATGGCGTTGTACTCCATCATGGTGGACGCACAACCAAAGAACTACTTGTCGCGCATGCCAGAAGAGATAAAGCGCCTCATCGCCGACCACCTTCCAAATGGTGACCTTCTTCGACTAGCACGCGTCAGCCACATCATGCAACACCAAGCGCTGTTCGTGCTTTACTTTCGAGATGCCACCCAGGGCACATCGGAAGCCATCAAATTCGCCGTGGTGCGCAGCTGTTTGGCGCCGGCAGGCAAAAAAAAGAAGGCAGTCACGAAATCCTGCCGAAATATATTTGAGCGCTCCCTTCGACTGGGCGCCAACGTCAATACCATTCATGTCAGGGGCTCCAGTCGTGCCACGGCACTGGCTGTGGCTGCCGCCTTCAAGAATGGATTGTTCTGGGTCCGAAGATTGCTCGCCGCCGGTGCGGATCGAACAATCGTTTCCAAGAATCTGCTAGCCATGCCGGGGCTGGAAGGCCTGCGTGGCAAATGGAAGGAGCAATGTCGAAAGATCGACAGTCCACGCATGGTGGATAAAGTGCTTCGAGGTCAAACAGAATGGCTGCCCCTTTGTGTACCGGCCGTGATGAGGTACGATGAAATCTGCAACGTTCTGTGTGAAGATGAAAAGTCCTCGCCATACCTTACTGTGCCATACGATGCCGTCGACACCCACAGACTCACCATCTTGCATACTTATGCATGGAAGCTGGATACGGACACACCAGGGCAATGCTTACGACTTTTCGAGAAGTACCCTAACAACTGGAACGATTTGATTCCACTTGCGGGATACAATGCTTTACATCTAGCGATAGCATCTGGGAACATGATACTTTTTGACAAGCTCCTCGACGCAAGCAATGCCATCATCGACAGTCAAGAATGGACCAGCTCGCCGATTATATGGGTCATTGAAGAGTGCGCTGAGACCAGCAAGCATCACGAACCGAAAGCCATAACTCAGAGGAGACAAAGCCTCAAGCACATGTTACAAAGGCTGCTAGACGCTGGGGCTAGCGCCCAAACCGGCAAATACTACGGGAAGCCGATGAGTCCATTGATTTTTGCCATTATCAATAAAGGCAGTTATTGGACACACCATCGCCAATTCTGGATACAGATAATGGACTTACTCCTTGGTGCTGGGCCTGACCTTAATGCCCTCCACGAATGCGACACGTTGCTCCGTACGTCTTTTCCAGCCACTTGCACACCGCTCATGGCTTTGTTGATTGCCTTGACGAAAGCAAAGTCTGGTTCAAGGGAAGACGGTTTATGGCCAATGTTTCACAAGATGGTCAATGAGCACGGCGCAGACGTCAATGTGTGCCATTCTTCTCAGGGCTCGCTGATGAGTCTCGTCTTCCATCATATCCTAGAAAGTCAGGAGAAAGATTTGCTGAGCGAGAGTGACGCAAAGTCAATGCTAAGGCACATGAAGAAGGTCGGTGCGAGGCTCCGGTCCATAGAGGCGCCGAATTTGTTGGAGCATTGGCTTGACAATCCCACACTTCGCCAAGGGTATGATATACAACAGGAAGCAGTGTACATGCCAGCAAACACTATAGGGCCTTGCGCTTCCCGACTTCTGCTGCAGGGGAACGAAGACGAATTTATATTCTTCGTACGCACATTCAGGCCACGGTCGTGGACTGGTCGCCTTTTGGATCAGGTTCTTGATCCGGAGTTCTTCACGAAGAAGAGCTTTCGAGTCGTTATGGAAGCTGGCGCCAAAGGTTGTCTAAATAACCGGTCGTAGGCCGACAGGTTGTTTGTCAAGTGGGTATACGTGTATTGCAGCCGCCTTGATATTTACTACGGCGCGACTGAAGCCATCGCGGATATCCAAAAGCTCCATTGCCTGGGTGCCAAGGTGGGATCAGAACCGAGTGGTGTTTCGGCCATCGACGAGTTCTATTGTTGTGCCGACAAGTTCAAGACCGCGGAAACTCGCACTGGCGCGGTTATGGACAAGGTCAAACTAAAGCTCTTTGAGTTGGAGAGAGAAGAGCGCCGCATGAGTCGGAATGGCTCTAGGCAATGATCCATCCACTTGGGTTTGATTTTACTTCAAGGATTTTACTTCAAGGATAGCGCATTGGCTATGGGTTCTGAATATAGGCGTTGTGGTGATATGAAAAGTTAGGCTTGGGGCGTTAGATTGGGATGATTTGACCGGCAAGCTCCTGGTGTTTGGTTCAAGACAGCGATGAGTTTCCGGTAATCAGACTAGTATCTTTGCCTCGTGTCCATCGAAGCTCGGTAGACATGATTTCAACAACTATATGATACATATCGTAATTCTTTTCCTCACATGACCGTGTTATTTATTTACCCTTGAACACTGGCTTCCTCTTCTCCCCGAACGCTTTCAATGCCTCATCCCTGTCCTCAGTGTTGATAACCCGCTTGTACATCTCATTCTCCTTCTCTTCTCGTGCCCACGCAACCGCCTCCAAACCCGCACGAATGGCAACGGGGCCTCCCTCGCAGATCTCCTGGGCGAACCGGACAGCCTCGCTCAGCGCTGCCTTACGAGCGGACGTGAGAACCTCCGCGCCCTCTTGGCCTTCCTCTGGGACGACTTCGACGAGACGATCTGCGATGCCGAGGAAGTACGCCTCTGGTGCGGCCACACGTCGGCCCGTGAGGATGAGGTCCCTCGCGCGAGCCAGACCGATAATGCCAGGAAGACGATATGTGCCACCCGCACCAGGGATGATGCCCAACCGCGTCTCTGGCAAACCCACCGTCGCATTCGAGGACAAGACACGGAAGGTCGTCGAAAGGGCGAGCTCGAGTCCTCCACCAAGCGCCAGGCTCGAAATGGCGGAGATGCTAGGGATGGGCAGAGCAGCCAAGTTCGAAAAGGTGCCCCTCAGGTTGCCCAGGAACTGCGCCGTCTCCTCCTGCGTGAAGCCCTTGCGCTCCTTCAGATCGGCGCCTGCGCAGAAACAGGTGTCGACAGCCGACGCGAGGACGAGCGCCCTGGTTGGCCCAAGCTCGCCTGCGTTGTAGGACGCGTTTTCGACGCCATTGGCGCCATATTGCGCGTGGATGTCGTCAATCTCGGCGCGGAGGACGGACAGGAGGTCTTTTGAGATGGCGTTGCGAGCCTTGGGGCGGTTGAGCTCGAGCACGCGAATGTGCCCGGAGGATGGCGAGGGGAGGTTCGTCACGGTGATGAGAGGCTGGTTGGTGGCCGTGGTGGCGTAGAGGCGGCGCAGAAAGCCGCGTGTCTTGGGCGCCTGGGCGAGGATAGTTCTTGGGGCCATTTTGGCGATTGTGTGCGGATGTTGGAGAGGTCAGAGGACGAAGAGTTGTTGGCGACTCTGGAGTCTGGGGTAAATGGTAGGCTCGGCTTGCGTCGGATCGTCACGAAAGCCGAGGACCGATGCGCACCAACGTACAGTCCAAAGCGAGCCGTTTCTTGTAAGAATTGTCCAGGTAGTGAATGCTTCTTGCTTCCCAAGCTCAGATTTTGATAGCGCAAGCAGGCCCAGATATATCTCATTTAAAGAGCTAGAGCTTCAAGGCCATAGATGACGTAGTTCCCTCGTCACGTGTCGGATGAGATCTACCTTAGACAAACGCGAGACCAGACTGTGGACGACTGTTTCACCAACATCAATGATAGATCTTCCCAGAAATCCCAATCAACCAACATCTTTGGCACAGATGTTCCCATTCCGACCGTCGCGACAATGTCCAGATACCACCGTCAATGCTTGGCGGGCCAGGCAACCCCCACTTCACGCAACACGGTATTCGCCAACATCAAATTGCAAGGCTGCAGGGGTGTCTGTCGGTGTCGTCGAATCCTTCATTGAGAAGTGTGAAGTCTTTCCTTTCCTCACCAATCCCTATCCCGAACGTCACCAAGCCAGACATGCGCCGGAATTGAGCATGGTACGAAGTCTCGACCATGGCCTCGGACGAGCTCTAGGCTGTAGCATCACAGAAGCCGCCACTCCCTCTACATAAGCGGGGAAGCGCTCAGAGCCAGGGGCAGTCATCATGACCAGCCTCACAGCGACACCCACTGCTGAGCCGACACCGCTGACGGTGCTTATGCATCCCGGCATCGACGACATTTCCGACTTCTTTCCCTTTGAAGACTTGGCCAGCCTGAGCCCGGGCCAGTCCTCAACCGACCCAGCAGCGCAGGATGCATTCTCGTTTCGCGGCCTCATTGAAAGCGGCATTGACGGAGACCAGGAGATTCTGCTGCTTGCGTCCGGGTGCAGACTACAGGATGGCACAAAAGACTGCTATGCTGCGTGCAATGACACCAGTCTCTTCTTCGGTAGCCTCGAGACCTTTTACAACTGCGCAGCGCTCGCGTCCATCTCATACTGGACCCAGGACTCCATGGTGTACTATATCAATGACGAGGCTGAGAAGAATGCGAGCACGATTCTGGGCAGTGGTACTTTGGCTGGCTTCGACGACAAGCCCGTACTCGACAAGTTTGTCGATTGTGCTCAGGAGTCCTGCCGCAGTGATGGCTTGTCCGTGCCATGCGACGACTCGCTCCGCGTGTTGACCAAGAACTCCTCCGCCAAGGAAGTCTTTGACGCAATGGGCACATTCTGCCCATCAATTGAGGCTGAGATTAACCCAGACATCTTCGGACCCGGGGTGCTCATCTCATACGCTCTGCAGGTGTCTTTTGCGACTATGCTCTACCTCGCCGTGAAGCTGTTCACTCTGTACGTGCGCCTCACGCAAGCACCAAAGAGACGAATCCCACAGCCATATACATTGACACGCATCCGCACCATCATCTGGCCTGATCAGTCTGCCCTATCGCGTACCAGCGTTGCCATTGCCACGACGCTCGTTGAGTTTCAAGAAGCGCAATGCTGGTTTGTCTTTGCCGTGCAGATCGCCTCCATCCTGGCTATTGTGGTGAATTCCCAGGAAGGCACCTTTTGGGGGGAGATTCTGGTCAATGCTGCCGTGGCCTTTCACGTCAGCCAAAATGGCATCCTTCCCATGTTCCTGATCCAGATTTGCCTACACAACGAGGGCATTAGGAATACGCACACGTTTGTTGGGTTTTTGATCGAGTACATCTTGGCCATTGTGGCAGCGAGCCAAAAGGTGTATTTCAAGGACGTATTTGGAATGTTCAGAGGCCAGGCGCAGATGGAGGCCTGCGGCGGCAATCCGAGTCCCAGGACCTACTGTGCCGCCATCGGAGCGGTGGACGGACTGCAGCTGAACTTCTTCCCGCACCCGTTACTGTACAAGATGGCATTCCTTGTTCTCGACACGATTGCTATCATTGTCCTTGTGGTCGATCAGGTGGCGTGGACGCTGCGCACTCACCACCGCACGAAGAATGTCAGCTTTGGACGGTTCAGACCCGGACGATTCCCAGAGACCAGCTGGAAGCCGAGATGGATCAACTTCAAGCGCTGGTTCTGGTGGGTGCTCGAGATCGTCTACGTGGTCGTGAACATATTGTACATGGTGTCCCTCATTCGCGTCATCACCATCGACAGTTTCGCCACGAATCGATGGTCCTATGGGCAAATCATCGCCATGACGGTCTGGGGGCCGGTCATTGTGAAGCTGTTTGACCTCATTATCTGTGAGCAACCCCCCCCGGGAGAATCATTGCGCTACCAAGCTAATGTCATCAAGCTGGCCCTCAGAAGAATGGCATGAGCATGAACTCTGGACCGCCTCGTCTACGTGTCGATAACACCATCAACCTACGGCTCGGCGCCAACTCGATGGACGAAAGTTTTGCCTGGTCGCAGAGCGCTCCTCTGTGAGTTCTTGGCGTGGAGTCACCCTGTCTTTATGTCATTGTCTCAGGCAAAGTTGTCAATAAGACTTCCCGGCCGCGATCGCTATAGTCATTGGCTCTGGTTTGTGATATGTCGAGTAGAGCAAAGCTGTGGCCAGCCTGTTCAAGCAGGGGTAGGTGCAGCATCAGCCTTGCTTACTCAGACGCGTGGCATTCCAGAAATCGACTTCATCCCGCAGGACCCCGCGCAGTCATTCCGCAGCATCGAATTTGTCGGGTTGGTTGACCTGTACGTACGCTGCGCCGAGATCTGGCGTACTGTCCGACGAGCACTGAGAACGCAAAAGGCCAGCTTGGCATGGTCTTTTTTGGTCATCCGTAGCGACAACGACTATGAGTTGATGACATTGTCAACTGGACATTGACGATGGCCACGAACGTCCTCATCAGCTCGCAAGGTGACTCAAATGACCTCGTTTCGGACCATCCTGTGTTTACACTAAAGCAGGCACCGTGTTCCTTGTCATGCGTCGTTCTGTCGAAGATGACACCATGCTGAAGTTATTTTCAGAGCAACTCAAAGACACGACCCAGGGTAGGAGCAAAATTCCTCCACTGGCTGATCAAGGCTCGCTGATTACTTCAGAATCTACATTCGATGTGTTGTACCCGCTATTTAAAGATGATTGGCTCCAGAAAGACGACATCATTGACCCATTCCTCGACAGAAGACGCTACCACATGAGGACAGTATGGATCTTTGACCTCGATAACGATCTCGTTCGGTTTCATAAGGCAAACCACTACACCTGGGTCGCTCTCGATCTCTTCCGCCAGCAAGATGTTACTACTCAAGATTTTATTCCATACACGCCACCGACACCTGCCACGCAAGGATCTCTATCTAAACTTAAGCTGCATAGACGGCTAATGCGGCGCAACGGCATCTGTGCAGAAAGCCTGGCGAGGCGTGGAGCGTTGGTTGGCAGGTTGCTTTTCGACTTCGCATACCAGTGGAGACATGTTCTTTGCGGTCGATACAACAACTCTACTTGTACGTTCCGCAAACTGGCCTACGGGATTGTTAAGATTCTGACTCTGGACTTCAAAGTCAAAGAGGTGTGTACACCGCGCCCAGGCATCGGCGGCTATTTAATCTGGCTGAACAGCCTCCCTGAATGGGAACCGTTCAACGAAAGCATTGTCCGAGTTGGCGGGGTATCCATTGTCTTTGCCCAGCATCCTTGCCATGCCATCACTATGATCCGCAACGACTTCCGAGACTACGTACGTTGGGAGACCAAACTTGATCCTTCTTATTGTCTGAGGGGAAGTCGAACCTATCTTGTGCTATCCGTTCGGGAGGTCGCGCTTTTCCGAATTGATTCTGAACAAGAACGATGTACCACCACCGAGCGCTTACTTGACGGCACGCTGCCTCTGTCGGATACAGCGCTCAATCTACTTCTCGAGGCCACACAGGTCAAGGTGCCTGTGACGCCTCTTCATCAACTCCCGGTTGAATTGCAAGATAACGTCCTCCAAAACATGTCAGCAGGACCAGTCGAAAGGGCGAGGGCAGGATGTGTACTGGGACTGGGAAGCCCCTTTACATGGAGATCGGAAGGTCGAGATATACAGAGGGTAGAGGGACGCACGAATCGAACCCCGTGGCCACCAGTGGAGTCACACATACACTTTGGCGAGTCGATTCCTGGGCTCGTCTATAAGTGAACGTGGTCTGGACTCTGGTGTGAGAGAACCAGAGCGGCGCGCCAGAGGCGCAAAACGGAAGGCAGAGTCAAGTCGGTCACATTGAAGACCCAGAGATACAGTTATTCGTTGAAACTTGTTGTTACATCCCCGATTCCCCGTTGTGAGCTCCGGACAAGTTGGTGGTCTGTCGCATAGAGGCAAGGATGGACCAGGTCGATCAAAGGCCGGAGGAGAATCCCCTAATTATGCCTGCTCGAGATGTGTTCATGATGAGGTGACGCAGAAAACTTGACTGCTGGCCTGGCCTGGCCTGGCCTGTGCAGTGAGTGTTACGCGTACGCCAAGCTTGGCGGCTGATGGGCGGGGATGAGAGACTCCAATCACGACGATCCTTACGACGGCGAATTGCCAGAAACAGGAACTGCGGTCTCTGTCAAACAGTCAAACCATCAAGCGTATGATTAGCGTCTGTGGAGCCTGGTGCTTGATCGAGATGCTTAATTTCAATTGCTGTACATCCGGTTCCCGGGTATTCGTTGTAAACATGAAGCCACTCAGTCGATACCTCCTCGTCCTACAGGCTACCATACGCCTGTACCAGAGAGACTCCCAATCCATTCCGCTACGGACGAAGCAAACATTGTTAGACGAGCCATGGCCGAGAACCGACATCAATCACGGCATGCTTCCAACACATGGCGCACTGCAGTGGCTTGGCGTCGTGATTCGCCAGGTCCGGCATATCTGTGCCGGCCTCAACTCCAGTCTCTCGCCCGGCACTGCTTTGCCGCTATTCCCGGCCATAAAGCTTGCTGGTTTATTTACCGTTTAGGTAACACTTCATTCTGTGTCGCGCGTCATGTTTCACCCATGTCAGTGACGTCTGTTGGCTGTCCTTTTCCAAGTTTACGCCCAAGTCAGGATGTAGATCATGACCTCAGGCACATCAGGGGCTGCAAGAACATGGTGAATATATGTACAAGACAATGTGCCGTTGGGAAACAACAATTCGAATCACTTCTTTCCCACCCTTTCGTTGAAAGCAGCCTAATACCCCGTAGCGCCTGACCTAGTGTTGAGGCTCTGTCCAGCCCAGCCCAACCACACCACGATGCGTTTCTTCAACCGCAACAAGGAGGCCGCGCCGCCAGCTCCCACTGGTCACGCCCACAAGACCGACAAGGTACGCACGACCAAGCGCAGTCATGGACGGGGGCCCTACAGCATGGCCAAGAGACCGAGCTTCGGCCAGTGGCTCAAGTGCACTTGGCTGGACATTGTGACCATGGCCGTCATGGGCGCCATTGGTCTGGGTGTAAGTCCCCCACGAACCTCAACGTCCTACCCCTTACTCATGTGAACCAGGTCTACATGGCGGACCCTGCGCCCTCTCGCTCGTTCGCCGTCACTTTCGCGGACGGCGAAATCGTCTATCCCCAGTTCGCCTATCCCCTCCGTGACGAGATCATCCCCATCTGGGCCGCCGCCCTGCTCGCCGCGCTGGTGCCCATCTTCGTCTTCCTCGTGATGCAGATCCGCGTCCGCTCCTTCTGGGACGTCAACAACGCCGTCATCGGCCTGCTCTACTCCCTCATCTGCGCCGCCGTCTTCCAGGTCTTCGTCAAGTGGCTCATCGGCGGCCTGCGTCCCCACTTCCTCGACGTCTGCAAGCCCGACATCAGCCTCGCCGACGACCGCGGCTACAACGAAAAGGGCTTCAAGCAAATCTACTACACCAAGGAGATCTGCACCGGCGACAAGAGCCAGATTGACGACAGCCTCGAGTCCATGCCCAGCGGCCACACCACCGCCGCCTTTGCCGGCTTCATCTTCCTCTACCTCTACCTCAACGCCAAGCTCAAGGTGTTTTCCAACTACCACCCGGCCATGTGGAAGCTCGTCGCCATCTACGCCCCCGTCCTCGGCGCCTGTCTGATTGGCGGCGCTCTCACCATTGACGAGTTCCACAACTGGTACGATGTTCTCGCTGGCGCCATCATCGGCACCATCTTTGCCTTTTCTTCCTACCGCATGGTCTACGCCGCCGTCTGGGATTTCCGCTTCAACCACATCCCCCTCAACCGCCGCGCGCCCTTTATGTACGCCGTCGAGGGCGCTGAGCTGGCCAACGCTGTCTTCACACGCCATGCTGGCTGGGGCGCAACCGGCCTTGACGGTGGTCTTGGCCATGGTGTTGGTCACGGTGTCGGTCATGGTGCTGGCCACGGTGTTGGTCACGGTCATGGGCATGGTCACCCGGGTACGTATCCTGATGGATACAACGGCCACAACGGCACGTCGATCCCTCGCCGCGCTGTGGGTGGCCACCACGAGCCCGAGACCATGGTCTAGGAAGGGGGAGCGGATAAGTGTGGCGGAATGGCCCAGGTGCCTCGGACGAAGTAATGTAATCACGGCTTCTGATCAATTATACCCATAGTCTTCTGAAGCGAATGGTACTTTCTCATGAAATGCTGTCTGTAACAACTGTTCTCGTGTGTCGCCTCCATCTTGATGTGATTTGCCGATGCAAGTCCCTTGTCTAGGAGGAGCCATCTGCGAGGAGCCATCTGCCTGCTTTCGTGTCGAGGCACTGCAAGGCACGGCGAAGCGCGTAACTCTAATCATCTAAATTTGTGTAATAAGCCAAGGGCGGGAGAAGTGCGCATAACTTTGCAAATGCAGGAGCCCGACAAGGAAAACAGAAGGATACGTAGTCTCGAGGGGCCTTATCTGCTCTCCTCCTGCTCATCGTCCTGCGACTCAAACTTGTTCGGCGCAAACTGATAGGACACATTCTCCCTGTCCCGCAGGAACCGGCCAATCCTCTCGTCCTTGTTCATACCCGCACTCGCCATGGTGCTCCTCCTCACTTCATTGCCCACAGCTTGATGTCGCAGTGCCGTCTCCGATAGGTATTGCGCGCCCGAGGTCTCCGCGCGCTGGCCCTGCACCATGGCACCCACCATCACCGTCATGGCGATCAGCATGGCAAAGATGCTGTTGGGCATGTACACGGTGCCCTGACGAGGGGCTGGCGCCTCGCCGCGTGCCTGGTGCCAACGCTCCCAGTCTTCCCACGTCGCATTCGCTGACGCATTGCCCGGTTGATGCCGCCACGCCTTGTCAAAGTTTCGTAGTGACGACCTCGTCAGCCATCCCACGCCGTGGAGGTCGTACGCGCGTCGTTTGTCCGGGTCGGAGAGGAGAGTGTTGGCCGCGACGATGAGTCGGTAGCGCTCTACGCGTACTTCGGGTGGCACCTTGGAGTGGGCGGGCGCCTTCAAGTCTGGGTGATAGAGCTTGACCAGCTGGTAGAACCGCTTCTTGTTGTAGGGCGTGACCTTGTTGATGGCAAAGATCTCGTATGGCGTGGGATGGTCAGACGTCGGCCACGGCGGGGGCGCGGCGTCGTCGGGTTGCCGGGGCGTGGCGTAGTGGCGGCATTGGTGGCCGACAGGCTGGAGAGCTCGAAGGGCTTTGCGTGGGAACATGGTCTTCACGGTGAGAGAGGCCCGTCGCCAGGAGGAGTCATGGTAGGCGACGGAGGTTGGTTGTTGAAGCGGAAGACGATGGCCGTCGCGTGAGCATGAATGCATGGGTTCGAGGTTGATTGAGAGTCGTGAGGTCACAGGGAACGGCGTCCCGCATGCTGGCCCCATAATTGCTTATCGATCTTATCTGTCTCTTATCTTATCGCGGACGTGTGAAGTAACGCAGACGCCTGTACCCAAGCTTTGCGCTTCACCGAGGCATTGTCCACGCAACAATCGACGGCATGACCTACGAGACTGCCCTGGGTAGCCGTGGTCCTCAGGAAAGCATTGCGCACCAGTCGGCGCCCAGCCTCTATTTGACTCATGCGCGCAGACACCTCCATTCCAAGGTTGGACAAGGTCCTCACAGTGGCCCTGCATTTATTTAGTCCCTACCTTTTGAATCTTGTATCCGTAGTATTCAAAGGCGCCGGCACCGCCAAGGACTTGCATGTCCATATCCATGCCCCGTTCCACCATGGGATTCAAGAGCGGTTTCATAAAATGTGGTTGTCGAAACGTGACATACAAAAACACGCCGCCGTCTCTGAGTACCCTGTGAACCTTGAGGACGGGTCAGATCAATCGTGCCGCGGGGTATACGATTTTTGGTCGCTTACTTCCTTGAGGTATGCGCTCGTATTATCCTTGACCATTTGTGGGGGGTCCCAAGGACTCCCATAGATCATGGCATCCAGTGTCCCTTTGTCAAAGGCAACATCGATGGATCCGTCGGCCACGACGGCCATGTCGCGTACGTCCATGAGCTTCCATTCTATCCCTTCGAATTCGGCATGGCGCTTGGTCATGAGATCGACGACGGTGGGGGAGAAGTCGACGCAGAGCTGGCGTTGATAGCCCCGGGACGCGAGTTCAACCGGAATGACCTGGACCGATGGCGGGTTAGTGGGTGCGAGTGACGACGAGTCAGACCAGGCCATGAGCGATGGAACGACGCACACTGTCTCCAGAGCCAAGGTTGAGAATGAGGGGGTTGTCGCTGGGCGTCAGCCCGTCGGCGTCGAAAAAGTTGGTCTGGAAAAATTGCTCCAGATCGCCAAAGGAGCGAAACCATTCGTGCGTCGGCGCCGCGCCATCGGACTTGGAATAGTACTCGTCCCAGTACTCGGCATGGCTGAGAGCCTTGTCGTTTTCAGACGTCATGGGTCTCGAGGGGAGGTTGTGGCTGAGAAGTGAAGGGGAAAGATGGCCTCGCTTTGCCGCATTGCACAAAATGCCACCCTTGTTGAGGTACGTCAGGCGGGGCAGCTTTTCCTCGTTGGAGTTTGGACCAACGTACAGTCGTTCACATATGACATACCCTAGACCCTACTCCGTAAATACGGACCGACGGCGGGAGTCCGGGGCCCACAAGTCCAAAGTCCGCCGCCGACAACCCGGATCCGGCCCCGGTCGTCGTTCATTTAGCGTCCTCCAACAACAGCACATTATCAAATCAAACACAAAAGATCCTTCATCTTACTCTGTGTACTAGGCCAATTAATTCTTGGGCATTCTTTATATTCACCAGTGTTCAACGCACCAGCCGGGCCAGCTGACAGCTTGGCTAATGCCCTGATGTCCTCGACCAGTGCATAAGGAAGTACACGAGAAAATACGCCTAATGTCTCCAAATCCGAGCGAGATGATTTCTTGCCGGTGACTAGCTAAAGTCGCAAGTTGATCCAGTGGCGTGAGTCGGTCAGCTTCTCATTGTCAGCAGGACTTGGGTGAGCTTGAGTCATCCACGAAGGGTTTGGCACCTAGGTGCTTCCAGCCCTGCGCTGCCATCAGATCTTCTTTCTTCTCCCGACTCTGGAAAAGCAGAGCCGTTTCACCGTGACCGAAAAGTGATACTGACCGGTCCTACGGTCACATTAGTCAGGTTTCTCGATTCAGTATGACGCGAACCCGTACCAGTCCCAGGGTCAGTTTGATAAAGCCTTGCAGCCAGTGGTTCTTGTAGACATGCCTGGGTTTCTGGTCTTTGATTGCGAGTAGAACATTGTCGGCTACCACACTGCCCTGCAGCATGGCCGATCGTGCATTCGGATTTGGCGTTTGCGTGTCAGCAACGTCTCCGCAGATGTAGACCCTGTCCGAAAGCGAGTCGTCCCTGATGCTCAGGTTCGGGTTGACTTTGATGTGACCCGTCGATGCAATGGAGCTGGGCGAGAGCTTCGCGATCAGTTCGGAGGAAGGCTTCTGCCCGGTACAGTTCACCTTGAGGGCTCAGAAAAGTCGTGCCAGGGGTAAGGTCTACTACTCACAACGCAGTCAGTCTCCATGACTTTTCCCGATTGCAACGTAATCGTCCCGGCTTTATCGTCCTGCTCAATCACCCTCTCATTGAGAATGAGCTCACATCCTAGTCGCTCCAAGCCCTCCAGTGCTGCCTTCTGCAGACTACTTGCCCAGAGGTGCATGGGCGCGCTTCTTGAGTGGACAAGGGTGACATGCTTTTCCGGATACTTGGACTTGGCGTCGGTAGCAAGCTCGACGCCGGCAGCGCCACCGCCAACGACAACAATCCTCTTTGCGCTTTGGATAGAGGCCTGGAACTCGCGCAGGAGCTTCACCCCCTCTGTCTTGTCCGTCGCGTTGACTCTGGACGGTAGTCCCTGGCGTACGCCCGATCCTGTCGCCACAACAAGATACTCGTACGGGATAACGTCCTCATTGCCCACAGTAACAATGTTTTTTCCAATGTCCGTAACCCAATCCCTGACCCATTGCAAGCTTCCTGGGGCTGTGCCACTGATGTATCCGCCGTACGGTATGAAGGCTTTGTGTTCGTGTCCCGGGGCCACGCAGAAGCGAGGCAGAAGCCAAGTAAACTGGAAGTGACTGTTTGGCTCTATCACCACGACTCGGTAGTGGCTATTTCGAGGCAGGCTGCGCGCCATGAGACGGGCCGCATGATAGCCTGCAAATGAAGCGCCGACAACGACAACATTCTGGGTACGCTGCTCAGGTGGCGTCGATCCGAGAACGCGGATTTGCTGACGGAGGAAAAAGGCGTTCATGCCGCGCACAACTTCGGCGGCAACAATAGCAGCTATCTCCGCTACGGCGTCTAGCCAGAGTATCGTGTGTTGGAACATGATGGCGACACCATGTTTGATGGTTTGGTAACAGAGCAAGGGGAGCAGGCCAAGTACATGTTGCAGAGTCCGCTGGTGTTAGATCAGATTAGATTGATAACAGGAGACGGAGATACGAAATTCGGGTTTGTGATTTCGGTCGGGGTACTCGTCAGCGCCGGTCTTTTGACCCTGTCACATTGAGGGGACTCTTGGATTGGCTACGTAGCTACGGGCACGGGCTGACTGAAATGTCCGAAGGATTTCTTTTGCAGAAACCGATAGAGCGTATGTTATTTGACATGTGATCCCCAGGTTCGATAGGCTAGAACCATTACGTTGACAATGGTCGACCGGGTTTGTCGACTCCTTTTATACACAATCCGCCGCCAGAAGTGAAGATTCATCTGAATGACATCAGACTGGACGGCATCTAGATATTCCAGTTCTATCTAGTCAAGCAGACATGATCTAGGTGGTGATATATACGTTGTCTCCCACGATAGAGGCAATCCAGGCGAAGAGCTTTTGATTCAGTTCAGCATTCGAGCAGAGTCGGGCTCGCCTCGTCTGGCATAGTTAGGCAATATAGACTGCGAATCCAGCAATTCGAACAGCTGTCTTCATGGCGCAGTTGGCTAGCGCGTTGGTCTCATATTACAAAATATGATCAAGCTCAGTCTTGAGATATCCAGAGGTCGTGAGTTCGAGCCTCACTGAGGACATTTCTTTTGCCAAAAAAGACATTTTTTATTTTTCTCACGCAGGTTACCACATTGCTTTGCCGTCGTGCCTTTTTATTTTTGCGAAGAGCGTCATTCAGTACATCCGGCGGCTTCTGGCGTCCAGTACGGGAAGAGTGGAAGAACAGACGGGACCGCCACCGTCCTGACTCCTCCCAACGCTATGAACAGCTACAAACAGCAATGCTACCCTATCATTGAAAGACCTTTCCCTTACTCGAAATCTTTTAAAGAATGATGAATTTCCTCAAGGCGCTATGGTATTGTTTTCACGGACAGGCTTCGCGCGGCATTGTGGGTCATTCTGGGACTGTAAAATGAAGTAGAGTCTGCGAGCTCTGACCCAGAGGCAGTGTGAAACCTTGCGGTCTATTCGGCACCACGTTGAAACTGTCTGTGAAGCAGTCTCATCACGTTCCAGGTGTAGATCGGCTAGGGTCCAAAAGATGCTCAACCACACCACGCAGAAGGTCAAGTCGCACGTAGTGACACAGGCGTGCGTTCAGGTTCCCTGCTGTCCAAAGACTTTGAACAACTTTTGCTTACAACGTTGGCGACAACCCTCGTTTGCCGACTTCCACTACCCTATCATAGCATCATTAAAAAGTCGTCTGCAGCTTTGGATAATCCTTAGCCCTCGCCTCCAAGTCCGCAAAAATGGACGAAGACTGATCGCCCGGCAAGCCCTTCATCCGATTCAAGTCCTCCTCCTCCAAATGCTCCAGTGCCTCCAGCGGCTCCTCCTTGTGGTGCTTCTGGTCTTCCTTCTGAGGCTCCGTGGCCTTTTGGATCCCGCTAGTCTCGCCAATAAGCAGAACCTGAGCATTGACGTAGTCAAAGTGCTTGGGTTGCGTGGGCAGCCAGCGCAAATTACGGAACTCTTCCTGAACTCTATACACTATTAGCCGTCAAGGTCACCCGCTGGGAGAGTTCAACATACTCCTTGGGAAACTCTGGACCCTCCGGTATCTGCGCGCCTGCCGGGGGGCTTGTCTCTGGATTTCTGGTGCTGATGATGAAGCTTCCCTGACTCTTCAATCCGAGATCCTTCTGGAACTCACCCAGCTCCTCCGGCAGCGTCAGTATATACGCAAGATGACTCTCGCGTCCCGTCGATGTGATGGCATAGACGCCTTCCGCGGCAGGCGTCGCAGCGGGCGTGTGTCTCTTTCCCGCAGTCTTGGTGTCGTAATTGGCGCCCTCCAGGAACTCATTCTTGATCTCGTCAAAGGAAGTGCCAGTCTTCTCCACAAAGGAGAGGAACCGGTCTCTTCCGCTCTTGGGGAAGACCTTTTTCGGCAGGACGACGATGCGGATGTTGCCTGCGTCGCCAATTTTGCCCTCTGTGAGCTTCGCGTCGTGAGGCAGGGGACGCAGGAGCATGAAGCTCCGCGCAATATCCTCGACGGACGTGGGGCTCTCGACGTTGACTCGCCCGCGGATGAAGAAGTAGATGATGCCCTTTTCGAGGATAGAGGATGGAGTGTCGGGTTCGCCGTGTGAGTTGACAGCCGACTTGCCATCACCGTGGGACCGGTCTTCCTTCTTCACCTTCTTGTTACTAGCCTTCTTGTCCTTGCTTTCGGGTTTGGCATCTTCTTCCTCGTTCTCCGCAGGCCTGGGCGACGCTCTCCGCCTAGAGCGTAGGTTATGCGTGTTTTGATCGCGTGTCTCCTCAGGCCCATCCGAGTCTCCTTCTGGATCCGTGTCTATGCCCATACTCTCCCCGATGCTGGTTTGCTTCATCACCTTGGCCTCGGGCACCTCCTTCCCCCCGGTGGGGGAGTCTCGCTTACCCGAATCGTCGTGTCCGGATGCCATGATTGGTGCGTACTGAAGCGCGGCGCACAATGGTGTTTTTTGCTTGTGTTAAGTAGGTAAACTTGAAAACAAGCTGGAGTTGAGTGACAAACTTGATAAGAATGAGTACTTACCCAAGGTATCTTAGCCAAGACGCGTCCGAAAGACGCGAGCTGGGACATGCGATGATCGTTACATACACGTGATGTCATAGACGTAGGGCGAGGCAAGCGCGATCCAGGGATCGTGCTTAAGGTAGTAGCTTAATTGAATGTGACGGATCTCTGCGTGGCTATCGGCGCTTGGCCTGATGAACGAATGACGACATGGATGTCTTGAATTGTTAGTGTCATCACTCGATGTAGTCTGAATATCAAAGGCTCACCGCCAACTACCAGTGTCCGATGCGCTACCCTTCTCACAAGCAGCGCGTATTCCAGAATGCATCATCCCAGGTAAGATGAATCAGTTCATTATGGATCATCGTACTGACTTGGGAACAGCAGCATGATTTGGCACTGAATAAAAACAACATCATCAGGATGTATGTGTAAATTGTAGCGAGAAAAGACGCTATCTCTGTCCAAAATCGAACGACGATCAAAGAAAACAAGCTCTATTTTTATCCCAACGAGATCCAGGTACGCCCGCCGTTACAATGCAGTCAAAATCAATGTAACCCCATTTCGCCTTTTTCAGCCATATCCTTTTGGCAGCGGACGAGCAGTTTGACCTGCTCGCCAACCTCGCCCAAGCGTCCTAGCACCTTGTGGTTCCCGTCCACGAATCCCATCAGCGAGTATGGGATGTTGGTGTCCTTGGCGAACTCCTTGAGCAGAGTCTGCACGCGCCTCAGATTGTGGCGAGGCACGCGGGGGAACAGGTGGTGCACGACCTGGAACTGCAGGCCGCCGTGGAACCAGTCCAGCCAGGTGGGACAGTCGATATCCATGGTGGTCCGCATCTGTCTCTGGGCAAAGGACTCGCCCTCGCCCAGCTCGGCCGTGGACATGCCCCAGTGAGACAGGTTGATCTGCACATGCAGAGGCATGAGCACAATGTGCGAGATGAGGACGAACAGGATGCGCGACGTCCACGTGGGGATGGAGCACCACACGAGACAGTAGCCGAAGAGGAACCAGTAGCATGCCATGCCCGCCATCTCGGCCGGACGGATCCACCATGCCTTGCTGCCGCCTAGCCCGGACGACTTGTTGGACAGGACATGCAGCCATGAGAGGACGTACAGGTTGAAGCGGGCAATCGCCATGATCGGGTAATAGGTGTACTGCTGGATCGGCACCAGGAACTCGGCCAGGCGGTCCCAGTAGAAGACGAAGCCGTCGTAGTAGGAGGAGACGAGCGACTTGAAGAACTGCGGGCTCGTGGCGAAGAGGGCGAGGTTCTGGATATCGGGGTCGTGTTCAGGGTGGTTCGTGATGAGGTGGTGGACGTTGTGGCTGCTCTTCCACCAGCCGATGGAGAGACCGCAGCAAAAGTCGGCAATGAAGACACCAATGGCCGAGTCGATGACAAACTTCTGGGTGATGGCACGATGGCCGGCATCGTGGGCGGTGAACATGATCTGATGCCAGAAGCCGCCGAGGAAGACGGCCGACAGGCAGTACTGTTCATACCGCAGGGCGACCAGGAACAGCACAAACAGAGAGGTGTAGCGGACCATCTCCTCTCCATACTTCCAGTAGTTACACTGGTACAGGCCCTCGTCGATGACGGCCTGGTGCAGGGCGCGGTAGCGGCGGACAATGTCCTCCTGGACGTCCTGGTCGAGCGGAGGATACTCAAGCAAGTCCTTGGCGACATCGGCCTGGCAGACGGACGTGGTGAACTCGGCGCGGGTCATGGCGCCGGCGTCGCCCCCCTCGACGGACGCGGAGCTACATTGCGACAGCGGTGTGCCAATGCGCTTTCGCAACCCGGCGTCGGTCGAGGAAAAGACGGAGGTGCCGGAGGAGATGTCGGTCAGGGCAGGCTCCGAGAGGAGCGACTCGCCCTCGGTGTCGGAGTCGTCCAAGGCCCCGCCAGCCCGGGCCTCGTCGTCGGTGCATTCAAGGTAGACGCCGCCGCGGATTGGTGGCTTCATGTTGATCCAGGGGCCCAGTGGTTTCCGGCCGATCCGAAATGCGCTGACGGACTTGAGGGTGGGCGCGCGATGGTACCTGGAGATAAGGCGTTAGCTCCATGGAACGGCAAGTACCCAGGCGGGATTTCTTCTCCAGAGTCTGACAAATGCGAATATGCAGGACCCTGGCGGGGGAGGAAAAAGGAACACTTCAAAAGTAATCGACATCCCCCCGGGGGAGATCAATCGCACATGTCGATTTTCTTTTTCAGTTGTTTGCGATTTCCCTCCTCACCAGATCTGCTCGCTCGGCGCCGGGGGAAATGGGTGGGAACATGGGACTCGGGGAACACTCTGGGTACCGTACGCCATAATTTCGTCTGTCGCATCGCGACCAACCATGTGGAGGATGGCCAGCTTGCCGCCTGGGTGTTTTTGGAGCCAGCCGTCGAGCTTGAGGACCATGTCCTGAAAGATGACAATGGTGTCGCCCTTGGCGATCATGCCCTCGACCTGGCGAGGCGTGAGGATCTGGTCGCGATCCATGCTGAGGTCTGAGTGTCACCGTCTCCTGTGATTTGGTCGGGTCGGCTCTGTGTGAGCAGAAAGTCAAGTCAAGACAGTCGAGCAACGATGATAAGCTCGGTGCCAAAGGTCTGGTGCACTCAAGCAAAAGAGGGATGCGAAGGAGCGACAATGAAGAGAAGGAGTTGAGGACACAAAGGAGCTGGTCTCAGGCAGGCGTTTCAATTTGCGCAAGTGATTGGAAGGGGATGGATGAACAAACAGGAGGAAGAAGAAGAGCAGCAGCTTCGGCTTGGCTTCTCTCTATTATTACCTATACGTTCTGCAAGGACCGGCAGCAAATCTACAGCCCATGGACGGACAGACCAGGCGCAGCCCACGAACGGAAAGGACCGACGGACAGACAATCACGGCGAGCGTACCCGCGAGAGGGTGAGGAGCCGGATCCAGTTCAGTCCAGTCCAGCTCAGCCTAGGAGGCTCATCAATCATGGCCCTAAAAATGATCAACAACGACGGGGCCATTGGGACAAGCCTGCAGTGAGGAGCCTGGCCTGGCCTGGGCGGTGACAAGATCAGACCGGACCGGACCCCTCTTCTGCTTCAAGCCTTCAACTGTAAATGGATCGCCCCCCGGGCCCCGGCGCTGGTTCGTATCATCGTCTGGAGCCTTTGATGGACCGGCGAAGGGGGACCTGACGTGGAGTCTAGTTCTCCAAGGAGCAAGCCACGGGCTCCACCGCAATGAGGACTTGTGGCCGCTGAGCACGTAACAAGATGCAAGGTACAGCGGCCTGCGACCAATTGGACATGACCAAATCTCACAATCTCTTCGTTATTGTATCGACAGGGGGGCTCAATTCTGCGTGTGGTAGTCACGCACAGGCCAAGGATCCCTGAATTGCCAACTTCCCGTTGAGAAACGCCGCAGGATGCAAGAGCCGCCAGGTTTATCCGCTCAGTTGCTGCTGGCTGGTCTAAATCAGTCAAGCAACCAATCTCGGGTGCCCCCTTGGTGGGCGTGCGTCGGATAGGCCACGCGAGGATGAGAAAAACGCAAACCGAGCGAGCGAGCGAGTGAACGAGCGAACGAACGAGCACGCGGCCAGGGGCGAATGCGAATGAATGTGGCTCATTCATCAACAATTGTGGAATGGCGCTTACGACGACGACGAACAGACCTGGACCCTTTGCTCGTACGCACTGCCGGGTGCGCGCTCGTTTCGCAATGCTGGACCCTGGGTCGGTAAATTCTGGAGATCTCCGCAGCAGATGGGGCACACGTCGTCGGGGTCCTCGCAAAGGTCGGTCAACTTATTTTGTCCCGTCGGACGCGCACGAATCCGAGTGGTCTAGAGGCGTGTGGGTTGTGCGCTTGTGCGCGTGTGATCAATCCTGTGTGCGAGAGAGCCCAAGCAGAGCCTAGAGCCTCAAAGAAGTGGTGGTGACACACGTAGAGGGCAAGTCTAGCGTCCGTCCTGTCAAATTTGTCAACGGGAGACGTCAAGTCCAGTCGCTGTCGTCGGCCTGCCGCGGGCCCCTACTAATAATTGAGCTAAGCTTTCCAGTGGCCCCAGGGGCCCTGCCCAAAGCAGCAGCTCCAGCCAGACTGTCAGTCCTCAATCAAGGCTGTCGATACCAGGCAGGGTATTCTCTCCACATGGCGTGAACCCCGGCTCTCCACCGCTCCACCAGCGCCAAAAGAGCCAATTTTATCGGGTCAGGGACCCTTGAAACCGTGCCAAGGCATGCACTGCGCCCCTAATATTGTGGATAAAGGGGATAGGCTAGCCTGGTTCTTGTTTTCTGGAATACCTGGAGACGCCCGGAAAGTGCTGGGCCGAGACACTCGACTTCTTGTGTCAATCGACCTGCGCAATAAAAAGAGTAAATAGACTCGAGGGCAGAAATTTGTTACGAGACGACCATAACGTTCAATTCTTCTAGAATTCTCTCGTTACCTACCCCGGGCATCCAAGCGAACAACGCAGGCCCTCGAACCAAAACCTGTCCCCTACAGGTACTGATCCTGCAGCAAAATATTATCCAAAATGAACCAACCACTCACTGCCAGACCGCCGCCACACCCACCCGTGGCTTGTTACCGCGGCAGGCGCATTGGCGACAATTGTGTGCCTACCTTAATAGCGCAGGAACAGCCCTAGACCAGAGCTAGAGTCTGTTCTGATTAGGGGCTCTGCCCTTTGACGTCAGCGGCGGGCGCACGCGCAGAGCACACGTACGCGTCCAGTCTTCAACATCCAGTCCAGTCACTAGTACGGGCAGTGAGTGCAGCGGCGAAAGCGACACACATGAGGGGATTGCGCTGTTGCCTGTGACGGGGTATTGCGCCTTCCCCGCCCCATGATAATGTTGGCAGCTTGGCGCAGTGGGATGTGGGCTTGGAAGTTGGGACAGCCGACAGACCAACAGAGTGAGTTGAGGAATGAGGTTCCATTGATCAGAGGCATAGAGTCGCCAACGCTCCTCGGGTGCTTTCATTGCACAGCACGCCCTTATGGAGAGAAAACTTCAGACAGGTAACCTGCGATAATCGTAGCCATCGCCTGCCAGTTGTCCTCGCTGTCGGAATACCAACCGACTAACGTTAAAAGAAAAGGTGTGCCAGACCTGACACAGAGACGGCAGGAGGAACCTGCCTGTGTACTCGATCTTGGCAGCTGCAATTATTGCCAGGTACTAAGGTACTAGTAGGGTCGGACGGGCCGTAATAATTACCAGGTACTTGCAAAAACGACACCTGTCAACTGAGGCGTGATTTGCGGTGTGTTGATCACAATTCTTGTGCCCTTGAGAATCGAGATGCTACGATAGCGAGTATGAGCGACCTGCTTCATTCACATGCTTCCAAGGTTATGCGTCTTTCCAGCGAGGGGGATGATTCACTGGCTCCAAATGCTCAGCCTACCTTATTCAAGTGGGATTGGCTGCACGAGCTGCAACAGCACTAGGTATAGACATGAAGGTATCATGCATACTTCTGACCAGCGAGATTACAATGTCCCCACTCCAGGCATTGTAGCTGCATAGGATCAAGTAGTAAGTGGTATTTGGCATATCCGAATACCCCACCATCACCCAGTGTGAAGGGGCATGGATGTGAGCTCAAGTAGCTCAAGAACGGGGGCCCATGAAGACACAGGGTCAAGTCTTCAGAGACGGCTGTCTATCTTTCGGGGAGACCGTTGTGGAGCTGATGTACGCGCGTAGTCTCTCGAAGGCTGTCGGTTGAGAGTGACGTAGAGATGCCTCAAGAGCACAAGAAAGTGAGGGCATCTTCAGGAGGGCAAGCCTACGGCAGTACTCTTGGGCCAACCACCACAACGAGTTGAGATTATTGACGTCTTCTCCCGATTCGTGGTCGGTCTACTAGGAACAAAGGCGAGACTGGGGCGTCTTTCAAAATGTTTAGATCCACGAAGACTTGTCGAGGCTGAAAAGCCGCATCGCACACTCAAGGGTCTCGGCAACCCAACACAGGAGGATCCCCAAACAAAGCATCATAGCCACCGCAGAACTAGAATCTGTGTCTGCCCATGTATTTTGGACTATGAACGGCTCGGCGTACCGCCTGCCGGCAGTGAAGAGCAAACAAAATCCAGTTTCAACTGAGCGTGAGACCGTCGTGGAGGTGTGGGAAAGGGACAAATCTAATGTGGCTGAACAAACCTCTCTTGACCCAGTCTCGAAGCCTCATCTTGCGCGTGCTGCCATGGCTTCGGGGACCAGGGGGCTTAGCCAGAGTCTTTCGTATACGCTGATGCCATGGACTCCAGCAGCTGGCGGTCTGGGAGATTTGTGGAACGTCCAGCCACCGTTGCCCGCGGTCAAGTGACGGTCCCTTTGTTGATCAGACTAATATTGAGCCAATCACACAGATGCATTTCATGATGTTTACTGACAGGCAGCTCACGACTTCATCTGTACTGGCCTGTCCGCATGTCGATGTTGCCAAGGGGTCACTCCTTGCCCAAGTCTTGAGCGCGAGCTCATCTGAGATCAGCCAGACCGAAGCCTACTATAAGAAAGTCATTGCCCTCGTTTCTCTTTACTTCTTCTTCTTCCTCCGTATAGACGCCTGCCCTCTCTGACGCACCTCGTTGGTGGGGGGTCGTGCTGGCCACGACGCTGCTGCCCTGGTGGCACAGCCAGGCAGTTTTGGATAGGCTTTTCCAGGACAATTTTTGGGACCAAAAAATTTTTCATTAAGAGGAGGCTTGATGCCTTGTCTTGAGGAAGAAGTCATGTCTTCTCTAAGGTGTTCACATACTTCTCGAGTGACTACGGGCGGCGCAATGCACAGACGTAGAGGAATATTAGCGCTGGGCGGAGGCTATTTATGTTTATCATGCTGGTAGTATACCGCGTTATGTTGTGGCTTGGATTACGAGAATTTCTGTTGTTGCGCGGTGATGGGACCTTGAAAGACTCCCCTCAGCCGAGTTGCTATCCCAGACACCTTCACGCCATGCCTTAACACTTCTTGAAAAGTTCAAAAATGGCTGTTGATTTTACTTATTACTCAAGTTACTGTCCGGCAGCTGCCAGTCTTGAACATGTTGGATCCGCTGTTGCGTTCGCGCGTTCTCCAAGTCGCAAGAAAACTAAACTCGTGTTTAGATTCTGAGCCACCACCCCAAAAGACTTCGACCTGTCCATCGACAACTCCTACCCATTACGATGCCCAATACGACACGAAAAGCCTTGGTCCCAACCAGTACGGACTACGACTCCTCATACAACTCTTCAAGGACCGAATCACGGGCAACCGCGAGCCCATCACACATCACGTTGGCGGCAACGGCGCTTTCGAGCTCTCTCTCTCTCTCCATCTTTGTAGCGTTCAACGACCTCAGAAACCACCAGAAGCTGGAAAGAACCACTTGCATCGACAAAGCCGCAGACGGAAGACTCGACGTAACGTGGCTTGCATACGAAATGGCTTCAAAACGGTAGAGCTAACGAATCCCAGACTAACAAGGTTGCAAGCTCTCCCCATTTCGACGGCAAATAGTCGAATTGTCAAATCCATGCGTTTTCCGACCGCCTACTCGATCGTCTCCGGGCTTCAGTCCTGTTGCCAGGAATGTGCGGGTGTGCCACTGCTTGGAGCTTTTGCGCGAGACTACACCATTCCTACTCTATCGATTGAAGACTACGTCTTTTCAATGCAGCGCGAGTAGCCAACTGCATGTGGACCGAAACCACACTCCTGTACTCACAACTTTGCTGCTTTGCATTGTGTACGATATCTACTGATGCCTAGTTCTTTGTCTATCTAGGAACTTCCAAACACTTTGGTGAACTAGATCGACGACCCTCCCGAACTTTCAACTGGGTGTAGCTGAAACCGGGCACGCATGCCGCGCTGCGAATCTTTTACTAAACCACGACCGGAAGAACATCAACAAACAGAAGCTTGTGAACGAAGCCGGGAAAGGCAGAAATCATTGAGAAGAAGCCTATTGGGAAAGCTGAGTGGAGGAACACTATTCGCAGGGCCAGTACATGATGTCTACAGAGTCAGGTATCCTTCCCGTCGCTTTGATCGAATCGAGCAAGTGCCAGAATAATGTCCGTCCATGTGAACCGCTCGATTACGTGGCAACCAACAATGTAGCACTTCTGCATGGGCCAGGCTGAACGATTCAGCTCCCAACTCCTCGTGCCCTAGACGACCCCAAGACGAGTTCCTACTTCGACGAAATAGTCAACGCGGGTCGCAATCGACAGAGTATTTTTGGGAAACCAGCTCTAGAAGCTCCATATGGCTACCTGGTTGGTGTTGTCTCCGAGTGACCCTCTCCTGCCCCTTTCTCAGGAGGAGGGGCTCCATCTTGACTACAGGCACTTTCAGTATTCACGATTGAGCAATAGAAGCGCACCTTCAAGCAAGGAAAAAGGATAATAGTCTTGTCATATTTTCTTCTTCATCTCGGACTCGCAGTCCTGCACATCATGCTCGCTTTGTAGTCGTCTGTGTCGGTACATAGATCAGTGAAGACCAGAGTCAACACATTCTTCGCGAAAGAAAGAGATTTTCGAAATACCAGAAATAAACACTGTATTTGTGCCAACCTCTTTGTGCCAGTGAACGCTGCACTGGGTAGGTGCCACAGCGCATGAACTCGCACTTGCTGTGGCAGAAGATCTGACGTGAATCTGAGAAATCAGATGAATTCGGCAGGTATATCTGGCAACGCCTCTTTCAACCTCCTTTGTTTTCTTTTCTCAACTTCACACACCTCTACCGATTCTGACAATATCGCACTTTTTCAAGTGCTGTAGCAGTACGAACGTTGATATCAACACCGACAGTAGCAGCAGCCACAGCAGCAGCAACAGCAGGGGAGTCGATAGCAATATTCTCACCATCTACGCCTGTGCCGCGCCCTTATCCCCTCCTTCAACGCTTCTGCTCGTACTGCTACGATCACCACAGTTATGCCCAAACCCCGGCGTAACTTCATTGTCGGTCGCGACGCCACCACCCGTGGCCCCTCCGGCCCCGTCACCTTCTTGCGGCGTCTCACGGCGCCGCCAACCTATCTCCTTTGGCCGGTCCGCCAGCAGCACGTTGTGGCCCTCGAGATGGAGATTGTCCGGCAGGCCATAGAGGCACAACATGAGCAGATATACGACCCTTCAATCATCTGGGCGATGCTTGTGCTTCGGGACTTTGTCGAGGCGAGAACCGCGGGCGTCATCGGGGCTTGGCGCGAGATGTGGGAGGAGTTGAGGCGCAGTTGCGTTAGCTGGGCCCCCATTGAGTGCGAGATCGATTGATTCACGTGAGTCTTGATGGTTGTTGTTTGATGGAGCAGTTGACTGACTTGTTTCGCAGGGGTCGATGCTTGTAAGGGTGCCGTTGGTACACTGTTGGGGTTCGGTTTTTGTTCCGTCAAATGGTTTCTTTGACCGGTCGTGGACTGTCTGGATCAGTTCTTATATCTTCTGTTACTTAAACCCAAACAACATGCCCATCAAAGAGAACAGGCACCAAGAGCTTGTGGGAGAACTGGGTCTGGATTCCTAGTCTGGCGATGCCCTCGGTTATATCAAACTCAATAACTGGCCATGTTGGCATCCGATATCCCTCTGGGATCAAACCATCATCTTGTTTATCTCCTGATATTAACATCAATAACAATGCCTCGTCAACCCCAAATACCCCATCCAAAGTGACGCCTACAGATTCTTGGGCTCCAAGTCCTCTGGTTCCGCCGCGGTGAGTCTCCTCTGTCCCTTGGCTTTCCTCTCCGCGTCTAGTGTCTGCGCAAACTTGGACTTGGCGCGAATCCGAGGTCCGTAGAAGTAGATGACGTATACGGGTATGAGCACGACAAAGGCAATGCAGGCGAGGATCGTGCTGGCGTATTCGAGATGGCGTTTCTTGGGCGGAATGTTGCTGTAGAGCGGGCCAGCGTAGAGCGCAGCGATACCCGCGAGGAGATCTCGAGCAAATCCGTTGCCACCTGTCGCTGACGCGGAATAGACGCCGTAGGCTAAATACATCAGCATGGTGCAGTGCCAGATGAACAAGGGGCGACTTACCGGCGATCATGTAGTCGACAGTCGACATGTAGATGGCGTAGTTGGCAATCGCAATCAAGAAGGAGAAGATCATGGGCGCGATCCAGTGCGACTCGGGCGGTCCCATGGATGTCCAGGCAAATCCAAAGAGCCCGATCGTCTCCAACGGAGCTAGCCAGAGCAGCAACTTGAGACGGAACTCGGGTGCGAGCTTCTCCGACCCCTTTGCCTGGAGCTTATGCTGGTCTTTGATAATCCAGGGCCAATAGCTGGCCCACGCGACAAAGTAGCCAATGTTGATGGGAATGAACGCCCAGGCAATCTGCAAGGTGCCAAATCCCCATTGCTCGTAGACAGGGTGGAAACCCTCCTGGAACGTGAAGATGAGAGCATCCGAGAATCCAGAGAGGAGAGAGCAGCTGAGGACAATAGGCTCGCGCAGAAACATCTCAAAAGGCCGGGTCCAGGTGATGAGAAACTCGTGCATGGAGATGCGCGGGTTCTTGACTTCGTTCGGGCCGTACACGTTTGGATCCTCACCGGTCTTGCGCCGCCGTCGCGCCTCGCGGTCCATGATGATGGTCGATCGGCTCTCGGGCATGAAGAAATGGATAGCCTGGGCGGAAGCGCCGAAGATGAGCTGGATCCAGAAGTTCCAGTACCAGGGGAGAAACTTTTCGATCGGACCGCCCACGACGGGGCCGATGGACGTGCCAAGGACGGAGGAGAGGACGACATAGGCGACAGCCCATTGTTGATTGTCCGGACCGTACAGGTCAGCTACCATGCCGAGGGTGACACTGCCACCGGCGCAGCTGATACCGCCCTGTCTGGGTTAGCGAGGTCGTTCGTGGCAGGTGAGGTACGCACCAGTGCCCGTGCGGCCATAACGCTACCAAAGTTGGGGGCGCATGCGCCCAGGATTTGCCAGATGTTGACGAGGAAGATGGACATTCTGAACGGTTAGTTGAAGGGGGGGCATGGTAAGTGAATGGGACGGTACACACTGGAGGATCTTCCACCGCCCAAACTCCTCACTCCATGGTCTTCGTCTTGGGGAGGGCTATCTGGCGGAAAGAGTCCTTCACTTTTGCCTTCTTTTCTGACTGCGTCATCCGCTGGAGTAGGATCGGATCTCAGCGGAGACTGATCCCTGCTGACAGACATGTTGGGGCTTCTCTGTTTGATCTTGGGCAACCGTGGAGAATATCACATCGAGCAGCTACCAGGGCACGGCTAGCTATCTATATACATGTACCCTGTAGCCAAAGTCCTAACACGAATCCCCAGCCGAAGCAGGACAGCGTCATTCTGGGGCCATGACGAACTTGTGCTTCGCGATGCGCGGTTGGTCAGGGCGGGTTAAGCATACTGTTTAGCAGCGGCCCTTGTCCAGGGGCGGGCCCGGCCAAAAAAAGGCACCCGACTCACCGGCAGCAGCGCCTATTATCTACCGGCAAGGTAAACGATTGACATCATGTAGGAGAGTCGCGTGAGATGGAAGCATGAGGGCAAGAGGGCCGTCGGGCAAAAGACCGCACTGTCGTTGGGAATTATGGGCCAGGGCCCAGGGCTGACGGAGCCGCATCTTGGCTAGCGGCAGTGATCGATGATGGCAGGCTCGGCCTTCCCAGATAGGTAGGCCGTCGGGATCGGGGATATCACGAAAAGGATAGGTCGCGGGCGATCATCTTTGCTTGGTGAGAGGCCTCTCGGATCGCGTGCAGTGAGGGACCGACAAGGTTGGCTCTTTTGTGAAGCGGACGGAACTGTGCGCCGACCGCTTCGTCGGATATGAGCTCACCTTAATCAATGGCAGGACATGACCGCAGTGATGGCTCTCTTGACGAAGGATGGTGGAGTTGAAGACGAAGAAAGTGAAGCCAAGACGTGACACGGCAAGTCGGAAGAGACTGGTGTCTTTGGGTGACGGATGCGCTACGGCGGCTGGTGGGGCTCTCCCGACCACCTCGGGACTTTTCAGGAGAAACAAGCCTTTTCTTCTTTTTCTACGATTTAACAATTGCAATTGCTGTTTGTGTCTTAAGCGTCGCTGTTCTCCAGTCTTCGGTCCCTGTAGAGCACTGTCCGTTCGTCGTTCTGGTGATTTTGGGAACACCATACCACACTGCACTGCGGGTCGGATCTGATCCTTTATCTTGAGTGCGCAGACAGTGGGTAACGAGTTTGGTGACTCGCTTGGCCAAAGATCATTAGGTCGACCATTGATCATCGCTATCCACGACATTATACTTAAGCTACACTATTTTAAAGCGCAAAGGCCGCCCATGAATCATAATGAAATGAAGACTGTAGTTATCGACTTCAGCAGCCCTCACTCAAGTCAGGACCGCTGGGTACCGGGTAGCCAGCTACCCCTGTCAACGCTCCAGAGTCCAACCGCCAGCCGCGCCTCTCAAGCTTCACCAGCATGAACACACCGTTGTCCGCCTTCAACGGCATTGATGACACCCCGAGCCCACAACCATGAAGATACTACTTCACTCTCACTTCCCAGCAGGCCATGCACTTCCCATGCACGCTGTCGCCCAAGCCCTCGTCCGCAAAGGCCACACCGTCCACTGGCTTACATCGCCCACTCATGCCAAGCGTGCAGCCCAAGCGCCCGTCAACGTGCGCCCAGAGTTTCACGCAACAAAGGACACTTACAGCATTGACCAGCCATTGGAGAAAAAGGGCGAGACTGGCCTCTTGGATGGAGACTACTCCCGGCTCCAAGGTCGAGTCCTCGCTCAAGTCGAGGACTACCGCCGCGTGCTGCGCGAGATAGGCGACATTGATGTTCTCGTCGTCGACGTGATGCCCTATGGCGCACAAGCAATGTACGAGCTTGGGGAGATCCCCCGATGGGTCTCACTGGGTGTCATCCCCATGTACACATCAGGCGCGGACGCGCCTCTCGCCACCTCTGGCCAAGCCCCTCCCACCAGCTATCTTGGCCGCTGTGTCAATGCCTTTCACCAGTGGACCCAACAAAACCTGACCCTCCCATATTCTCTCGCCCCTGTTGTCAACAAACAGCGTCGACAGCTCGGACTTGCTGATCTTCCACGCGGTCAACCGCTCGAGAGCTACTGGTACAGCCCCTTTCTCCACATCCAAGCATCCTCCTCTGCCCTCGAATTCGACCAGACACCAGCAACCAAAACCGGCGTGGCGTTTGTCGGCCCGCTCTTTGCGCAAGACAGTACAGACAATCCGGACCATGTACCCCATGCGTGGGACGTAATTGTCGCCCATCCGCGTGTCATTGGTATAACCCAGGGCACCTTCACCATGAACCCGACCTCACTTATTATTCCGGCCATCAAAGCGCTTTCCGAGGACAAGCAGAACCTTCTTGTCGTGGTATCACCTTATGAACGCGACATTCGTGAGCAAATCGACGTCCCAAGCAATGTCCTCATCAAGGAGTGGCTACCGTACGACTTCCTCCTCCCCCAAATCCGCCTGTTCGTGACCAACGGTGGCTATGGAAGTATCACCCAGGCGCTCTATCACAAGGTTCCGCTGCTCTGTGCCGGGCAGACGGAGGACAAGAAGGACACAGCGGCCAGGGTGGCATGGGCCGGAGCCGGCATTGACCTCAAGACGGATAGTCCGAGTGTGGAGCAGGTCAAGCAAGCAGCGGAGGAAATCCTGGGGGACGAGAGGTATCTAGCGCGCGCGGCGGAGCTGGGCGAGGAACTAAAGGCTCTAGGGGGTGCCGATGAGGCCGCGCGCCTGCTTGAGGAGTTTGCGAAGCAGGAGTAGGTCTCACACCTCCACAGGCAAGCTACAGCACAGCGTTGAATCTACGCAAGGAGGTCCACAAGTTGGCGGCATACCCACGCCAGGCATTCTCATTGATGCACTTAGCAGCTATTTCTGTTCCTTGCTGGCCTCCGTCTTTTCACCCTCGTCATTGAACAGGGTTTCCTGGGCTATCGTCATGTTAGCATGTACTGGATGTCAGAAACACATAAAGGCACTCACCACTCCAGAGCTCTGCGTAGACGCCATCGCGGTCAATGAGCTCCCTGTGCGTACCCTGCTCCGCGACCCGTCCCTCCTTGAGCACAATGATCAGATCCGAGTCAAAGATGGTGCGCAGCCTGTGCGCGACAAAGACGCTCGTCCGCCCCTTTTCGCGTAGGATGCTGTTGATATTGTTCATCAAGGCCTGCTCGGTGTGCGTGTCCAGCGCACTCGTGGCCTCGTCAAAGAACAGCAGCGGTGGATCCTTGAGTAGGATGCGTGACATGGCGAGACGCTGCTTCTCGCCGCCCGAGATCATCATGCCGCGCTCGCCGACCTTGGTCTCGTAGCCCTCGGGGAACCGGGCGATGGTGTCGTGGATGCGGGCGCGCTGCGCGGCGGCAACGACCTGCTCGCTAGTCGCGTCAATTTTGCCGTAGCGGATGTTGTGCTCGACTGTGTCGTTGAACAGGGGCGTGTCCTGCGGCACGACACCGATGGACCGCCGCAGCGAGTCGACCTGTACGGAACGAATGTCCTGGTCGTCAATGAGGATGCGACCGTTCTCGACGTCATAGGAGCGGAAGAGCAGGCGTAGCAGCGTGGACTTGCCACAGCCACTGGGGCCAACGATGGCAACCTTCTTGCCGCCTGGGATGGTGAGCGTCAGGTCCCGCAGAATGGGCCGTTCTGGGTGGTAGCCAAAGTCTACATTCTGGAACTTGATCTCGCCAGTCTTGAGAGCCAGCGGCTTGGCATTGGGCTCGTCCTTGATGGTGACGTTGACCTTTTGCAGGTTGAAGAGGGTTTCCATGTCGAGCAGGGACTGCCTCAGCTCGCGGTACACCGACCCCAAAAAGTTGAGGGGCACCGACAGCTGAAAGACGAGCTGGTTGACCATGACGAGGTCACCCACCGTGAGCGTGCCCTGCGCCACGCCGTTGGCCGCCAGGTACATCATGCCCGTCAGCGCCGACGAGAAGATGATGTTCTGGCCGCTGTTCAACATTGCCAGTGACGTGGCCACCTTGATGGAGCTCTTCTCGTACCCAGCCAGGGCCTTGTCGTACCGCGCCACCTCAAACTTTTCATTGTTGAAGTACTTGACGGCCTCGTAGTTGATGAGCGAGTCCACGGACACGGTGGACGCCTTGTTGTCGGCGGCGTTGGCCTGGCGGCGGAACTTGGTCCGCCACGCCGTGGTCCAGATGGTAAAGGCCGTGTAGCCGACCATGGTCAACACCGTTATGGCCGCGAACTTGGCGCCATATTGCCACGTCAGGATACCGCAGACGAGACTGATCTCCAGTGCCGTGGGCAGGATGTGGAAGACCATGCTCGTCAGCAGAAAGCTGATACCCTTTGTTCCCCTGTCTAGCGCGCGCGTCAAGCCACCCGTCTGTTTCGACAGGTGGAAGCCCAAGTCCAGCCGTAGCAGGTGATCAAACACATTCCTAGCCACGCCTCGGATGGCTTTCTGTGCGACGGACGCAAAGACTGCGTTTCTAAGCTCCTGGAACACCGTAGCACCAACACGGGCGCCTCCGTATGCTAGAATCATGCTGCCCACCACGGCGCTCGCCGTCCCCATGGTCGAAATGTCGACGTTCATACTGTCCACAATGGACTTGAAGTAAAACGGCACCTGCACGTTGAGCAGCTTGCCGCCCACGAGGAGGCCGACGGCCAGGGCCACGCGCGTCTTTGTGTTCATGTCGCCCTTTGGCCAGAGGTAGCGCGACATCTCCCGCATGATGGCCCAGTCCGCCTTGCGCTGGGCAGCCGGGCTCTTCTCCTCGGGCGTGAGGTTACCATGGTCGCGTGGCTTGGTCGGTGTCGGCGACTTGGTCGACGACGACGGGGCGGCTGGGGTCTTTGGCGCTTGACGTCGCGCGGTCGATGTGCGGAAGGGCTTGATCGCAGCAGCAGCAATGGGTCGTTGCGCCAGCCATGATGGCCGGGACGGGGCGGACGAGGCTGGCGTCGCTGCTGCCTGGAGGAGGGATGCGCACCGCGGGCACTGCGTTCGAACGAGGAGTCGCGGAATCATGGTTGGAATGGCATAGCGAGGTCACAGGCTGCTCAGTTGCCCATGGACGATTGCGAGGAGCGTGTTCGTATTGTCGGTGACGTTCGTTGCGGCAATTGTGCTGCGGGCTCGTCCGTCTTCGGCTCCGTCCAATTTTGGGCCTCAGGCTGCAGCCTCCACGACACGCGATCATTCTCTGGCAAACACGCGCCATCAAGGTGCACCGTTCAATCTTAGCTGAGCTCAATTGGAGATTTCTTAGCTACTGTACTAATTATATGCCATCACTCTTCATCAGGCTGTGGCCTCCGTTTGATCCACACCTTCATCTCCTTCGTAGGGTGCCGGGAGGCCGCTTGCTTCGTGGTCTTTGGCACGGACCATTCCTGGCCCTCGGGCCTCCTAATGTCGTACATGGTCACAATGGCAGCGGTGTACATCATGAGCTCCCGCATGGCAAATGCACGCCCCTTGCACATGTGTGCGCCTCCTCCATATGGCCGGATGCTGCCCATGTCCGCGGTGACAGTTATCTTGCCGTCCTCGCCCATCACCTCCTTGACGTGCCTTCGCGGCTGCCATTCATGGGGTTCGGGGAAGTATTTGGGGTCCAGCTGATGCAGATCGTGCGGCGCATGAGCATACGTCCCCTCGTTGAGGACGTACGTGTCGTCGCCTCGACCGAGCGTGGTGTCTTGCTGGACGTACTTGATGGACCAGGCGCTCACGTAAAGCCGCAAGGTCTCGACGTATGATGACTTGAGCAGAGGGCATTTTGTAGAAAGACCCTCAATGTCAAACGTCTCGAGCTTAGGTGGTATCGAGATGCCAGTACCGAATAGGTTCTTCGGCTGCACTCCCTTGATATACGGTGCAATCTCCTCCCGGATCTGCTCCAGCAGCACCGTGTCCTTGTAGATATGCAGTAGCATCCAGTACACCAGAGGACTCGAGTTGGCGTTCATGGCCCATACCAGACCCAAGTCGGCGGCAGCGCGCACGGAGGTTGGGACCTCGTGCTTTTCCCATATGCGCACACGCTCCTTCTGGAGGATACTAATGTCATCCAGGTTCTCCCATCGGTGACCAGGTTCCTCTCCCTTGGACCACTTGCCCAAGGCCTCGTGATACTCGTACAGGCAGTTGAGCTGCCGCCTCTTGGACGCCTGCGCACGCTGCAGTGGCCACCAGGGGAGCCAGGACGGGAGGCCCATGGCCATCAGCACAAACCCAGCGTCGAAATCCCAGACGTACTTTGGGTGCTCGGGAAAGTTCTTGCAAAAGTCCGTGCCCATGAGAGCCGGGTTGGCCGTCTGTGCGACAAAGTTCTTGGACAGGCCCATGAGCTCGGCTTCAACGTACTGTTCACCATTGTGGTCGACGACGTCGGCCTCGGCCATGCGCTCCCATTCCGCCTGGTCCGAAGGATAAGCGTTGAAGGTGACAAAATCGGCAATGGACGATTGGAGACTCTTTGCTGTGGTCTCGACCAGGTTGGCCAGGCCCTCGCCGCTGAGCATGATGTTGTACGCCTTTCCCACCTCGTCCCAGAACGCCTGGAAAAGGTCCAGATCGGACTTTTTGAACCCAAAGTTGGTGACGCAGAGCCGCTTGCTCACGAAACTCTCGTCGGCGACCGAGTGGGGCTTGTTCATGAGGAGTGTTGCCAGGGACGGCTTGTAGACAATGCTGTGCGTCTTGCCCATGAACAGGAGCGAGACGATGCCCTGGGGATATTTCTCTCGGAGACCAGCGAGGAAGGAATCCCCGTTGAGGGACATTTGGGGCACATGGCCGAGGAAAGGGACGTAGTAGCCTGGCTGGGCCGCCGTGTGGGCGCCCTTGGAGCCGGATTCTGGCGCGCCCGTCAAGAGGCGCGTTGTGATGGCGACGATGAGCAAGGCTGCGATGACTGCGACAGTCGTGGGCTGCTGGGCCTTGGCCAGGAGCTGCTCAAGCTGTCCAGCCATCTTCAGAGGGCGGTGGGAGTGAAGAGGGGAGTCGTGCTGGCAGACAAAGCGTTCGATCGAACCCTTAATTAATATTCCAGTCCTGAATCCTGCTGGTACGAGACGCCTTTTCGGTATGTTTGTTATTGGAGGTGGTCAAATCCTACCTTCAGGGGTTTTCGTTAGTGCTGACGCCCTGACAGCTCTCAGAGACTGGAGGGACGTGGATTGGCTAGCACTCAAGGCTAAGCCGAATTGAACGTTTTTCAGGGGCCAGCTGCGCGGCCACCACCCCTGGACCTTGGGGTATTTACGGACTTAGGACTATGTACATTTACCGAATTTTGGGTACGACGATAGATATTAATGATAAGCTCGCTATTAATACTATCCGTGGACCGTGCCTCCACGATTTTGTTATCAATACGGAGTAGGCGCTGGCGTATGGATCCCCAGTCTTTGACTTGAGGCGGCGTACCAGCTTTTTGTGTCTGAGGACTGAAGTTGCTGAATTCGACATGGCGCAAAGTTTCGGCAGTTATCTCTTTGAAACAGCCTTGCTTTGACGGGCTGTTGTTTATTTCATCAGATATGAGAACAAGAGATGAGATTCATGAGCAAATTCCATATGCTTGATTGGTTTCTCAACGATGAGTAGACTTGAAGTGATCAGGGAGCGCGACGCGATACAGGGTAAGCACACCGCACTATCTCTAATGCGGGGCTTCCAACTTCAATTCAAAGGTTGACATAAAGGTCGTTGCTATCGTCCGCTGCAGATTGATAGCTACGTACTGCTTAACCAGTAGTGAATAGTGTACTCAAACGAAAGTCACGCGGCACTAATCAGGTACATGATAATCGTTGGTTGCAGAATCTTGCAGCGATCCATGCTGTCTCGGTTTCCGCCGTGGAAAACCGTCCCGCTGTGAGCGAGCCAGGACCTTTTGCTCCGTCACCCTACCTGGCAGCGGATGCCAATCCCGTTCAACGCCAGACTCGATGTCGCTGATCTCAAGGCCGCCCTGGCGAGTGTCGGCAATCTGGTCATCGTGCTACAATCGATGAATTCACTGGCGACGCTGAGTCGCTGACCATGACATGCTCCAAGAGCCCAAAGTAGGGCTGTCATGGGATTGTATAGATCCCGATACGGCATCCATGCCCAGTGCCGATCATCACATCCCACTACAGCCAGCGTCATCAGCCTGACACAAGATGGCGTTTTCAGCACAATACCTACGTAGTGATCGGCATGTCGTAGTTAAGCTGTGCTCGCCCACCTCTGAAGTCTGAACCTGACCAAGACGTGATCATCATGAGGGCTGCCTGGCTTCCATGGCACGGCAATGCAGCACTTGGCAGCAGCCCCGCGTGCATGCCAGCCTACGCCATTCCGGGCTAGCCCACTATGATAGATCTTCGATCTTCGATCATCGAGAACGAATAGCATGCATGTCCGGCTCATTGGCGCGCGAGGTCGCGCGAGTCGAGTCGAGCGTCCGTATCTGCGGTCGTCTTCCTTCTCGAAACTTTCTAGACTAGCCACCTTCCATGATCACATCTGCTGAAGAAGTCGAGACAGCCGTCCGCTCTCGAGTCTCGAAGCAAACCACACGACGAATGTGCAGCGGACGCTCGCCGTGCCCAACTAACTGCCTGCCTGCCGCCTGCGAGGTGGCTTGTTCCTTGCATCTCGTACCTGCCTCGACCTCCAGTCGACCAGGCCTTTCGCAAAGCGCCATGACATCACAGGGACCGACTCTGGGCACCGCCCACCCGGTCAAGGAGGTCTCTGAGGCGACAAGAGAGCGCGAAACTCTTCGCTACGACCCTTTTCTATACCACGACTTTCGCGCGAACGATACCGGCATCCCCATACCCAGCTCAGAGATCCATAGCTCCCGCGACAGTATTCTCACCGGCCTCACCCAGCTGGGCGCCTACCAGACGGGCACAGAGCGAGCCTTTGTCTCCTTGTTCGACGTGAGCCACCAATATGTGGTGGCCGAGGCTACACCTACCATGGGGCTTGCACCCAACCTGCCCAGCGCCGTATGCCCTTCGCCTCTAGCCCTCTGTGGTGTGGCGATTCCAAGAGCGCATGGTACGTGCGAGCACGTCCTCTACCTCCAGGATTGCGACGCTGCCGAGACAAACCAGCTGCCACTCTCCTTCGTGCCCAACTTATCCGACGACGCACGATTCAACACAAGGCCCTATTGTCAGTTTGGCGAGGCGGGCCAGTTCTATGCTGCTGTGCCGATCCGGACCAAGAGGGGCATCAACATTGGCTCGTATTGTGTCATGAGCACCAAGAAACCCGAGAATTGGAGCGACCAGTCCGTTTCACACATGCGCGACATCTCCCGCGCCATCATGAACCACTTGGAGGGGAATCGCGCGAAGCATGTCTTCCTGCGAAGTGAACGGATGAACCTAGGATTGAGTTCTTTCATTGAGGGGAAGGCAACACTCTCAGGCTGGCGATATGGGCCAACGTTGGATCCATTTGCAGTGGATGAAATTGCGGAAGGCCATCTCGACTATACACAACAAAGCCTTGATCCTGACCGTGCCGCAGGATTCGCGGAGAACGACGCTGACTGGGCAAAAGTAATCGCATCCCAGCCCAAGTGGCCTGGTATCCCTCCTAAGCCCAGGCAACCTGCACCGAGCACTCGGTCGAACGAGGCCGAAGTCCTTTCCAAAGCATCCAACATCATCCGCGAATCGTTCGAGGTGGCTGGCTGCCTGTTTTACGACGTAGCTATGACTTCCGGGCAGTTCACAAAGGCCGGCAACGGCAATATATCCTCTACCAGCAGTAGCGACGACCAGCCCGCCATCACCCCAGCCGTGTCGAGCGACGTGCCTTGCGAGCTTCTTGGATTTTCGACATCCAAGGCGTCAAGCATCAACGGCGCCAAGCTACCCGCTGACTTTGGCATTTTGACACAGCGTCTGATGGCAAAGTTCCTGCGACGCTATCCCAGCGGAAAGATCTTCAACTATGATGCGTCTGGGGAGTTGGAGACGAGCGATTCCTCTTCGGATGACGAGGGCACCGACGCCGCGCATCAAAACCCTCCCTTACGAGCCCGCAAATTATCGACCCATGTCAAGGATGAGCAATCCGTGTCGCAAATCTTCCCCGGCGCACGTAGTGTCGCATTCATCCCCGTATGGGATTTCAAGCGCGAGCGATGGTTCACTGGAGGCTTCGTCTACACCAACAATCCTGCAAGGCTGCTCAACAATAAATCCGAGTTGAGCTTCTTGAAGGCCTTTACCAAGCTGGCGGCCATTGAAGTGCACACTCTACAGGCGGTCCAGAGTGACAAGGCGAAACTCGACGCGTTGGGGTCTCTCTCTCACGAACTGCGCTCGCCTCTACATGGCGTCATCTTGGGAACCGAGCTGCTGAGCGACACAAACCAGACCGTGTTCCAGGGAAACGCAACACACATGATCGAAATCTGCTGCAGGACATTGCTCGATACGGTCGAGCATCTTCTGGACTACTCCAAGGTCAATAGCTTCTCCGTCATGCGCAATCAGGGTCCCTCGAAGAGTCGCAATCGCTCAGGAGAGAAGCTTATGCACACAGATGTGCGTCTGGACGGATTGGTGGAGGAAGTCGTGGAAAGCATGTTTGCCGGCTTCAATTTTCAATTCATGTCGGTGCGGGACCTGTCCAAGAAGGATCTCGCGGCACACAACAGGACCATGTCTCTCAAGAAGCTCACCCCCGAACAGCGACTCTCGATTGGAGATTTAGCCGTGTTCTTGTGGATCGACCCGGCGTTCGAATGGCTGTTCTATGTCCAGGCTGGCGCGATTCGACGCATCGTGATGAACTTGTTTGGAAACGCGCTGAAATACACGCCCTCGGGCACGATCAAAATCACGGTCACACAAGACACCGCCAAAGACCACGCGAAACGTCAACGGGTGGTGAAGTTGATTGTGCAGGATACAGGAAAGGGCATTGGGGAGGATTATCTGCGCCACAAGTTATTTACACCATTTGCGCAAGAGGATGAGCTGGCGCCAGGAACGGGCGTGGGTCTGAGTTTGGTCAACCGCATTGTGTCCCAGCTAAAGGGGCAAATCGCCGTGGAGAGCAGAATCCGCCAGGGTACGACGGTCACTGTCACGCTGCCTCTGGAGCAATCGTCAAAGGCTTTGGACTTGTCGGAGGATGATCAGACATTCGAGGAGCAGGTGCGAGAGATGGCGGGTTTGCGCGTGAAGCTCGCTGGCTTCGACATGGTGCCCGAAGGACGGCCCATTGTGGAAAGGATGTGCAAAGAAGCGCTGCAGCTAGAGCTGGTCGATGGTGAGCAGCCTGGAGTGGAACCACAACTTGTGCTTTGGTCGGACGATACGTTGCCCAGGGACTTCAAGCAATCCGGCGAAGTTTCAAAACTACCAAACGTGGTGGTCTGCCACAATGCCCTGGTGGCGTACCAGCGATATACGGAATGCGAGGCTGCTGGCCAAGCCGGCATTTTCGAGTTTGTGTCACAACCGTAAGTCTCCGTTGTCCAAGTCGGTCCATAGCCGCGCTAACTCTGACCAGGATCGGGCCCCGTAAACTCACCAGATCGATACAGTGTGCCTGGAAGCGATTCAACGGGCAGCTACAGGGTTCTGTGGCACCTCGACCACCAGGACCCACGCGGATACGAAGCTCGTATGGCAAACAAGTGACCTCGGCCCAGGGCATAACTGCAGATCTCACCCATGACTCTACCGCACTGAGCACACAGCCAACGGCATCCCCCAAGACGCCACCCAAGACACCCGAGGATACAGAAATCCACGACTTTGAGCTTGGACCGCGAGCAACTTCTCTAGATCTCCCGGAGACAGCAAGCGCGAAGAAGATGCTCCTTGTCGACGACAACCCCATCAACCTCAAGGTCTTGTTCGCATACATGAAAAAGCTCGGCTGCGACTTTGAGTCGGCCACCAACGGCCAGGAGGCTGTGGACGCGTACAAGGCGAATCCCGAACAATTCCGCGGTGTGCTGATGGATATATCGATGCCCGTCATGGACGGTCTGGAAGCAACGCGCCTTATCCGTGCGCATGAGCGGAAACTGCACCTGGCGGCTGTGCCGGTGCTGGCGCTGACCGGCCTGGCGTCGGAGAATGCCTGCCAGGAGGCGATGAAGAGCGGCGTGGACATGTTCCTGACAAAGCCTATGCGGTTCAGCGCGTTGAGCGATGTCTTGGAGTCGATGAATATACTGGGGTCGGTGACGGGCACCCATGAAGTGCCGGAAACCCCGAATGGAATCACGGCCGAGGTGGCTGCTTGATTGAAGTCTGGGTATTTAACTACAAACGGACACACATGTTTATTTCAGCATTGCGGCAGGAGTTTGGCGACACGGAAACAATACACGAGGCATGACGGATTAGCGGAGCTAGGCGTTTGTTTGTTATATTGACGGGACGCATGGAATGCGCTACGACATTTTGGATTGACGATATTGGTTGTTATAGGCTTGGACAGGCTTCAGATGGAGTGCATAGAAGGAAGGGATGTGTGGTCGAACAGGATTGCATCGGGCATGATGAGTCAAGACACAAGATACCCCCATCATGACTTACTTGTCGGTGCCCAATAGTTTGTACGTGTATGCCCCGTTTTCCGCCTCTGAGAGCAATTGGTCATCGGCTTCTGGAAAAGACCACAAGAGGTCGATCCATACTGTCATCCTTCGTCGCTGCAAAAGTGGCCGAAAAAAGTGTCCGAGGCCACCGTTTGCCCCTGACGTGGTGTCCGGCGGTCTTGTCGACCATGAAACCCCATGCTTTAACCTCATTTTATCATGACTGGTCACATGGATGGCTTGTCTTGTTACCAAGTCGCTGATTTGGACAGGCTCGCACACTTTCTCACTACACTGGTTGACGATGCCTCATCGAAGACCATCCATAAGTCCCCGTCGCCTTCGTACAAAAGGCCAGCATCTCGCTCTCCTCCTGCCGCATCCATCCTCACTCTCGAACCATCTATAGACGATCCTATCAACCTTCCAAGAAACTCCAACACAGACCCTCGACCAGCATGCCCGAGTACACCCTCCTCATCTGGGCACGCGGCGCCTTCCCCCGTCGCATCGTCTACCAACTCCTCCAAAAGGGCCTCGTCACCTCGCCAGCCGCTCTCCTGGCCGGCGAGACGACGCATCCCAATCTCACGCTCAACATCCAAACCATGACGATTACGAACGGCGCCTTTTCCGATACCCAGTCTAACCCCTCCGACCCCAAACCTGCGGACAAAAGCACCCCCTGCCTGCGTGTGCGAGACGGCGACACAGAGTCCTGGATCCACGAAAGCGCGTCCATCATGATGTTTGTCGAGGACACCTTTGAAGGCCCCAATCTCGCGAGCAGAAACCCTCTCACAAGGGCGCAGACGTGGGATCTGCTGGGACAGATCAACCTCGCCATGGTCGATAGCATGTACTACATGCGCCACGCGACGCCCGTCACGCAGTTTTGGTCGGGCATAGATCCCAACGAGCGCTCGCACCCCGCCGCACGGAATGCTCGTGACACATTCCACCGCGGCCTGGTGAAGCTGCAGACCTGGGCGGAGCCCTCGCTCAAGAGCAGTGGATGGCTTACACCTGGCGTCGACGGTCCTGGTGTCGTGGACTTTGCGGTTGCAGGCCCGGCGCGATACCAGTGGCTGGGCTATGAGCTGGACAGCTTTGAAGATGAGAGGCTGGGGCTCCTACGGGAGTGGTGGGCGCATTTCAAGACGTTGAGCTGGTGGGAGGAGTTTGAGGAGTGCAAGGACAACCATCCCGAGGGATTTAGCTTTCCGAAGGAGGTGAGAGAAGTGTGAAGTGCTTTAGACATAGGGAGAGTCTAATTCACCATTGGTTCGCCTCCTGATTCAGTCTCTCCAGCTCCGCCCGCGCACCAGTCCAGGGTTTTCGTTTCCCTTGGTCAAAGAGCCTCCACATGACGCTCGTCAGCACGCCATCCATGAGCATCCTCCACAAGTCCCTCTCCTGCCACCAGAAAAGCCACCCTCTGAGGCCCCAGCCCAGTCGTTCGAACACGCCCAGTCCAGCCGTCGCGTCCGCCCATAGCAGCCACTCCCTCTGTGGCACAGACGCAGGAACGGGCGACCCTCGTTGCGCCAGTGCCACCATCCTCTCCTCCTGCCTGGCTACCCAGTTCTGCATGGCTTCGCGCGTCGGAAGATCCGAGTTGCCCTTCCAGATTTGCGCGACCGACATGCTGGCCAGATCAGCTAGTAGAAACGCCCCTGTTGGGAACCACGCGCAGCCCATGAACGCGAGGGACTCTGGCTTTTCGAGGGAGAAGACGTTCTGATATAACCGTGGCAGCGGACGACCTTTGGACCCGGGGGCGGCCGTCCAGTGTGGATTTTGGCTCGCACTCGGATCGTATCGAGGATCCAGGATCCCAAAGTCATTCTGGTAACCCGTGCAGCAGATGATCGCATCGACCTCTATGACTTCGCCATCTTCAAGCTCGACCTGTCGGGGTCCCACGACTTGTCTCACGCCAGGCACAGAGGCTACCGCTCCTGATTTGAAGTGGTCGATGAGCGTGTCGGACACGACAGGCGTAGCCACCATCATGGATGGGGCAGGTTCGAGCCCCCATTCTGGTTTCGGGACACCAAAGGAGTTTGTCATGACTTCCTTTGCCTTCTTATTGAGAGACTTTTCCACAAGAGAAGGACTGAAACGCTCGATGAAATCCTGAGTGTTGATGCGTCGCTGAGTGACGAGCCTATTGACCGGCTGGCCGTTGATAAGGCGTGGCATCTAGTATTGGTGTTAGCGAGGCGCTGCAGTCTCAGGAAACATTCGACATACTATGAGAGCGCCGCGATGATGCGCTATACAGATGGACGAGGCGTGCGGCACCAGAGCATGGGCAATGTCACCACTGGTGTTGCCCAGTCCCAGCAGTAGCACCCTTTTTCCTGCGTAGTCGTGCGGTCTTGTTGGTGTCAGCTTGGCAGCACGAGCTGGGGAGGGAAATCTACCGTTTGAAAGCCTTGGAGTGTATGAACTCAGCCGTAAGAAGCCTCGAATTTTCGACGTGAGGCATGCTGGGCCGAACATGCGGGCCGGTAGCCATGACAATCCTGTCAAAGTGCCTGGCGTCCTCGCCATGCACATCTATCCGCCACTGCTGCTTCTCGTCTACAAAGACGATCCTCTCGACAGTCGCATTGAGACGGAGATGGGGACGGAGATGGAAGTGGTCGACGTATGCTTCGAGATACTCCTCAACCATGGAAGCGGAGGGAAAAGGTGGTGTTCCTGGAGATCCAACGTCAGCGCTCTGCTTTGGCTGTTTAGTGAATAGGCAAGTAGAACAACCTTTTGGAAACGGGAAGTCTGTGTAGCAGCCCTGTGCAATTTTGTCAGAAGGAGATCTACTCAAAGCACATGTCCAGCTCGTACCCTGTCTATCGAGACATTCACCTGGGTATCTTCTTACGTTAGCCCGGCGCATTGTCTAGTTTATAGCTGAAAGAACAACTCACCCTTTAACACGCTCAACGTGTCCCTATCCTCAGTATAATGCCATAGTCCACCGACATAGCCACTGTTCTCAAAGCCAGTCACGTCGAAATCCTCCTCCAACAGATTCTTGACCGCCACAATACCCATTGCCCCTGTTTCTCGGTAGTTAGCGAACGTTTCCAGCCTTTTCGAGATTGGCGACGACACTCACCCAGCCCAATCACAGCTACCGTGTTCCCTGTCATGACAACGGCAGATACTGGCGAGAAGTCTCATGACACGAGAAGAAAGCAGAGAGCGACAAGAAACGGTAAGCTGAGATGGCACGACAAGCTCACCGAGAAAGGCGGTGCGACACATCTGGGACCAGGGGGTGGTCAGTCGGTCGGCAGTTAACTGGGCCCCTGACACCGAACCTCAGGCCCGCATTCGTATGAGTTCAAGGACATTTAACGCGCATTTAACGGACGCCAAGTGAATGTAACGTGTCCACGATATGCAATGGCCCGGTTTTGCCAGTAGCCTTCGTCAACCAGGAGTCTTGGGCCCAGCCTCACGAGACGCGCAATGCTGCCTTTGTACGGAGTAGCGCACATCGAATCCAATGCATCCGCGTGTCCGAAAAAGGCAATTTTTGGCTGCCGCCGTCATGCGCGACATGCTCGCAACTTACAAGGGGCCGGTCCCCCCATCGCGGAATCCATCCGCTGCACAGGGACTTGGACAGACAGACAGAAAGACAGTCGATTATACAGCTACCTGCTCATTTGAATGGTAGCCACCTAGCATAGCGAGCTACGGATAACAATACCTCCCGTTACGTCGACGTGATCCTCTCATTAGCAAAACACATCCATAGTGACCAGTAATTATACCTTGCAAAGACTCATCCAGCCCAAAAGCCTACACCTCCTCAATCACCGGACCGCGAGCGGGCACGTCCTCCATGTCCTCCTCGAAATCACTAGACGCCGCATCGTCCACCGTCGCCTTCCCTGGCCCCTTGGATCCTCCCTCCGTAGGAAGCTCATCGTCCTCGATCGGGTCCTGGGACAGCATGGCGCTCGACTTCTTCACCGACGACGACCCACCCTTGCGCTTGCCGTACGTCTTCTTGACTTTCTTGCTGGGCGTCTTCTTCTCATCCGCCAGCACTTCTTCCACATCAAACCCGTCCTGCGCCTGCGCCATTTGCGCCTCCGCCAGAGCCGCCGCAGCACCGTCTTCTTCGGTCGGCTGCGCCAGTTCCGCGTCGAGATCCTGCAGGGCAGGGTCAATCTGGAGCTCCTCCTTGCCCGCAGGTCCTTCGCCCTCCGCGTCCGAGTCCCACACCTTATCGGCACTCTTGTACTCGTGGGAGACTCTGGGCCTTCTGCCCCTAGCCTTGGCACCTCCTTCAGCGTACGGTGTCGTGTGCGTCTGCAGGAGCTTGCTTTCCACCTCATCATCTCCCTCCTCCTCGATGAACTCGGGCAGCGCATGGTTCGCTTCGTGGTAGTCGAGTAGCCACTGCGCAATGTCGCGGGGGTTGTCCTTCTCCTTGCCGAGGTCGGGCACCGTCTTCTTCAGGCGGTGCCACAGCAGGACCTGGGCGCGACGATGCCACTGCAGGCGCCAAGGGCGGTCGACCAGTTTGGACCAGGGGATCTTCAGGTCACTGGAAGCGCCGCTTTGCTGGATGGCCCTGATCATCTGCAGACGCGGTTCCTCACCCATCTCCTGCAGCTGGCGACGGGCCAGCTCGAGCTGGAATGACCCTGGGGGCGCATCCTCAGCAAGAGATGGAAAATGCTCATCCTCGCCCAGGTAGATGTGGAAAGACTTCCACTTGGTGATGCACTGGAGCCGACTGCGGGTGTTGTCCATGGCGGCGCTGATTTCCTGCCAATCAATCGAGTCTTCTGGCGCATTTGTGTACTCGCGCCCAGGCGTCAGACGACGCGCAGCGTAGATGGTGTTCAGCGCCTCGAGGTAGACTCGGAGCAGTCTGATCTCTTCCGCTTCGCTCCAGACGTCCTTCTTCTGGTTGTCACCGCAGACAATGTAGTTCCTGAAGCGATCACGCAGATCTTCCGGGTGGCGGTTGAGAAGCGCGGCAATGTGTGACCACGCTTTCCCGTGCTTCTCGATGAGGCCGCGAAGCTCGTCATCCTGCGCCTCATCCCAGGCGCCACGCGCGACAAAGTTGTGAAAGTTCTTGCGGCACGTGTTGATGACCTTTTGCCGATGACGATCTGGGCATCTTTCGAACAGTCGGTTCCAGAGCTCCGCGTGCATTTCGCCAGCCTGCGCGCCGCCGCGGGAGTGCATCATCTATCCTGTCAGTTACGGATACAAGACAAGGAACGGAACAAACAAAACGTACCGCAATGACTTCGTCGTCAGTCTTGCCATGCTCCTCGGCAAATGCTTTCCACTCCTTGCGAAGGAGGTCAATCTCCTCCTTGGAGAATCGCCCCTGCGTCTTCCCCTCCATGCGATTACGTTTCGGCTTCTGTTGTCTCCTATCAAAGTCGCCGTCTTCGTCGTCGCCGTAGGATGCGACCTCGGCCTTAGGTTTTTCCTGCTTCTTCTTGGCAGGTTTGGCTCGCTTTCGCGGCTTTGGCTCGGCCGCGGACGGCGACGGCATTTCTTGCGCAAATTGCTGCGGCTCATCGTAGAACGTCGGCTTCGCCTTCTTACGCGTCGACGCGCGCTTTCTTGGTTCGGCATCGGCGTCAGCCATTTCCGTATCACCGCCCTCAGCTTGCCCGTTGTCGTGTTCAGTGAGTGCCTCGCGGGCGAGCTCCTCAACATTGGTCGACGCGGGGGGCTGGCCAGATTGGCTGTGACGACGGACGTGCGCGACACTGGGAGAGCCCTGGGGGTCAGCAGCGTCCACATCTTCGTCTACGGCCTCCTCGACGCGCGCGGGTCCGGACGCGCTGTCGCGGTGCAGGAACTCGCCGTCGTCTGCAGCTTGGGGCTCGCGGGACCTGCGCTTCTTGGACTTTTTGCCATCGGCGTCGACCGAATTGCGCTTTCGCTTCGTCTGCGGCACTGTGACAACCTCTGTCATCTCCGCCTCCACCGCAACAGGGCCATCGTCCACCTCGACGGGTTCGCGCTTCGCGTGGCGATGGGCGGATTCCTCCTCAGGCTCTTCCACGTCAGGCTCATCGGCTCGGTGCTTACTCTTGCTTCCCTTCTTCTTCTTCTTGTCCTTCTTTGACTTCTTGGAGATGGACGGTGGCTCCTCGGCCGACATGAGCGCGGGGGGCGCCGGGTTGTTGCGCGCAAAGGACGCCGCGTTCGCCTGGGACGAGTAGGGCGCTTCGACCGCGTTGCTGTCAAACACTTCGAGGGTGCCAAAGTCGTCCATGCTCATGTCGACACCCTCGACATTGTCGTCATCGTCCAAGCCGCCGCCCATGGCGCGCCCGTTTGTGTCGTGGAGGTCATTGCGACGGCTGCTGCTGTTGTTGTTGTCGTCGTAGCCACCGGCGCCGCTGCTGGTGCGGTTTGCGTCATTCGGGTGCTGCTGCGCGTCGGTCGCGTCTGGGGCGTCCGGGGCGTCCTGCTGGGGTTTCTCCCCCTCCTGCGCGCGATCCTTGCTCTGTGATCCAAAACTGGACCAATTCAGGCCAAGGCTAGCCCATCTGCTTCCACTCGACATTGGATCCGCGTTTTTTCTGATGGATGTTGATGTCAATGGGCGGATGAGCAGTGGCGCGGTGAGGGAAGAGGTGTAGGGTGAGGAGATTGCAAATTGTGTTTGTGTGGGTCGAGGAAAGGTGGGGACTCTTTGGCCGGATTGGTCAGGTGGCCTGGTGCCTGAAATTTGAGGCACATGCGTGGCTGCGTGCTTGATTCTAAGGTACACATGATAACACTAGGAAACTATAAGTGATTGTACAGCGTTCTAGTTCTTCTTCTCATCACCGTCGTCGTCGTCGTCTTCGTGCATGTTCAGATTCACAGTGAACCCGTTCGACCCCTTCTTGATCTCGTACTCTCCGCCCAGCACCAGGTCCTTTGCAACCAGCTCTCTCGTGCGGCCCAAGCTCTCAATGTCGGCGATGCGCTGCATCGTGTCCTCCAGGAGCTTGTCGAACCCTTCCTGGGCACAGATCTCCTGGAACGCGCGGTGCATCGGCACGCTGCTCGCGCGCACGTCGGCTTGGCTGGTGATGGTGACGAGGTTGAGGCTGTCGAGCTCGCGGATGAAATCGCAGCGCGTCATGATCTGCTGGGCAATGTGGAACGGGTACGTCGGGAGCGTGTGGCCACGCTCGTCGTCGTACGTCTCCATGTCTTCCTCCTTGTCAACGAGCGCTTTGGCGAGGGTCATGGCCGCCGACGCCCACTTTTGCTGATCCATCACGTCGTCGTCCATCTCCATGCCGAGGATCCAGCATTGGTTGAGGAACCATCGCTTCTCAATCTCCTTGATCTTCTCGCACGTGCCAATCATATCTCTGCTCTTGGCGACGCGGTTCAGGAAGCTGAGGCGGCCGCCCACGCGTCTGTAGATGTCCTCCAAGGTCTCCTCGGACACATCCTGCTTGAGGTACTTCTTCCTGTACTTGGCGAGGGCGGTCATGGCATCTCTCTTGGGCAGATCCGTGACGCTCATGACTTCCATTCTCGTGGCCAGTTGCTTGAGCCGCTCGTACACCCAGTAGTCATCCGAGTTGAACACCATGGTGACGAGGTTCGCCGCCGCCCATTGCTCGGCGCGCTGCTGGAGGAGCTCGATCAGGTCGCGGCCCTCCTCGACATTGCGCAGCAGGTGCATCTGGTTGACAATGACAATCAGGGGCTTCTTGCGGTGGGCGCGCATCTTCAGGGCCACCTTTTCGAGCTTGTTGAGCGCTCGCTCAATGTCCAAGATGGCAGTCGACTCGCGAGGTCCCCGCTCGCTAAAGTAGCCACCAATGTAATCTTCGTGGAATTCGTAGTCCAGCGCCTTGCCCAAGCGCAGCCGGAACACCTCCAGGTCGGGGTGTGCCTCGAACATGGCCACGGCGTCGCCGTCAATCCGGCGCATAGCCTCGATCAACATACTGCTCTTGCCGGACCCCTTCTCGCCCACGAGCAGGAAATAGTGGCCAGCCACTTCGCCAGAGACAATCTTGTTCACCTGGTCCTGCTCGGGTCGAACCACCCAGTGGTCATCGTTGCTGCCGGGCGCGTGCGGGACATCTTTACCAATGGCGGCCAATTCCAGCACAGGATCCCCAGGCTCAAAGGCACGCGTCATCTTGGCCACGACGAGCAGCTTGTAGCTCTTGTGGTAGATGTATGCGGCGAGGGCGAAGCCAGAGGCGAGCACAAAGATGGACGCGAACGTCGTCGCGGCCGACTCGCCCATTTTGCTGAGCAGTGTTTTCTCCTTAGGTCCCTGGTTGACATCTTGTTTACCTGACGATGTGTTGTTGTTGTTGTCTTGAAGGTTAACTGTTAGCACTCGCGCCCATGACCGCCACATCCCGTTGGATCCGCATGTGGGCAGATTCTCACTCACCACTTCGCCTCGCGCCATACGTCGCGAAGCGTGCTCGCAGCAAGGGCTGCCGGGATGCATTCAAGGTCTCACGCAGTGTGATTCTCGGCATCAGGGCCAGGCGCGTCAATCGCGCCCCTCCGCGCGTGAGCATCATTGCAAAAAGAGCGACTGCGTCCGTCAAGGACACGGAAAGTGAATGAGGCCGATGGGCGAGATGACGGAGGGCGAAGCGAGCCCGCTTTCCCCTGGGTTAGGGCGATCTGGAACTGGGACTCCTCCAAGACGCTGGGTCCACGACAGCCTCCAACAAATTAACGGTGCAGGCAGGGATGTCTGGGGCCTGGCTAGGGTTCCATGTGGGAACGCTCGACCACGTAAATAACCGGGTCCGCGGCGCAGTTATCACACTGACACACCAATGCCATCAGCAAGTCGGTTCGAATGTTGTTGAAATAAGATGGCAATGCTCTTCATGGTCACTCGCGAGTTCAAACTGAGGTGAAGGCGATCAGAAGGCTGCGTTGTTTCCACTGTCCGGCACACTGGCACTACTACCACAGGATGATCTCCCGGGTAACTTGTATGCGCGCTCACTTTGCCTTCAACTACGAGACTTTTCTTCTGCATCTAAGAAATCAATATTCTGAGCCCTCATAGCCGTCACTGATCACATCTTCATCATATGGCTCAAACTGCAAGTCCTCTCTATGTGAACGACCACCCTGCCCGAGTCCAGCATGCCCCCGACGCCCGGCGAGCTCGAGGACTGGTGGCTCAACCAAGGCCGCCTCGCGCTTCAAGAACTGCTCAACTGTTCGACACTGAGCCTCACGAGCCGTGAAGTCGGCTACGCTCAAGCTGTGCAGCGAAGACTGCGCGCCTTTGACGGCAATGCTGTGCTACATGATCAGCTGCGAGCAGACTGGGAAGCGGCACACGCAACCAACGAGATCCGCCACGATGTGAATCCGCGCAAGAAACTGCGAGATGCCTGCCACCTTGTCTTCCGCCGAACAGACGATGGAGGCATTGACTATGATTGCGCCCTGGAGGGATTGGGCTGGCTTGACAAGGCTGAGAGTCACCGCCAGCGCCTTCTCGCATCAACAAGGGAAGCCATGGCCATAGAGTCAACTGTTGGTGAAATTCGCGAGAGGATAATTTCAGAACTCCAGATTACTACTTCTAAACGCTATACCCAGTTCTACCTTGGATTTCGCGCCTCCGTGAGCACTCGTCCTCCTTCTTTGGGCTTCTCCGTCAACCCAAGCCTTGCTGACATGACCAGGTGCTTATGCAAAACCTCGAGCAGAGTGCGCAAGGCTGTGTCGATCTCATAAAAACAATGGCACTCCTCAACTCACTGTTCCCTTCAGTTACACAACTGGAGGATGGTGTTGACGTTGCGCCCTCGCCCTGTTCCGCTGGCCTTTGCGAGAGCATCCGCTTCACCATCTTTCGCTACATCCTCTCCCCCGATGCATTTTCCGCCAACAAGCTTAAAGATATCCGGATCAAGCTCGTCAGCTGGTGCGGCATGCCTGACTACGAACACGCCCGACAGAATCTTGTCCGATATGTGGAAGAAACCAAGAAACTGGAAGATGCGTGCTTCGAGGCCCTCGACGCTATAGAGAAGCGCACAAAGACATTGTCTGGATCTATTCGCACCACGTCAGATGGCACGTCCTTGGTATCCATTCACTGTCCACACGACTCCGTGGACAGTGCCAATCAGTCCTTCATGGTCTCACCGGCCCCTCCAGTGCCCAATGCCCTCCTCTTGGGGTTTTCTGGACGCGAGTTCCTCGCTGCAGAGACCGACCCCTGGGCCTTTGGCGTTGGCAAGGGCAAGCGGGAGTCCTGTCGACCGCTGTCACAGTGTGGCTTCGACGAGCACCCTCTAGCCCGCGAGCTGGACTTGACATCCGCCGAGAAAGCGGCCCTCGGCCTCTTGATCCCCAGAGCAGCGCCCTGTCAGAACACGTAGGACAGTTTCGACAGCGACGACGAGGGAAGCTTCACGGTCAGCAACACGACTACACCACCCAGAAGCCCCAAGAAAACCCCCTTTCTTTCCAACAACCCTTCAGCAGCAGCATCGATACCCCCCATCCCTCCCATTCCCGAGTCATTCCTGGAGCAGGGCAAAGTCTGGCAGAGACTCGCGCGCCGTATACGCTCCAGGACGGACATGCGAAGTGCAAGCGCCAGTGCCCAGCGCCAGCCCGTGCTCAAATCGCAGATATCCGACCCTGCCTACATCTCGAAGCGACGCACGCCTAGCCACGACAGTACGCCAAGTACACCCACGAACCCCTCGCCATCGTACCGAACATCGACACTATCGCAGCAGTCCGAGCAGCGCAATGTACGCTATGGCCTCGCGCAGCCGCGCATCTCGCCCTTGGAGTATACACGCATGTGGTTGTTGGAAAAGGTCAACGCTGCCAACGAGAACAGACCTTGCCAACTGCCCGCACCTGAGAAGGTTTGGCGCTGGACGGCTGGGTGGGAGAAGTTTCTCGTCCTTCCTGTTATCCCTTCATCTATCAACCGGATCCCCAGTATCCTCGGCCCATCCAAACGACAGAGATCTAGCGACCCTCCTAAGGACAAGGTACCTGCTCAACTGTCGGATCCAAGCTGTCCGCGCCTGTCCTTGAATCTGGGCGCGCTTACCTCCCTTTTCCCGTCCACGAATAATCTGATGGCTGTAGGGGAGTCACGCACTCCTGCTACGTCTCACTCGGCAGATATACCGTCATCTTCAGAAATCGATGCTGCACCACCGAGAACAACGTCCAGTGACGGGTTTCCCCGTAACCAGATTCGTAACTCGGCTGTCATGGCCAGCAAAGGTCATCGCAAATCCATGTCAACCGGTAGCATTCTCACTGGATCTGCCGAAGAGACTCTCCATCTGCCTTCCATTTTGTCTGGGGCCATCGGTAGCGTCAACCCCTTCGTCAGAGGGGCAGATTTTGATGCTGATACTGCATCAGACCCAGGCGATGCGTCGTCTATGTACTCTCAAGACAGCCAGGAGACAGTCATCCCGCCAAAAGACATCGCCTACAGCAAGTCAAGTCCCGAGAAACTAGAAGAAGGCACTGAAAATCACACCATGGCCTACAGTCCCGGTTCGCTACAGGCGGAGGACGCTGCCATGGATACACCTATGACCGGCTTCCCACTTGCTGCCAGCCGCGAAACCCTCACACGCAACGTACTGGACGGCGCCGATGACTTCTTGAATCCAGAAAGCGCTCACAAAACTCAGCTGACAGCGGCATACTCTGCGCGGTCCATGATTGCTGAGTTGCAGCCGGCACCTCTACGACTCCCGTCCAGGTCGGACAAAAAGCCAACCTCAAGAGCAAACACCCCCGAGTCTACAACACCAGTTCTTTGTCCCTCTACGTCCAGCATCCGTTCTGTGGAATCTACTTCAGACACCACTGTCGAGAGCACGGCGGCCAACGAGCCGTCAGGCTTCACGCCGACCAAGGTTACCGAGCGCAGCCGCGAACCCCAGCACTCACCCACGATCCCAGACTACGAGCCACGCTTCAAAATCTGTAGATCTACGCCCAGCGAGGAACGCCCCGCGACCCCAGACTCTTGCCATGCGCCACGTAATAGCTGCGACCGAAGCTCTTTCCTGCTTGAGCGCACCAAAGGCCGCGACGCCATGACGATCCTCCCTCGATCGGACGCGCAGTACTTTGCCGACACGCGAGCGCCGAGTACCCAGCACCCGACGCCTGGCCGTCCTAAACACGTCCCCATCATGACTGCCTACTCAACCCTGCCGTCAAACATGACAACGCGCGAGCGCCTATCTCAGGCTGCTCCGCATAACCCTCCTACTCCCCCTCGTGAGCCGCGCACACCATCGTACACCTTTGGCAACCTCTTTCGTCGACGCAACCGCCCCAAGACACCGACCACCCCTTCGACGCACTACAAGCCGTTCGAGGACGTCCCAGAGGGTGGCTCCCTGCGCCGTCGTAATTGCACCTTCTCCCAGAGCAGCGTGCACCCTGGCCATCGCGAGTCACTCTACGATGTCCGTCGTGCCCTGGATGAGAACCCCGTGCCACCACTGCCACCAACGTCAACGTACAAGGGGAAGAAGCCCGAGGGCCTCAAATTGGACACGGGGAGGAAACGACTTCGCAAGCCGCAGAGCATGGAGTTGTTGAACAAGATGAGCAACGGGGGGTTGAGGGTAGCATTTCGACGCGGTTGAAGATAGCGGGTGGGCGGCGGTGAGGTGACATGTTCGATTTGCATCTATTGTACTGTCTGGTCCGTACGGTGTACGCTTTGTATAGTGAACATACCTACAAGTCCAAGCCACACTTTGACCGAGCGGCGAAACGGTGAGAGATCCATTGCTCGGCATGAGGCGAGGAACAGTGGGCTGGGCATGGTACCGTACATAGCGTGAGTGACACTCACAAACACGGATAGGCGACGAAGCGCGAGAACTGGCCCGCAATTGCGGGTCAAATATGCGTAGCATGAGGTGAGCTAGTCCCAAAAATCACACTTAAATGTTAATAAAAATAGTCAGAGAAACATGTCGGACGTCAGCCTGAAGAAGAACTCCCCGATGCCTGGAACGCCAAGGGCACGGTAGCGCCCAATTGCTCCAGGCGTTGGGTAGGGTAGCGTGACCCCAGCTGATGGCGAGGCGGTCTTGACCGCATCTTTCCCGTGTAGATCGAGACCGCTGGTGTGGTGTGGGGGAGGTGGAGGTGGAGGCATCTTCAAGTGACTCTGGGTGAGATGCTGAGGGCGCTGCAGAAAACGAAACCTGCTCGACAGAACTCTTGTCCAGAGGACTATAATTCTGTGGCACCCTTCGTGGCGCGGAATCGTCAGTCAGCCGCAGTCACCCAGCGCGTGGGAAGATGATCACTTGACCAGCTGACGGCCAGGTTGGTAAGCTGGAAGAATGATGGCGGTTTCTTCCATGTCTTGGGCAACCGTGGTAGTCGCGTCTTTCCCTGCTCGATTGCCAATGGTGGTGGCCCGAGCCGATGGGATCATTGCGCATGGGCGGTGCGGTGCAGTCATGCAGTATGGTTGTAGGACGGCTGGTAGGAAACGCCGAATGTCACAAACATTGATGCGCGCGGATGCCGATTCAGGCTGCCTCGGGCTCATCGCCGGCGGTGTTGGATGTATGCCAAGATACTGAGGGCTGAAGGGGTCAAGGGGTCCTGAAATAGAAGAGTTGTTCGTATTGCAAGAGTAGTAGGCTGGACTCTGGACTCTGGAGCCCTCATGGACAAGTGCACTTGAAGAGAACATCCTGCCTACCCGGAGCCAGTCCCTTCACGAAACACGTGAGGCCGAGCGCCTTCCACCGGGCAGTTGATTCATCAACCGGCAACTAACAGGTAGTAATACCTGGGTACAGAGTACTTGTAACTGCCATGACTGTCGGGGCGAGGAGGAGATCTCTGATCTTTGCGGTTCCAGTCGGCAGCACGGTGATTGGCCTGTGGCTTGCCGGTGCGCAGCGCTGATCTTCCGCTCCCAGGACGACACATGTCCAAGGACTGCGACTGCCAATTCATCGACGTTGGGGATCTCTCCAACCTTGACTGAACTGTGCTGGGCTGAACTGGCCCAGGCCAACATATACGCACCCCTTGGACTACCGGGTCGAAAGAGGAAACAAGTCCTGGCGGTGAAAAACACTGGATCGCCAACAGGATCCGTTGGGCCTTGAACTGCTCACAAGCAACAAGTTGCAACAAGGCCTGGAATGGTCAACTCCCAGCATGGATCAAGCCTGTGGAGAACCAGCGCGCCAAGACTGACTAGACTGACGTTAGCTAAGGAGCCCTCTGGACCGTCGGTCGAGATGGAGGCATGGTGCTGTACTGTCGTGAACGAACATGCTCCACGACGGGAGTCCTCAAAATGCATCAGCAGACAGACAGTCCCTCCCCAGGAACCCAACGGCTGTTGCCGAGCAGAAGCAATGAGCAGCAAATCGTCACGCCGACGGCCCGTGCCATCCACCAACAAACAAACAACCACCTCGCGAGGGAACGGACGGCCACGGAACGGTCCTGCAAAACGGTGGTGGCAGCACACCAGTAACACCACCCTCTTCTCACTTACGTTACGATGCCGCCCTTGCTGATGTGCAGGCAGCCAGCCATCAATAACAGTGGAGTTCCGACGCATCTCATGGGGATCTGCTCGCCCGTCCATGCTGCCGACGACAATGGAGCCCTCAAGACCCCGTCTCAGCCAGTGGCCATGTCGGAATCTCCATCGCACGCAAGCAGTTAAGACATCCCCACCCCCCTGCCCTGCCCCTCCATCCGTTCGTTTGTTCGTTCAACCATCCTACTGTACCATCCGTCCATCCATCCATCCACCCTTCCATCCATCGAACTCGGACGACCACCACCTCGCAACTTCTTCCACCGTCCCATACCGCCACTCCAGCCCGACCTGACGACGCACGACCGCCACTGCAACGACAACGACAACGACAACGACAACGACGTCCTGCCCCTACCGTGCAAATGGCTGTCTCTGCGCTTCAGCACCGCCCGTCGCCTTGAATTTTCTGCTCGAACAAACCATGGATCAATTGTCGGCGTCTGCCGTTGGTGCGACTACCTGGGACGACCGAATATCCCCAGACATGCCCATGAACGACGCCGCCGCCCCCAACGCTGCCGAATACCCTGCCTCGTCCACGTACGCCGACTCGTGGGGGTCCGGCGGAAACGCAGAAGACCTCGAGATCGACCAGGAGGAGACGCAGTGGGAGCAGGACTCGGAGGGTGCCCTGGTCATCCCCAAAGTCGAGGCCGACGAAGACATTCCCCTCGACCACGTCAAGCCGGTGCCCACGACCGACAGCACGGCAAGCCCGGCCAAAGTGAAGCGACCCAGGGGCCGTCCGAGGAAGCACCCACTCGTGTCCGTCGTCAGCGCCACAAAAGTCACAAAAGGACGCTCCAAGACGGGCTGCATCACATGCAGGAAGCGCAAGAAGAAGTGCGATGAGGCCAAGCCAAGGTGTAAGTGCACCTGGGTCTCTGGCCAGGTCTACTACCCACGTTTGTCTGACAGAGCACTATAGGTATGAACTGCGAGAAGAACGCAGTGGTCTGCGAGGGCTATCACGAGAAGCAGGTCTGGCGCAGCGGCAAGGAGAGGGCCGAGCAGGAGCGCATCGAGCAGACGGCCAGCATCACCAACTTTCCCCTTTTCCACGGCGTCGAAACGACAGAGGACCGCATCTTCTGGAAGCACTATGTCAGCAACCTCAGCAACCTGCTCACCGTCGAGGGCGAGTCGAAGAATGCGTTCAAGGACATTATTCTGCACCTCGCCAACCGACACCAGGGCCTCATGCACTCGATCCTCTCCATCAGCAGCAAACATATTGACTGGGACGCGCCGTACGGGAAGAAAATGCTGGACGAGAATCCGACGAATCTGTTTGCGTTGCAGGAACGATCCGTCTACCACCACGACGAGGCCATGAAGCGGTTCTGGGAGGACATGAGCCACACAGTCGACCGAAACGACCCGCATTACGAATCGGAAGAGTACCAGACCACGCTGTGCGCCCGATACGGACAGATCATGTGCCGCGTTCTGCAGACGAGGATCGAGGGCAACAACAGCGGCGAGCACCGACTTCATCTCAAGGGCTACCAGGCGCTCATCGCGGACTCGCCACCACTCGACCCGACCTTTTATACTTTCATCACCGAGTTCTTTCAATATCACATCTACGCCGACGACCTCTTGTGGCACCCGGACACGAGCCCGGAAAGGTTGTCCTCGGAGGACTGGCGACCCGTCGCTCCCATCCAGCCCCAGCGGCTCGTGGGCGTCTCGGACGGCCTGCTGCACTGGCTGGCCGTGGTGAGCGGCTTGCGGGTCGTCATCCGCCAGAACATGATCATGGGCACCACGGAGCCGCCCGTCGACTACATGATGCTCTTCAGAGCCGCTGAAATTAACAGCGCTATACAGGAGTGGCAGCCAGAATGGCCGGCCACCGATAGCAGGCACAGGATCTGCCTGCTCTACAAGCAGACCATGTTCATCTACCTCTTTAGGACCATTTACCCGCCATCGGCGACGCCGCAGTCCACCGTCAGCGGGCTGTCCTCGACGCCTTCGTCATCCTCCTCCACGCCCCAACGCAGGGCGTCCATGGCGGCGAGCGTCGTATCCACCGCATCAGCACCCATGTCGAGTTCCACCTACAACAGCTACCCGCCGCACAGGGGCCCGACACGACACAGCTCGATGCACGAATACGACTCCCGCGGCTACGCCTCCTCGAGGGGGTCCTCGCCACAGAACAAGAAACGCGCCGTGCTCGATGACCCAAGACTGATCAGCGCCGTCGACGAGTCCCTGAGTCTCCTCGAGTCCTTTGGACCCTCGGACCCGGCGCAGACCCTGCTGCTCATCCCGTGCATGCTCGTCGGCGTGGCGTGCTTCGACCCGGAGCGACGCGAGAGGCTGCGCAAGGCGCTGCGCGCCGTACGCGGCTACACGGGCATGCGCAACTGCGACCGCATCCTCGAACTGCTCGGCGGCGTGTGGGCCCTCATGGACGACAGCGAGTGGGTGGCCGTCTGGGACTGGCAGGCCGTCGCGCGGCGCATGGGCGTGGATGTTCTCTGCGCGTAATGGACACTACAGCACACGACGAGGGGGATTGGAAAAGAGAGATACAGGAATGCTTTTCATATAGAGGCATTTTATATAGAGACAAGACGCTATAGCATACAGGGGCTCAAAGAGCTTGAGCTCTCTCCGCTACTACCTCTGGCATGTCGCTGGGGTAGTAGGTATCATCATCATCACTAGGATAGACGGCGTTTGGGGCGTTGCTGGGAGCATCGCGCACGGATAGAGGCGTTTTTTTTTTCATACTTGGCCACGACGCCATGTCTGTCAATGCATCCGTTTTTTTGGATGATATTAAACACATTGCTTCGTCAAAATGAAAAAAGGGGCCACGCATCGTCCCGTCATGGCTTCTCGTATCGACAATACTCGTTCGTCCACGGCTGACTACCTTACATTTTGCAACTCAAGCCCAAATCAACCCAGCAACTCCGTTTCGCAACCTACATACCGGCCAGCAGTATCAAGCATTGCTGCAAACCCTTACCTACTCTTTCCGTTGCTGCCCCTCGAAGTAGAACTTGCCCAGCGGTTGTCCCGGCGCGCCGGCGCTGCTCATCGCGTTAGGCCCTGCGCTCGACTCGCCGTGATCCAACCGCTGCTGCACAATGTGCTCTGCCTCCCTGACGGGTCCACGCACGGTGGTGTCAATGTACCCGTCGTTGCTACCGGCCTGGGGATGCTGATCTGCCGCGATGCCGTCCATCAGCCTCGCGTCGCGACGCTCTTGCAGGGCGGCCGAGGTACTCCCGTCCCCGGTCACGGCAAAGTCGCGTTCCCGCCGCGCGTCGCTCAGTCCTGAATTCGTCCGCTCCAGAACCCAAGCCTGATGCGCGGCCGTGCCAGGCGCCGGTCGTCGATGGTAGATGGGCCCGGAGACGGTGCTGCCCGCACCCTCGCCGAAGCCGACTAATGAGGCGGATCCATCGTCGTCGCTCATCCGGTCGTCGTCATTCTGCGGTGGCATGTCCTCGTCCATGGCGTAGTGGTCTCCCCCTGCGCTTGTCACCGAGCCAGCGCCCCTATACCCTGTGCCTGTGCTGAGCATGTCCTCGTCTCGTTCCGCCGCCGTCGTTCGCGCGTCGTCCCCCGCGTGGCTCTCGGTGGCGTGACTCTCCGTCGCACTGGCCGTGCCCACTGTGCTCATCTTCGTCACGGCCACGGGTTGGCCATTGCTGTCAAAGTACGACGGCGTCACCGGGTGCTGCGGCGCGTAGTTGGCCGGGAAGCCGGTCGATGTCGGGGTCGTCTGGGAGGGCGAGGGCGAGGGCGCGCCGCCCCCGGCGCTGCTGGGTGGTGCGCGCAGGGTCGAGACGCGCTCGAGGCCCGCGAGACGGGAGATGCGGTCGGCGCGCTCTGCTTCGAGACTGGTGGTCGATGGGTTGTGCTGGTGGCCGCCGCGCTCGAAGCCGGGGCCTTGGGGGAAGTGGCCGCGCTGGCCGTCCTTGATGGCGGTTGTGGAGAGGGCGCTAAGGGATGTGGTCGTGCTGGTGGGCGTGCCGCTGTGACTGGTTAGCAGGGGAACGAAGCGCAAACGTAGCGAGATTGGGGAGAGCATACGGCATCTCAGAAGGGGTATCTGGGTTGGACCGTGGCGGGGGTATGGTGATCGTTGTGGGTGGGATTCCTTGCGCCATGGTTGCGCTGGCGGGTGATATGTTCAGAGAGTAGTAATTGAGAGTCTTATTACTGTCTGCGTCGCTATGGTCTTGATGATTGCTCGATATGGGTTGGTCGCGGAAACGAAAACGTGACTATCACAAGTGTTGGTGTAGTTAATAACGTGGGATGGAAGAGCTTGGGGATGGTGAAACTGCAAGATTGCTCGCTTCCTTTGTTGCTCCTGCCAGAACTTAGAAGCCCACCATCACCCACCTGCCGCCCGCTCTCCAGCGGCCCAGGTCCAGGCTCCAGCTAATCTATTATAGGTAGCCTATTCCCACTTCAGGACTTCAGGGACCAACCGCCTGCGAATGCAATGCTAGGCATTGCTAGCGATTGATGACGTAGCATCCAGGCTAGAGACCAATTCGGACTGGCCTCGGGGCCCCGCAGGAGCTGGACAGCGTCCTGCTGACAGGATGGGATTGGTTTGTTGGGTAGGACAGGCCTCTTAGATCATGTACTTGTACGGAGCTACGGATAGCTGATGCGGTCGTTGCCCAGACGGAGAATGTCGGATGCGTTCTGGACCAACTTGGCTCTTGTCCGGCCGTGAGAAGCAGACCCAAGAGCCTTAGCAGCTTGCCGCAGTAAAACCGCCCATGCCCTGTTAGTCACTAGCGCAAAGGGCATGGAGCGAGCCAGCGACACCCAGCAAAAGTTCAAGATTCGTCACCACTGAAAATAGCATAAACTCGTAGTATTTCGAACAGCTATAAGTATGGGATTTCTTCTTGGTTTCAGGTAACGCAGATTTCGGAACAAGCAGAATTCACGTTGCGCGTAGCTATCCAAGTACATGTTCCCGTCGTATCCCCCAAATCATGACATGGACAGACTGAAGACCTCGACATCGCACCCTCACCAACAAATCATGCTACTGCCAGCATGCCGATGATCATGATACCAGAGGCAATGCTCAAAGCCACAAAGCCCGGGTCTATCAGCGACAACGCCGCACTATCGCCCCTTGGCGCGCTGGCTGTTGCCTCGACCGATGGTTGCATCCAGGTAGATGTTTCGATGACCACTTTCGTGATGCTGAGGATGCCCGTCTCTGCCGCAAGCGAGCTGCCCATGGCCTCGGTTGCGTTGAGACCGACGTCGACGGTGATGGTGCCGGTGCCGATATGACTAGCGACAGCCCAGGTGAAGAAGAGAATGAGATAGGCAAAGATTCTCATGTTGACTGACTGAAAGGAGTGGAACGGGGCAAGAATGCTCCCTGTGGATGTTGTTGTAATGAGTGGACAGAGTTGAGAAACTCCAGGCGCAAGTTGATGGTTGAAGAGGTGGATATCCTTCCGCTACTCGGTGGACAGGGTCTCTATAATAAAGTAGTTAGATCTCATCATGCAGATTCGGTTCTCGCATTCGCAACGCGTTGGTATGCCGGGCGGTCCACAAACAGCCTTGTCGCGGTTGCCCCTGGCGAAGGGTTCGGGTGTCTCATGGAGCGAGACATCATCCGTGTGTTCGAGACGGGCCTCATGTCTTCGCAGATTCCAAGCCTCACGCGAGAAAGCCTGGCATCACCCCGGGACGAGCAAAGCATGCGCGCCCTCGGGGGATGGCGTCGTATTCAGGAACGCAGTCGACCTGTGCGGTTGTGCATGGCAGGTATACCAGTGTCAAAGAGGCCCTGGTAGGACAGCACGCCTGTGCCGTATAAGCAAACAAGCACGATGGTAGGGAAGAAAGCATCTCACCTGTCGTCTTCACTTCCCCTAGCTGCCATGCACACTTTCGGATTGCTCGAGATCCGGTGGCCATTGTTTGCACCATTTATACCCCTGACCACGTCGACCATGGACATGCTAGCACCTTGGGGATACACCCTGCGGGATAGATAGTGACGAGTAGGAGAGATGAGACATGATAAATTGTTTGCGCGTACACGACATGTGTGCGGTATTATATGCAAAAAGATAATAGAAAAGTTTGCCGACTTTCACTTTCCCTCTTCCTATGTAATGTCTCTCCCAAGCGAGCGCCATCATTAAACTACCAAACTCCCATTCCTATGTGCATCGTAGATTCTTTGTTTTAGTGTACGTATCAGCGCCATGTCTGTCAAGATCTGTCTGACTACCGATAGTTCTCTGACGGCATCTCGTACACTGGGCCATGAGACTGGTTCAGGGCCGGTTGGCTGTCAATCTCCGTGGCATGGGGGTTCGCCCAGCGAGAGGCGGCAGCATCGTTGTGCGCACCGAGCTCTTGCGGTTGCGCGTAGGAGGCGCTGTCCATCTCGGCGGCCGTGGGGTGCTCAGGCAGGACATCAGGCCCGGACTGCAGAGTACTAGTCCGGTCCGTGGGACGAGAGTAGGCCGTGTCCGGGCTGACGGGGCTGGGCGACAGCGGGCCCGGGCTCTTGTTGATGCCCGAGGCGCGCGTGTAGGCGGCGCCGTAGGGTTCAGGCTTGGCGTACCCGGCGCGACCATCGCCCATGGCTGTCCCGCGGTATCCCTCGGGCGCCTGGTATGGCTTTGGTCCGGCTGCAGCAGCAGCAGCGGGCGCGAGGCGGCTGTTGGTGGAAGGAGTGTGGGACATATCGGGCGTGCGGGGACCAGCGGCAGCGCCAGCAGCACCGCCGGCGGCGGCGGCACCGACAGGGACCTCGGAGGCGCCAAAGGCATTGTCGTCAGGGTCGTACTTGGGGCTGTTGCGGCGCTTGCGCCAGCAGAAGAAGACGATGGCGCCGATGATGGCGAGCGCAGCGACACCGACACCAGCGCCGATGCCAGCCTTGGCACCAGTCGACAGACCACCGCTGTCTCCGCTGCTGCCACTGCTGCTGTCGCCGCTGCTCGTCTCGGTAGGCTGGGTGATGCCGGTGGAAACACTGGAGCTCGTGACGGTGAGGGTGCTCGTAACAGTCACAGTGGTGCTAGCATTGGCCTGCTCGGTCTCGGTCACGGATTCGGTCACCGTCGTGCGGCTCGTAGCGGTCGAGACGGCGGTGCGGGTGACGGTGTCCACCACGGTGGTATCGGCGCCCTTGTCCCCGGTGACGGTCTTCGTGACAGTGATAGTGTCACGCTTGGCGAGATGAGCCCTCGGCTGGGCCATGTCGGGGCTGTGCTCAACAGCGGACGTGACGATCGGGGCGGGCGCGTCGGTGGTCGGGATGGCATCCACCTGGGCAACGGTGCGCATGGCCAGTTCAATGGCGCGACGCTTGTTGGCCCATTCTGTGGATGTCTCGTAGATGGTGGTGGTCGCGGTTTTCTCGTCGCTGCTGGTGACAGTAGTGGTCTTGAAGACGGTCGCTGTCACGGCAATGGTGGTGGTGCGCGTGGAAGACACCGTCTTGGTACTGGTGTCGGTATTGCCAGAGCCGCCGCTTACGGTTTTAGTGACGGTGACGGTGGTGTCACTGCTGCTGTCTTCCGTGGTCGTGCTATCTCCTCCATCGGTAGTCGTGGGGTCGGCCTGTGTGGTCGTCTCCGTGACCATATTCATTTCGGTGCTGACGGCATCGCTGCTAGAAGTGCTTTCGTTTTGCCTCTTGGCAATTTCGCCGGCGGTGCCGAGGGCGATGAGAAGGGGGAGACCCCAAATTGGCCTCATGATGGGCAAGGGCGCAAAGACGTGGCAAAGACAGAGAGAAGGAAAAGGAAAATAGTAGAGAAGAATTAATAGGGTGCGAAGGGAAGGGCCAGGCGTCGGCGAATGAGTGTCGGGATGGCTGTGGCTGAATGAGCGAGTGTTCTTGTTTGGTGATTTGGGAGGAGGATGCGACGAAAGAGTTTGGTGGCCGTTGCGTGCGCGTGAGCACAAAGGCAGTTAGATGGGCGCTGGGCTACGGCCACGGTCACGGTCACTGGCCAGTGGAGCGATGGTGGTGGATACGAACTCGGGTCGGCTAAGCACCGCCATCCATCCACGATCCATCCAGTCAGTCGACTGGAGCCCCGAACACGAGGAGGTTGCGCGCTGACGCTGCTGCGGTTGGTGCGAATTGCAAAGGGCAATGTCTTTTCCTGAGGCTGATGTCAAATCGATGCAAGTCTGTAGGTAGTCGATCAAATGTCAGAGCCGCTTCCCCCATAGTAATAAGGGACCTCTGTTGGTCTCGCGGTGATTCGCTGGTCGCTGCCGGGAGTGGGAGCGACCAGGCTTGGCCCTGGGGTGCAGTCAATGTGGATCGGGCCGAGTGCGAATGAGAATTGCGTACGCAGTTGGCGTCGTCACTGTCAGTACTCCGTACTGTTCAAAAAAAATCGCTCGTCTTCCAACAAAAGTGACGGGACGTATGATAATTCTTGATGGTGATGAAGCATTCGACGACCAGGCGGTTATGCATGGAGGGAAGGCACATTCCAATTACGGATATGGCTGGCAACAGGCAGGTGCCCCGACGGGTAGCAGCCTAATTAGGAGGAAGGAAGGCAACGTCACACATTGGCATTCTGATGTGACCGTAATTATTTCTCACGGTCTTCTTATCCTCTTCTGCTTCGGTCATTTCAACTCCCAAAACTACTTATCACTTACCTAAAGTACCTGAGGCTTTGATCACCCTTGCTCAGTGACCCTCCCTCCGACAGACTGCTTGTCTGAGCTACCGGCATCCATCTCTCAGCAACATCATGAAATCCCTCTTCCCCTAGCCTCGGCTGGATGCGTTTTCGCCAGTCATATGACGGCTCTGGACATTGTTCAGACAAATCTAACCGTCTCCAAGTCAATGACACTGCGTCGTCCGCTTGAAGTATTGAGGGTAATGTTCCCAGGCCCCGTATCGCAGTAATATAAATGGAAGATCTTGGGCGAACAATCCATTCCTTGGCATTCTATACACCGAACTTTACAGAAAGCCTCGCCAATTGCCCAGACAGCTGATACATCACCGGCATCATGAACAAACTCGATACCACTTTCTGCAGACAGGTCACGTTCGCGTTATAGGCGTGTCGGCCATCCAGAGAAGTTGAAGGTGATGTGCGGCGCGAGACAAGGGTCGTCTCTCCAATGATCCAATGGTTTCTATCGATCTCGCGGATAGACCAGTGACTACTACTATTATTATTATTAGCCGCAGTTCTGAGCGACTATCACTGCTCAGCCACACTCACTCTACAGAGTAGCCTCGGATTATGATTCACATGTTTCACTGTGCGCAGCGCAGACAGAACCATTGGCTGCCCTGCCTCCAGGATGAAGCAAGACAGCGGCAGCATGTTTCTTCGCAATCATGCGGTGGTGAGGGAATCGTCACATTTTCATAAGCATGTCTAGTCTAGGGGGGGGTATTTCATGCGTCCTGCGCCTTTGTTGCCCGTCAACACCGCACACAAAGAAAAGTAACTAGAAATTCTCCTTCCCCCACACAAACGAGAACCTGTTGTTGGTGTCAGTCACTTTGTCTTGTCTCTGACGAAAGATTCAAAAAAACTTACCCAGGCTCGGTGTACTTGTTGCAGTACACGTGCAACGCGCTCCCCAGCCCCTTGGGCCCGCAGAAGAAGACACCCGCGTCCGTGGGCGCGTGGAGTTTCCGGATGCCGCGAAAGATCATGTCCCAGTTGGGCCGGCCAAAGTTGGTCGGGCTGCGCAGGCCGGTGATGGTGTCCTTGTCGGCGTTGGCGTCGTTGATCATAATGTTGGTCGCGTCGTCCGCCTTGATCTTGGCCGTGAGGTAGGTGTGAATCTCGATCCGGTTGTCCAGGTCCTGGGCCTCGACGGCCAGCAGCAGCGAGCGGAACCACTCAAAGGAGCCAAAGTCGCGGCAGATCCAGAAAAAGTACACCTTGCTGAGGCGCGTCCTCTTCTTGGGGTAGTTCATCCGGTACCAAATGGACTTGAGGATCGAGGCGAACGGCGTCACGCCAATGCCCGCGCCCACGAGGATGGACACGTCGTACTTGAAGACATCCTCTGACGCCGAGCCAAACGGACCGTCGACGTAGACTCGGGGCAGCGCGCGTCGCAGCGTCGGGTCCATGTTGTTGCTGTTGTTACCGTTGCTGTTGTCCTTGCCGCTCACACCAACAACTTTGCTCGTCTCGGCCTTCTTGTCCCAGTCGCAACCGAGCGTCTTGCCCAGCTCCTTGGTGAAGTCACCCACGCACCTCATGTGGATGGAGATGTAGTCCTCCTCCGGCGCACTCGTGAGCGTAAAGGGGTGGTACTGCCAGAGCGACACCGCCGGGCAGCACAGGAAGATGTACTGGCCCGCCCTCGTCTTGGTGTTCTCCTTCTTGATCTGGATCTCGCACACGTTGCTCGGGTGCTGGACGACCTTGGAGATGTACGTCTTGTGTCGTCCACGGACCTCGCGCGCCACGCGCTCCGCCAGGTAGATGAAGCCTCCGTACATCCAGTACTGCCAAAAGACGCCAATCGCCGAAGCGCCCAGGCTGGTGCAAAAGGGGGCCACGTCCGGCTGGATCATGCAGAAGGCACCGTGGATCGCCCAGAACAGGAAGAAGACGATGAACATGTGGTGCGTGTACCAGAAACGCTCAAAGTTGGCCCTCCGTGTCTTCTCAATGGACGTGGCCACCATGCCTGTGAGCGCAATGAGCATGACATAGCCCGTCCATCCCGGGCCCGAGGCAAAGTTGGCCAGGAGAAAACCGTAGAATCCTAGTCCGTTCTTGGCGGCGATCTTGCCAAAGTTGACCCAGTGGGCAATCGTGTGCAGCCACGAGAAGAAGAAGATGCTCCACGCCGTGACCTTGTGGAAGGTGATGTTCTTGTCAAACTGGATGATGCCGTTCAGCGGCGTCCTTCGCAGCAGCGAGATGAGCGTGCGGCACACGGGCAGCAGTATGATGGCAACGTCCACGTGTAGCACGAGGGCCGCCGCTCTCGCCGCCACAAAGGTGAAGCCTATGTCTCGCTGTGAGGATCGCAGACTCTCCTTCATGGAGTAGTGTACGCAGCCAAACGCAAAGATGAGCGCATGCGCGAGACTGAACACAAAAACGAAGAACCGGCGATATCCCTCGTTGATCATCCACCGACCGAACTTTTGCTGTGGTGAAAGCTCCTTTTGTTGTTCCTGGGTCATCTCGCCGGATAGGAGCATCCGTGTGAGAGGCGTCCATCGCGCGCGCTCCGTGGGTTTGTCGGAGACGTAGTACGCATCGTAGGACATGGTATCGGTAGGAGAGCCTCAAAGGGCTTTGGAGGATCGAAAGGCAGACCAGCTGAAGCGAATGAAGGGCTCGTGAGAAATTATGATTAGCGAAAAGAGAAGAGAAGAGAACGTGTCCTGCAGTTCATGTCAGTCAGTCGCGGGCCTTTCTCACTTGTAGTGGCAGCAGCAACACGTACCAGCACTGGGAAACCGATTGAACAAAACAAGTAGCGGAAAATTAAACGATTTGAGATGTCAAGCGAAAGGAAGAGATGCACTGGCAACACATTTTTACTTGGCTGTGTCGAGACGAACGATATGACCCTGACCCCCCGGCCCTAATAATCGACCACCGTCCGTCCGCGCGTCCAGGGGCCCAAACGTGGTTCTCGAGCATTCGCAAAAAAATCAGCCCATTGCTAGTCACTGTTTGTCTCATCGCTTCGCCATTCGCCTGGGCAGTTGCAACTTGCAAGTGCTGTTTGCGTGGCCTGCGTCGGGGGAGCATGTGAAACGCGGCCCTGCCACGGCTTGTGTCGCAGATCCTGTCGCGCCTCCTGAGTCTGGGCGGCTACGCCCAATCGCATCGTGCGATAATCGCATCTACCGAGTCACCACAAGCTTGTCTTCTTTCACAGTAGTTTCTTCAAGATGCAATGCTGTTATTGAGCTGTCAAAAGCTCGTCAATGCTAGTTGTACTGTACCGTAACTCTCAATAACCCAAGTACCACTCATTGCCTCTCTCAGTGATATGTGTCTCCGACGCCGCCGAGCTGAGCTTGTCGTCGCCTCCTCCCGCGCACAACCAAACTCGCACTGCCCGTCTCAGATGGCATACTTGCGAGTCCACTCCCGGGCTGTCGCCTCGTATCGCGGACGGTCTGTCTTGTACACGTGGGCAATCTCCGGGACGAGCGGGTCATCGGGGTTGGGGTCCGTCAGCATAGAGCAGATGGAGAGGAGTACTACCGCATGTCAGTCACCGTCATGCAAGATATGTCACCCGAGCGTATCCTACCTTTGCTGATGGTCAGCGCGGGACTCCACTGATCACGCAGAATGTCGAGGCAGATGCTGCCGTTGGAGTTGATGTTGGGGTGGTAGATTCTGGTGGTGAAGTTGACCTTGGGAGGCTTGAAGGGGTAGTCGGTGGGGAAGTGGATGGCGAGGAAGAAGACGCCGCCAGAGTAAGGTGAGTCGCCAGGGCCCATGATCGTCGCTTGCCAGTGAAACTGTGCAGAGTTGTCAGCATGATGATGATGGTGATGGTGATGCCCTGCCGGGCTGCAACAGGGCGCTGCTTGTCTTACCAAATCTTCACCAACTGGACCGGCGGAGCATGACGAGGGAGGGTCGCTGTGAACAGGTTAGCCATGGGACATTTCTCACACTGGCATCGCTTTGCCCGCTCGGCACGTCTGCCACGCTGGCACGGCGCTTCGTGATCAATTTGCACAATCCCATCCTCCAAGGACCCCGCTCATATCTCAGCCCCACCTTGGGGTGTCTGGGAGCGCGAGCACGGCGGGCAGGCGAGCCATTTGGGGTAAAATCTGATAAACGTACCGGCCGAGGTCAGCGAGCTCCTTGTTGATGCGCTTCAGAGCCATCGTGTGTGGTGTTGTGTGGTGGGTGTTGGGTATCGAACGAAAGAAAGTATCGTGGTTGCGTGCAAAGCGTCGGCTCGCACTGGGAAAGTGTCTCCTGCAAGGCGGGATCCGGGTTAGCGACAATGCGGTTTGGTGACGGGGCCTAAAAAAAATAGTTTGGGAACGCACGACGAAGTTTGGTCGATCGAGAAAGTTTTCGGGTCTGTGTCAATAACGGTCCGCCGTAGCAAGGGTCTATCGTCGTCGCTCGTGATGGTTTGTGACGAAGAGAAGGATGGACTGCAAGGTGGGCGGATGGGAAGACAAAGTCGTCACTGCAAGTGGAGTGGCTGATGACTGGCCGGCCGGGCGCCCAACTGTGGTGCCGTCAGGTTTTTTGTCTGGGCCACACCCGCAACGCCACACACGAGGCGACTAACACGCCTCCACCAACATTTACATGGAGGCTTGTTAGCATCATCGTATTTCTCAGCATCATCTAATGCTCTGGTGATTCACACTCATCCACCCATATCCTTCGGTCACTTTCGACGCGTTGCCTTCCTTCAGAATGTCATCACAATATGCTATGAGTGCATTCCCAGTATCCGTAGAGCTCACGATTTCGCACGCACAAATCTGGATCAACAAGGTTCTCAGCTAATGAGGCTAGGACGCTACCATTATCATACAAATGCCTGCAAACCCGTAATGGCCCGGCCTAGAATCAGGCTGTGGATGTCGCTCTGTCCCTCGTACGTCTGTGTCACGAACAGATTCGCGACGTGTCTCCCGATGCCATATTCGTCGCTCACGGCGTTGCCTCCAAACACCTCCTGCAGCACGCGTGTGTTTCGCAGCGCCGCATCGCAGTTCTGGCGCTTGACCATGCTGATCATCTCCGGTGTCGCCTTGCCCTCGTCCTTGAGTCGGCCGACTTGGATGGAAGCGAGCGTGCCGTACGCCACGTCGGTGGCTGCGTCGGCGAGCTTCTTCTGGACCAGCTGGTATTTGGCAATGGGGTTGTTCTTGAACTGCTTGCGCTCCAGCGCATACGTGCGCGTGCGAGCCAAGGCGTCCTCGAGCGCGCCCATGACACCCAGCGAGATGCCGTAGCGGGCGCTGTTGAGGCAGCTGAAAGGACCGCGGAGACCCTCGACCTCGGGGAACATGTTGGCCTCGGGCACGGGGCAGTCGTCCATCTGGATCATGCCCGTGATGGAGGCCCTGAGCCCGTTCTTGTTCTTGATGGCTGGTGTTTCCAGGGTGCCGGGAGGACAGTCCTTTCTCTCGACCAGGAACCCCCGAATCTTACCCGTCTCCTGGAGCTTGCCCCAAATCATGAGCACGTCCGCGATCGGGCTGTTGGTGATCCATGTTTTGGAGCCGCTCAACAGGAGGTACCCCTTCTTCGTGGGGTGTGGTCTCGCTACGGTCTCCATGCTGCCAGGATCACTACCGTGGTTTGGCTCGGTGAGGCCGAATGCGCCTAGGATCTCTCCCTTGGCCATCCCGGGAAGGAACTTGTCCTTCTGCTCCTCCGTGCCAAACTCATTGATGCCGCCCATGACAAGAGATGACTGCACTGACATGCCGGAACGGTAGCCACTGTCGACACGCTCCACGGCGCGGGTGATGAGACCACCGGCTACAGTCGACACGCCCGCGCAACCGTAGCCAGAGATGTTGGCGCCCAACAGGCCCAACTCGCCCATCTCCTGCAGCATCTTGGCGTCATAATGCTCATCACGGTAGGCCTCTGAAAAGATTAGCGCTGTTCTCCCAATCTCAAGAAATTCAAAGAGACATACGTAGCACGCGTGGCGCCAAGCGCTCTTGACAGTACCGCTCGGCAGTCTCACCAATGGCAAGCTCTTCCTCGGTCAGGAGATTCTTGGAAGCAAGAGGATCTTCCCAGTTGAACGGGGCACCTGGCTGGACTGCGTAGAAGCGAGCAGCCGCCGGCTTCACTGAAGCCTGGCGCGCGCATGTCCTCAACACTGAGCGAAACATTGCAAAAACTGTTGAATGTGGTGATGTATTGGAGAGCAACTGCTCGGCAAGCCTCGGTCTGGGGAAACGGGGAACGATCAAGAGGGCCGAGGCCGATGACGGACCCCGCCAAGAGGTATCGGCGCCACCCGCCCCAGATTGTCGGCACAAAACTAGGTCTAGGTATTTACTTGGCTAGGACGGGGAACGTGCGTACGTATACGTATTGACCTCGTCGAGACCTTGTTAACTACCAGCTTGCGCCCTTTCATTCACTGACTTTCCAGGCACTTCGCTCAACCTGCTGTTTGCCAGCCCCGTCCCAGCACTACCCTCTGGGCTACGACTCTCTTCGTGTGGCGGGTACGTTTCCACGATGATTGTGTCTTGCGACAGTAGCCTAGCCCGCGATACACGAGCTAACCTCCTGCGCTCCTTTCCATCGAGTATGCGAGGGGGCATGTCAGGTAGTGCGCGATACAGCGTAGCTGAGTGTCCACCAAGGGACCGCCAGATCCGTGCGCTGCGGAACCGAAGGACAAGTCGAGAAGCAAGACCGGTGGGTGTTGGCGGCTGAGAACGGGAGACGCGACGGATCTGTTCCTGAAATCGAGCCTATGCTGGTCATTAACGCGTGCACATGAAAGCGGTCTTCCAAGACTCACGAACTTGTCGCCCTCTGTGTACCGTAGCTCCGGACAAGAAGTCATAGCACCACCCTACGGATCGTCCTGGAGAGAGGCACATGGGAAAAAGCTGGCCTTCTCACCCTGCGGTGGGAATTTATTGCTTGGTCTACCGCGGAACATCAACAGTGCTGGACTGCTGCTGGCGTGGTGAGTGAGATGGATTGCAACGTCGCCTTGGAAGGGGGGCTGAAGGTCAATGGGAGCTTTGGGTGAGGCATCGCCGCCAAGAGAGCTGGTTGACATGGTTTCAGAGGTGAGCTAACAGGTTTGTTATCGATATTGTAGCGGTGCAGAGGTTTGGGAGGATGAGCAAGTGAAAGTCGGCGCAGTGCTCTCGATGCTAATAGTCTAGATCTTGCCTCTGGGTCTCGTCTGGAGGGGTATCTGTTCACACGGGGCAAGTTGCCTGAGGTTGTGACCAAGTCGCTCTTCCCTCTCGTGCCTCAAGCACCGACTGGAGCACATCTCTTCGTTGCGCTGCTCCTCCGACAATGGGTTGGACTACTGCTCATCTACGCGTTCAAAAATGACGTATACTGTCTTGGACATCTTGACACTTGTGTCTTAAATTGGGAATAAGGAGAGGCTAGAGCGGCCCGTCGATCTTCAACATGGTCCCCGAACGCAGGAAATCACCCATGAGGTCATACCAGGACATATCACTTTGAGAGACGACTGGACGTTGAAACTTCAGGCCCAATTGCCCTGAGCGCATAATCAATGGTGATGCCAGCACCAATGTTGGTTGGTTCACTTGAACTGTCAATTGCAATTCCATGGAATCGGACAACCCGCAGTCTGATATCAGCTAGAAATCGGGCTTGTCCACAGTCCGAGGCTCTTTCGCCCGGATCGCTTCTAATTTAGTTGCACGCAATATTATGCCCAGAAGCTCGGTGAATGGCGCAGCATCCTCTAATTAGGTATGGCATAAAGTTCTGGATTCAACTATAGAACCACCCTGGTCCATTGGTAGCGGCTGAATATGTCGTGGCCCCCGGCGCATAACGCAATTCGCTTCTGGGGTGAAGATACGAGCGTCGAGCGCACAATGGTCAAGCCAAGCCTGCAAGGACAGACCAGGGTCTTCACATGCCGCAGAGGGACCACGCTTTATTGTGACAGACCAGTGAAATGCAGAGACGTGGCTGCGGCCCGATGACGGCAGATTCCAAACAGCCATAACATAGGCCCCATGATGTCGATGAGAGGGAGGATCTTTACCACATGGTAGTGAATGGTGGGCGATTATAATCTACAGTCCGAGGATAACGTGGTGGTTGTCATTTTGTCGCTACCTGGTCTATGTAGTTGACAGGGCACGGTACATGTACTTTACCTTGCCTTAGGTTCACCGTTCTTACAGTGGCCTCAGCCCCTGAAGCGCCCACTGCCTGCCCTGGAAGGCCTCATGTCATCGCCGCCCCGGCCAGAAGTGGACGACTGGAGCTGAACGACGAACTCTCGCTCACAACAACGACATCGTCGTCTTCCTAGCACCTAACTGCTGCTCTCGCTTTCATCACGTCGCCTGGCAGTTTCATGCATGCTCAACCATATCAATGTGTCCCATCATTTCGCGAATTGATTAGATAAGCCCGAAATCCTTCCACGCGATATTGGGGGTGCCAAGCCTCGACTCAGGCCGCGCCAGCAGCTCCACCACGTCCACTCCTGTCGGAACAGCCAAGCCAAGCCTTGAACGCTTTGGGCGAGGCAGAGGCCCTTTGCCAATTCCCTTCATTTCCGCTCCTCGCGACGCCCCAGCACCGCCATCACCCACTCGCCGTGTGTGCAGAGACAACAGACGGCGGCCAGCTGCCAGTCACTCCGTCTCGCTCCCACTGCCCCCCCTCAAGCTGGTTGGAGCGACGTAGCTTGTTTGACGATTCGATTCGACCACGAAACGACGATTGCGACGCCCGACAGGCCATCATCACATCAGGCCGCGATGCCCTCATACGTCGACCCGACACCCATCTACAACGACAGCGACGCCGATATCCTCAAGCTGGAGGCCGACTACGAGTATCCCAACCCCAAGGCCAACGGGGCTCACCCGGCCCATCGCATCCCACCGGCGGCCATCAATGAGCCCTTTGACGAGGCGTCCAACTCGTCCATACACGACTCTGACGCTTCAGGCTCTGCATTGGACACTGCACCGATGACTGCAGCGTCGACCACAACCAACACAAATGGCAATATCACGCGGGCCACGAGCATGAACTCTCTTCCTAACGGCAAGAGTGGAAGGAATGACGAACCCGCCCTGCCAGATCGGTCGCGTTTGCCCAACGGTGTCGTCGATGGCAGCCATGCCGAGAAACCAAGACGGAGCACAGAGCAGCAGAACAAGCCCAGCCTCCCCACAATACCATCAGAGGCCGGGTCATCGTCGTCACAAACCAAGTCGTTCTTCCCCCCAATAGCATCGCCAGTGGGCGAGCCCACAGCACCGCCGCCACAAGGTTCACCGCACCGCCTTTCTTCTCCTCCAGTCTACCACGGCAGCTCTGTCAACAGCCCATCATCACCTTCACATCTGCAACCGCCGCATCCTGGTGCCGCGTTGAAGCAAAGACACACGCTTGAAGTGCCCAAAATATCCTCGGCAAGAGTATCGAAAGATGGCATGGATTCAGCACAGGCTAGTGGGCGCTTCTCCCCTACCGTCGGAACCAACGCTGGCAGCGGGAGGAGAGCTTCCCTGAGCTTGGCGAGGCGGACAACGCGGTCTATGCAGTCCGACGCGCCGCGCGACGAGGTGGTCCCCGACGAGGATGCTGCACGCTGGGCAGAGGCATTGCGTCAGAAGCGGGCGAGCAAACGCAGGCGCAAGGAGGAAGAGGACGACGACAGGGTACTGGTCGGTACAAAGGTTGACGAGACGCACGCCAACTGGGTCACTGCGTATAACATGTTGACGGGAATCCGGGTGGCCGTCTCCAGGACAAACGCCAAACTCGACCGGGAGCTGACCGACGCCGACTTTGATGTCAAGCAGAAATCGACGTTTGACGTGGCTGGGAACGAGCTGGTCCCCTCGGCCAAGTACGACTTCAAGTTCAAGGATTACGCCCCTTGGGTCTTTCGCCATCTACGGTCTCTGTTCCGCATCGATCCCGCCGAGTATCTCATGTCCTTGACGGGTAAGTACATTCTCTCTGAGCTGGGCTCGCCGGGCAAGAGCGGCAGTTTCTTCTACTTTTCGAGGGACTACAAGTACATCATAAAGACGATCCATCACGCGGAGCACAAATTCCTCCGTAAGATCCTCAAGGACTACTACCAGCACGTCAGGGACAATCCCAACACCCTTCTCTCGCAATTCTACGGCCTGCACCGTGTCAAGGTGCCGTACGGCAAGAAGATTCACTTTGTCGTCATGAACAATCTGTTTCCCCCTCACCGGGACATACACACCACTTTCGACTTGAAAGGCTCGACAATAGGCCGAGACTATAGGGAGGATGATCTGGACAAGAACCCCCGGGCCACACTCAAGGATCTCAACTGGCTCCGCCGTAAGAGACAGCTCGAGCTGGGAATCCAGAAGAAGAGGATGTTCCTGGAGCAGCTACAGAAAGACGTCAAGCTGTTGAAGAAGCTGAAAATCATGGACTATTCACTCCTGGTGGGCATTCACGATTTGTCCCGGGGGAACGAAGAGAATCTCCGGGACAAGACGTTGCAGGTGTTCAACCCAGGAGGCGAGAAGGACCGTGGGGATGAGCCACCATCTGTGCTCTTGAGGACACCGTCCAAGTTGGAGAATGCGCGCAAGGCACGTGAATTGAGGCAGATGATCCGGTCCGAGAGGCCCGTGCCGATCGGTCAGGTGTTGGAAAAGGACCACCTCGAGGGGCAGGCCCGGCCCGGTTTCGTTTTCAACCAGGATGACGGTGGTTTCCAGGCGACGCATGAGGATAACACCCCGGCGGATGAGGTGTACTACCTGGGCGTCATTGACTGTCTGACACACGTGAGTACCCTTGCCATGTCCCACAAGAGGAGCGCAGCTGACATTAGGTAGTACGGAATGATCAAAAAGATTGAGCATTTCTGGAAAGGTCTGACCAATGACAAGACACAAATCTCGGCGCTCCCGCCTGATCTATACGGCGACCGATTCTACAACTTCATCGAGGGCAACACCATGTCCACGGAGGAGGCGCATAGGGAAGCGCAAAGGAGAGACGCGGAGATGGTTCAAGCATCGCGTACGTCACAGTCAAAGAGGCACAACACCATCCCACCCATGCCCGAGCACCTACCACCGGCACCACCACCCGATAGGACGATGTCGCCTGAAGGCCGAGAAGTCGTCGAGATGGCATCCGTGCAAGCTCATCGCACCGAACAGGCAGGCGCATCGGAGAGGCATGTGCCTGAGCGCACACTGAGGACGTCTGTGCCCGGCCAGCGCGACTCACAGCAAGCTGAGGCCATCCTGCCTGTGGTACAAGAGGCCGGGGACGACGACATGCGACCGAGGACCCCGGCCAAAGACAAGATGCTGCCCCCTACTCGCGCCCCGCCGCCGACACCGCCCAAGGCGAACAACGCCAGCAAGGCCGAGAGCTCAGACAGCGGCTACGGAGGGCAGCCCAGGCTCAGTAAGGAGAGTCTTCGTAACAAGACCCTTCCGCCTTTGCCAACCGAGTCAGGGCGCACGACGGCATAGTTAGCCTGGTTGTCATACCCCTGGGACTATTACTTTCCTCGGTAAATGTCGCGAATGGAGGACGGAGACTCATCATACCTTTTTGTTTCACATACACTCAAAACAAACCACGCGAGATACAAGACGCATCAACGAACGACCCCCATCGATACAAACGAAAGCGAAGGCAAGAAATGAGACCGGCACATTTGGATCTGACCCGCCTGTTAATTGTTCTGATTTTGTTTTCCTTTCCTGTTCCTCCTCATTTTCTAGCTGCTACTACGACTACCACAGCAAAGCAAAGCAAAGCATTGGGGTTTATTTCTGTCATTGGCGATGTGTAGTAAAGACGGTCGAGGGAAGGATGAGGTTCACAACCAAAAAGCCGAAAGAGTGCAGAAGCCATGGATGATACCACGCTGTTCCGTAATGGCAGCAGCAGCAGCATGCTTGTTTTCCTTTTCAAACGTTGCCATCAAAACTAGCCTTCTTTCCTTTTCCTTTTTTTTCTTCTTCCTGTTTTCCTTTCCCCCTCTCGTTGTATCTTCTGGGCGTGTTAGAGGCGAATATGGTATCAAATTAGATATGGGTAGTCGGTCTCAATTGTTACAGTGATGTACATATGGTATATGGTACACGATTGTGGTGTCCTCTCCCTTTCCTCCCCACAGGATTTTATCGCTGCCTCTTCTCCAAGAGATCCTGAATGTCGTCCTTGCCCTTGCCCTTCTCCGCGACGCCACCCTCGGGCGCAAACGTCGACGTGACCGTCATCTCCTGCGCGCCCTGCCGTCTCAGTTCCTCCAGCCGTCGCCGCTTCTGCAGGTCGGCCACGCGCCACTGCTTAAAGTACTTGACCCACTCCTTTGCGCAGTCCTGGTCGAGCTGTGTGCTCTCCGCCTTGCAGAGCTTCTTGTCCGTCGTCGCGGGGTCCTTGAGAGGGTCGTCGATCTTGTGCGCGTCCAGGCAGGCAAAGTAGTTGTCGCGCGCGGCCCAGCAGACCTGGCGCTCGGAGCGAGTGGGGATGGCGGTGCCGGCGCGGATGGCCTCGCCGCGTGAGTCGGAGGAGAACCAGCCCATTGTTGTGCTTTGGAAGGGTATGGTGTGTGTGTGCGCGCTTTGGTGTTGTCTGGTGGCAGCAAGCAAGCTGTAGAAACTGACTTGATGACGAAGGCACCTCCAGTCGGCAGAATTTAGGTTGTGCCCACTAAATGGGCTTAGCGTGGCTTTGTGCATGTACCTGTACAAGACAGCTCCAACCTCCCCTTGCCGAGACGAGAGACTGTCCGTCATTCATCGCCAACCTTCTTTCTTTCTACCTACAACAAAAGTTCGACATGCGACACTCATAAATAACCCTCAACAGCCTACCGCCACCTTCATAGGAGATGCCTCGTCGCCGTCGTCCTCCGCGGGCGGGCGCCCTCTCCGACCTCCAACCGCTCAAGATCGCCGCGCAAATCGCCGCCTTGCAGGTGCTCTTCTATCTCACCGCGCTCATCCTTTTCTTGTTCACCGCGCTCGTGGCCGGCGTGCCATTCGGTCTCGACCTCATTTTAGGGTGGCAGCGCGTTCGAGGCGACACAACGCAGGGATGGGTCATGGGTTTCGTCTGGCTGCTTGACGGTGGACTCTGCATGTGAGCTTCCCTCCTTGCTCTTGACAGGACAAATTAAAAGAGATCTAACAAATCATTAGGGCCCTAGCCATCGTCGCCCTCATCGGGCGCTCCAAGCTCGTCCCGGACTTTGCCATCACCATTCAGGCCCTCCACCTGCTCTTCACGACACTCTACTCGCGCGGCCTCCCCCAGTCGTCCATGTGGTACGCCTCCCTCGTGGGCAGCGCCGCGCTATGTGCGAGTCTCGGCATATGGGGCTGTCAGTACCGCGAGTTGCAGCCCGTCTTCTTCGGCGGTGGCCGTATCTTGGGGAACAACCCCCCGCCCAGGGGCACGATCTCGAGCGACGGCGGTGATGACGAGGAGATGCGCCTCGTCGGCAAACAGAGTGGCGAACACGGCGGGACAGAAGAATACGAGATGGGCAAGGTTGGACGGTGAAGCCTTGTCCCTACCAGCCTGCCTGTATGATGAAGCGTGCATTGCTCGGCGTTTTGGGGGGAATTTGCTTTGTTTGGGAACCAAGTGTACTATTACCAGGTATCATACGCAGGTGGGGAGGGAGGTATTAGACATGAGATAGCATACCGTTGTATCCTAGCACGGTTCAGAGAACAATCTTGAGTAAAAGATGGCCATATATAATTCCCCACGCATGATACGCGCCTTTCCTCGTTAGCATACATAAAGTAGTACATCCATCTAGGCGCCCAAGACAACGGCCAGATTATCGTAGATCACCCGCTTCACCTCCACAAGCGCGTTCCGCCTCCCGCCCAACGGGAGTCCTATGCTCTCCACCTCGATTCTGCCCTCGGCCGTCTTGCGCACGGCGACACTCCCGTCCACGACAAGCGTACCCTCGCCCTTGAACTCGGCAACATGGCTCGCCCCTTGCATCGCGCGCCGGAGATCCGCGAGGCGCAAGTCGCCCACGTGCAAAGGCTGCGTGGCCGAACGAGAGGAGGCCTTGATTGTGCTCGGCACAATGTCAAGGGTAGGTGTCGACGAGGGAATCGAGTGGTTGACAAGCGCGACGGCCGTGTTGTCCATCTTTTGTCGTTTATTGGCCGGCCCCTCTTCCTCCTTGGGTTCCTCCTTTTCCTGCGCGAGCGCGTGCGCCAGGAGCTGGCCGCTGATGGTGGTGATGCCCAGGCCCTTGACGTTTTGCCACTTGAGCCTCTTGACCAGCGGGTCCGCGAGACGGACCAGCCAGGCGTTGGTGTCGACGCTGGCATCGACCCAGACGCCCGTCTCGGGGGTGAACACGTCTCCGGAGAGGGCGGCACGGCAGTCTTCTGCGAGAGCCATGGTCTCCTGGTGGTTGCCGCCGACGAGGATGAGCTTGCGCGGCTGGATCAGCGGGATCAGCATGTTGAGACTGCGCTTGTCGTGGAGACCGCTAAAGTCAATGTGAGCGATGCGGAGGTTGGTCGTGATCGTTTCGGTTGTGTAAACCAGTTTCGAGGGGCCCGACGGCTGCTCAGGCTCCGTGTCCTGGACCTCGTCCAGCTCATCGGCGACAAACCCGTCTGGTGCGCCGTGGCCCTCGTCTTCGCCCGCTGCGACAGCTTTACTAGGCGCGGTCTTCGCGACGTCGTCCCATTTGCGTTTCTTGCCCAGCTTGTCGTCATCCGTGGCCAGTTTGCCAGCCTCGGCTGCGTCGTCCTCCTTCTCCTCAGCGCGCAGAAAGTCTTCTGGCCGGATCATCTCGCCAAAATCATCGCCCCTCTTCCGCCTTATGGTGAGCGGGAACGACTTTTCCCTGCCCTTCTTGCCGCGCGTGTCCCAGTCGAATATGCCTTTCTTCTTAATCAAGACATTGATGCCCAGGTCCTCGTCCTTCAGTACCACATTCTTCCGTCCAGCCTGACCAAGCTGCGCAGACACATTCAGTGCCTTGCCCTGTTGCTCGTCGTCGTCTTCCGAGTCTGACGAGGACTCGGATGCGTCGTCGACAATATCACCCGAGGTCTCCATGGCACCAGCACCACCTGCTTGCTGGGTCGCCTGTAGTTGTCGCTGCGTCGCCAGCCACCGTTGGTAAACGTCCAGCTCATCCCCTTCCAGAGGCTCCCGCTGCGCTTCCTGAATCTCGAGCGATTGCCCACCGCCATGGACAAACTCAAGATCCTCCCCGGAGCTGGTCGACTCGACCGACACACCTTCCTTCCTCTCGCTCCAGATCTCCCACAGCGTCCTCGCCATCGACGGTGATTGACCCGGTGCAAGCCCAGGTCGGTCGGTCAGGATGACCAGATTCCTCGAGTCTTTGGCTAATCCCTTGAGAATGTCCCTCGAGAACCCCCACTGCATGCTCGTGTCGCTTGCTAGAATCACACGTCCCTCCGTCTCCACGTTCTCAACGGATCTCGAGAGCAGCTTGGCAATCTGCGCCTTGCGCTCGAGAAGCCGCAGGAACTTGAAGTCAAACGGTCCGGCAGCCTTGCCTTCTCCTGCCCCGTTGACCTTGCGCTGATTTTCGGCAAAGGCCTCAAACTCCTGCACGATGCTGTCGTCCATCCACTCCAGCATGCTCCGCGCGTACCGCATGGTGCTCGCCATATTTCGCCCCGCGAGATAGAGCTTGGCGCTCTTGAGCGCACCGCCATCCTCAGCCGCCGCGTCCGTCCGCCACGCGTGTTCCAGTAGGTATGACAGCTCCAGCACCCTCGCGCTCGAGTCCACGGGGATCAGCACAGTGCCTCCTCTGGTGACGCAGGACTTGATCATATCGAGGAGCTGCTCGTCGCGTTTGCTCCGCCCCGCTGTCTGTGCCGCCTTGTCAGCTCCCCGTGTGCTGCAAATGAGAGCTGTCGGTTTGCGCAGCGCCTCAATCACATCCGCACCACCGCCGCCTGCACCTCCTAGCCATGCCGCACCGGCAAGGACATTCTCCTTGGCCTGATTCCAATCCACCGCGTATACAATCGACTCCAAGCCATGCTGAATATGCCAGATTGTTCCACCGAGTGTATGCCCTGCATTGTATGCCGTAATCGTGAGGCCATTGAGAGGCGGGCTGAACGGAGAAGAGAGCGGTTGAAGTGGTTGTGAATATTTGAGCGGCTGGATGAGTGAGAAGAATCGCGCGATTTCCTCTGGCGTCGGAGTCTGCAGTAGCAAGTTCTGGGCCTGCGAGGCAGCCGATTGCGAGAATGCATACGCCGTCTCGGATAGCGACTCTGCAGATATCGTGGTCGCCGCGGCCGGCGCCGAGGAGTACAGGTCCTGTGTGAGCGTTCGTCCAAGGTCGATGATCGGTCGCGTCGCGTAGACAGGTATGCGTGTGAAGAGCGGGATGTTCTTGCAGCAATGTGCGTAGGCGGCAAGATGGGAGGCTTTGGCGTGGGTGAGGAGGATGAGAGAGAGCGTGGGTATTTGTCTTGTCGAGGTTAGCTGTCACTGTCGTTGGGGGGGAGGGACCAGCGGGATGCGCACTTTTCGAGCTCCTTGAGCTGGTCTACATTGAAGGATTCACCCCAGCCAAGGTCGACGAGGACCTTGACGCCGCCGTCGAGCTCGAGTAGCGACTGCGACGCTGAGGATTCTGTGAGCGCGCCCTGGAGCGGGCAGAAGGTGAACATTGTGTCGCTATCTGCCCATGGTCCGCCTCGATACGGCAGGCGAGAGAAGAAAGGCGCAGACGATGAAACGAAAAGGATATGATAGGCGACTTGAGGTCAATGTCAATCCGCGCTACCGCATTGCTGATGCCAATCGGCAAAAGAATGTTAGATGCGTCGCGTTATTGTAGCTTGAGCTTGGCGGTCTTGCATACGGCCCGCAGTCGTGCATCGGCGCGGAACATCATTCTCCCCCCGGTTGCGGATGAAGTACGTCTGCTCTGTTCAACGTCTTTCACGCCAAGGGCGTCACCATATTACTCGCGAACTACGGTTCTTTCATTGTAGTTTGGAGCAAAATTTATCTTTAAAGTTCCAAATTCGCTACCAAATCTAATAAGTGGACCATGCAATGCGACCTCGTCCGAGGTTTGGTTTCCCGCCCAACGCCGCGCTCATAAATCAATCAGACCTCGCATCCGGCACCCTCTTAGGAAATCATTTGCCTGAAAGCCGAACGATTCAACATCTGCAGCGCCCGTGAGTCCTCTCCCCTGACATGCGGCTCGCTGGGCGCAGGCAGAGTCTGGGAATTGAGCAGCTGGGGCAGCTTGGTCCGGGGCGCGGCGTCAGAGTGCGAGCTCTGAGGGGGGCTGATGCTGTTCCCACGGCTCGGAGGCGCCTCAGCCGCGATAGATGTCCCGGGGGCGCCAGCTGTCACGGCGTTGAGGGCTGGTAGAGGGCCATGACCTAGCGTGTTGAGTCGGGAGTCGCCAGAGGACACGTTCTGCAAAGGCGAGTCGTGCTGGCGAGGAGGGGACGGATAAGTCCTCCGCTGGGGAGGAGGCAGCAGAGTTCCGTGCTCATAGTGAGGAGCAGGGAAGGTAGGATGAGGTGACTGGGCGTGCGAGACGATGTGAGGGGGCATGGGCACTCCGGGCTGGTACATGTGGCTGTACTGGTGGGCGCCGTGCGGCCAGCCATAGGCGGGCTGGCCATACTGGGGAGGGTATGGCTGAGGAGGGTAATGCTGCTGCGCAGCGTAGGCGGGTGTGTGGTGCATTGGCACACGGGTCAATGCAGGGGTGAGGTGCGAGTCGCCGATGCTCGTCTCGGGGTACATGCCCTTGACGGGAGTGAAGTTGCGCAGATTGGGGTCGGTGGTGGGCTGCTTGAGCTCTGGCTGTCCCGAAACAGGCCGCGAGTAGTACGCAATGAGGTGCAGGTGCTGGCCGGTCGAGGTGGTGATGCTGAACGACTGCTTCATGAGGCCGTCGGCTTTGTACCGGTACCCTTCGGGCTCGCCGTCATCATGGTTCTCGTCACTGTCGCGACCGTTCTCGGATTTGGAACTCCTCTTTGCAGTGCTGAAGCCGCCGCCTCGCTTTCCCTCCATCTCGCGGTAGGTCAGGAAGCTACCTGACACGCGGCTGGCACTCCACGACTTGCCATCCGTCCAGCGGCGCATCCCAGCTTCCCGCTCATCCCAGACGAACACAGAGCCAGATCGAATACCCTGGCGCTCTTTTTCCGATAATCGTCGCTGGACTCGAGGGAGATGTCCAAGTCGGCAGGCCTCGAACAGCCGGATTGCGTCCGCGGGGGACCGGATCACGCCGTGATATGTTTCCATTGCTGCGTCGATGTCTGGCAGGGTGCGCCACACTATGATGCCAAGTTCTGCGCTGCAAACTTATGTTCTGTTGCGATTTGGAGGCTGGAGGCTGGAGATTCTGGAGTCAGCGACATGCTCTGCTGTGCGCACATGCCAGCAAGCCCAGCGATATTGAAAGTCCTCATAACCTCTGTTGCCCTATACGTTCACTCTCGGGCAAATTATAAAGCAAGAGAGTATTGACGCAATGGGAAACAGGGATGCGCACAAACAATGTCCTGGTGGCCAGGCTTGGTAGGATAGCAACGGGATCTGACATACTGGTTTACGGTGACAAGAGCGCGAGAACGGGTTTGCAGACGACCATGTATAGCCTCGTGTAATTCGTGTCCGAGTGACTGTTTGGGCGTTTCAAGGAGTCGTGAGCTTGGTAGCGGTGTCTAGTAGCCGAGATGTTAGATTCGGGAAACAGAGTAGATCCAAAGCGCGACGAAGGTGAGCGTAGATTCAAGTCTAAAAAGGAAATGCTGGGGATGATGTGCCATGGCAGACGATCTCGCCTTGGGAGGCCCACGCCGAGCGCCAGGGACGAACAATGTGGATAGGATGGATAAGTCGGCTCGGCGTCCCAAGGAAAAGCTTGGCTTGGGGTGACAGGGAATCGTGGTGTGAGGATAAAAGCCAAAGGGGTGTGCGGGAGGGAGCCAAGCCCAGAACCACTGGAACTGGTCCCCTCGCGGCAGGCTGGCCGCTGGTGGTTGAGAGACGCACGAAGCACTGGCTTGCGCACCACAGCTCGTGGCCTCTCTTTCTCTTGTATGGAAAATTGCATCCGCGCCGAGTCTTGTGACTGTGCGCAGTGATTCTTCATTCGAAGAGCAAAAGTGTGCGTAATGATGCCGAATTCGGAATGTATCATAAGAGGCTTTCGGACCTACAGTTGGTGGTGGCGGTCGTGGAAAGCGACTACGCAGGTACCGGTACCTCGACGGTGGCCGTTATCCGTTCTGTTGGTTGAGGGAAAAGGCGGAGGATGAAGTGAGTGTTGTTGCGACCTTGCGGATGCCATGAGATTTTTGATGTGCTCCAGTCCCCTGCTCGAGTGAGTGCCTGCCCACGTCAACTCAAACACTGGAGGGTATCTCACGCTCCAGTCGTCGTCATCTCAGCGGCAGAGGCAGGAGCAACTGTATCTGCCACGAGACTGGACTGGTGGAAGGTGAACCCTTAACGGCTGGGACGGCATTGCCAGTGGCTATGACTCCTATGAGGAAGGTGGATGGGGCTTGATTCCCTGCCGTAGTGCCGAGAGCTATTGCAGACACAGTGTCATCTCTCACACACTGTCTACTGGCTGCCTCCCTCCCCCCCAACATGGCCAAGAGCGTCGATCTCTCACTGTGTCAGACTATCATGCTGGCGCCGCCAGGAAGATACGGTACGCCCTTAAGCTTATTATTTCCAGATGTCGACTCTTGGCGCACGGACACCGGCTCGCTGCTCGCGATTAAGCCTACTCATTAGCCGTCGACTTGGCTTCATGCTCGCCAGTACCTGTCGATCTACTTTATGAATGCCATCTCTTCGTTTGATCACGATGCTCACAGACTCTGACGCCTAGGCTACAAAGTCACGGGTTCGAGCAAAGACCGAAGGCCGGCGATAGAAGTTCTTCGACAAGCCAACTCTGATTCACGTCGAAATCGTTGTCGGAACGCACGGCTTCCTTTTTGGTCTGCTCCATACGTATCGCGCGGCCTTTGCGTGCCGTAGCTGCCGGGTGCGGACACCATAATCGGTACCTCGACCACCACTAGCTTCACTCTGGGGAAGTACTTCACAGCAGACAGTAGCGTACAACGGTACCTCCGGCTCTCAGGCCCAGAGACGTGGAATCGTCAAGGGCTATTTGCAGTGGATTTTGGATAAGCATTCGGTGCTGGTGCACGGGTGAGGCTTTGCGCGTACTTTACGTATTCGCCCTAGAGGTCATTTGCTCTGTCGGTTTCTCGTGATCCCTAATAACCTATGTTTAGATTTCGCGACTCGTGCAGAAACAGCAAGGGCCCTGGAATGCTCTCACAACCCAGGATAGAGCCGACCTCGATCTGGTCCTTGGTCCAAAACGACGACGTCGTCTATACGTAGTTGGAAACCATCCCAGTTTCGTTCCACGTGCCGCACACCCCTCGAGTCAACCCTTTGTGCCGTACAGCCGGTGTAGTCTGTGAGGCCTCACAGCGCCACAGCCGTCAATTCATCAGTTCAGCGGCTGGATGGAGCCCTGTCTCGCCTGTAACATTCTTCTTTGGCAGTCTGTGAGGAGCGCCGAGCGCCTGTGTCGCTTCTGCGAAACTTGCGGGGATTTTAGGTGCGCCTGCAGCGCGGGATAAGGGATAAGCATAAACAAACGGTAATCGGGATCACCATTGTTGAGACCGCGCAGGACCATTTGTCTCGTGCGACATTTGGCGTCTGCCTTGATCATCCGTCCAAAGGATCAGGCTGCGACTTCTATCTGCTGTCTTTTCTTCGGGAGGGTGATTACACATTCGACCGAGCCTCGTTGTCGCTCAACGGGATGTGGGATCTTCCGTGGGGAAAACGCATCGCAAAGTGCGGACATACCACCAAAGGTCATATCATCACTGTGAGCAGTGAGGACACCGTTTTCCGTCAACCTCGAAAGACTCACTTCCTCCAAGACATCTCCGCTTAATTGGCTCAGTCGTTCCGGTACCCGAGTTACTTTTCATTTTTCAAAAGCCCACGTACGCAAAGGCGGAGCATTCTGTCTCGTTGCGATGCCGTCTAAACCGTTGCGACTCGGCAGAATCGGCACCCGCCCGCTCGGACAGACTACGTATTACAAGAAATGGCCCTAGCCAGTACCCAACCGCCGATTCGGTGCCGATGTGGCGGCTGCGCAAGTAATAATACCGCACGTAGTGAGGCCTCCGTGCACACATACGTACTTGGTACAGTTGCTGGATTGCTTCGCAATGAGGCTTACGCAGCGTTGATGATGGGGGGGATGCGGCTGAAGAGGGCGGCCGGTTGGCATGTTGAGCTTCGGCCACTCTGTCCAAAGGACGTTCGTGGCGCTAACTAATAAAAGTCAGCAAAGACTACCAAGGGTCTAGAATAACTTTGTGGCTGAACGAAACTTTCCCACTCCCGAGGTTGATCACCCTCCTCAACGTTTAACCTAAAGTCTACTGATTGTGAGTCTAGAAATTGGCTTTATTAACCTTGCAAGCAGAGTGCAGTAGGTCCAATCTTATTACATTGCTCACTACTACTTACGCTGGCGCAGATGGTACGGACTCCTAGCTTCCATGTGGCGTCGAGGCCAGCTTTCAAATTCAGGAAGCCTGGTCATTCCGCCCTGCCAAGCCGACCGCGGACCCTGGCCGGATCACCGCCATGTACCTACTTGTAAGTACCTAAGACCAGGACATCTCCTCCAGTTTCCCAAAAGGCCTCCAACGCGCGTCGCATCCCAGGTTCCCCCGACGGACACTGCGTTTCGCGGCCTCGTTTGCCTAGCGTCGACCTGGCAAAGAGGCAGCCGGCGACTGGAGTGCAAGGACGGATAACTCGGCCACGCGCTGCTGGATTGTTTAAGCATGAATTTAAGCGTTGTCAGCCATTGAGCTTGGCGCGGGTGCTAACACGGAAGCGGCTATGATTTGGGACGTGTCGCTAGCGATTTTGTGACCATTAAACACACGCACGCCAATCAATGACATCAATCGGCTTTGACGTGCCGAGCAGAGACTTCCGCCTGGTTCTTGGGGTTGCAGCGGTTTGAACGGGAAGGAAAAGGCGAAACCTCAACAACCGCTGCCAGGCTTGTCCCTCAGCTTGTGGAATCCTATTCAGCTGCCCACGTCGAGACTCTCCTATCCGGTTCTGCCTCTCTCAAGGCTGAAGGCCTCGACCTCAACGCCCCCTCCCGATCTCGTGGCTCTGCAAAGGGGTGTCAAGCTTGGGGCCGTCATGCATGAGCAGGGGTGTCACTTCTTGTCTGCCACGTCTTGGGAATGCCGTTCTAACCGACTTGGCGGACAGGGATGTGCGCTGACGCTGCGAGTATCCGTTTCAGAGCTTAATTCTTATTAGGGTGCCCTAGAAATGCGGGATGGCACTGCACTCATGTTGAAGATCCAGATGGCGATGCTCAGCAAAGCTCCGCGTCGGTCGGACGATGCTTTGCCTACCAGGTGAGTACGGACAGCTGTGGACTGGGGCGCTCCTTGGGCTTTTCACGGCAGCAGCAGACCGCTGTCGACGTTGATCTCTGGCCCCGAGTGCGAGTAATTACACTGCTTCTTGGTTCTGCGCTTGGCCCAGCCATGCCGAGCCCTCTTCTGTGCCGATCCGTCCGCCAAGGCCAGCAGTCAGTTATTCGCAGTCAAAGTCGTCGACCTTGGTCCTTTGGCCATGGATCAGAGAGGCAACCCGTGAAGGGAACGAACCCGCTGAGCCCTTGCGGTCACAGAATTCTCGTTTCCCAATGACCACCTGTACGCCCGCTCACTCAGGGAAGGGTGTAACGCAACAAGCGTGTACTTAAAAATGGCGGACATTTGCGGTACCACATCCTTGCAGGATCGATGCTTGACGCTTATGCTTATTTTGTCCTGCGACCTCGCCAGTCACCACTGCAGAGAGCCCGCAATTACCACATCTCAGCCTCAGCTCAGGGCTTCATGGCCCCGACGGCCCTCTGGGTATCACCGCTTCATATCCCCTATTTCAACAGGTTTACCGCTCCTTGCATCTGGGGGCAATATGGCCAAGACTTGCGCTTACAAGCAAGCCATGTCAACGCACGGTTGCGGACAACTCGACCCGCCCATCACCAGCCCCTCCATAGATCGGCACGACCGAGAAATGAGGAAAGGAAGGGGAACCCAATCTTAGTTGAGGCATGCCCACCGCTCTCTAAAGAAATGAGGCTATCGTGAGAGACTCGTTGGCTATTGCTCGAGTACGGAGCTGCAACGGTTCCATGACACCGATCGGGAGCCTGAATTGGGGCCAAAACGCGGACGGGCGACGAAACAAAATGGAGCCGAGGACTGGCGCGGCTGCAGTTCCGCTGCTGGGCGTGACAAAGGTGCCAGCCATCCAGTGGAAGACGATACGGAGCTCGCGCGATGATCTAACGCCGAAGGCCAAGATGCAGCTGAGGCTGCTGCTCGCTTGTAGGCCTTGGCCTCGTCCACGCGTGCCACTGGTGCCCTGTATCGCCGGGGGCAATGAATGACTGGATGCCAGAAACTGATGATATCCCTCTCGCAGGTATCTGCTGCCGTCAATAGGAAACACAGTGGCGAGCTCGAGTCAAATCGTCAAATCAACGCGACGTATGCCGAGCGTCCCCCCACAAACCAGCCGACAGAGAGTCAGGACCCCTGCTTAAGCTTATTTCGTGTGCTAAAATGCTCAAGCAAGGGTCGAATCGGTCCTTCACACGTCGTCGAGCTGGCTTCGTGCGGCTCTCCGCAAACATCATGGTTTTGTGTCTGCGTGCCAAACATGAGCTCGCGCAACAGTGATTATCTTCCAGTCATCACTGACTGCCTCTTCGAGCGTCCGTCCTGGTGCCTCCCCCCTGACCGGAGGCGATGGGCAGCTGTCACGTTTGCATTCTCATGACCCACCCGGCAAAGACGCGCCACGGCAAAGTCGGAACGGTCGGCACCATATTCTTCATCCTCCCCCCTCCCTTCTTCGTGCCATCCATATCATTTTACCTTCTTCCTCGCGATTGACCGGCTATCACGACCCCCCGAGGTCCCGGGCAATTCATCATAATACTCGCTCACTTGGTGCGCCGGTCTGCTGTCTGGGCCCTGGCCCTCTGGCTCTGGGAGTGAGAAGGCTAAAGCGTCATTTTGGGGAGAAAAGCTTGGCCTTGAGTTTGTTTCCCATGTGGCGCGTGCCTTAGGTTCCTCGGCACCGACATTGTCAATCGCACCAAGAGTCAGGCGCGCAATGCTTCGAGACGAGGGCTTGTGATGACCATCAGGCTGTTGTTGGGACTTCTGACAAAACTGTCTGAGGCGCGACCGTCTGGGTTCCCACGTGCGTGACTGTGAGGCCTCACGCCTTGATCAATGTGTCCCTCCACTCGGCATCACAGAGCCGTTCTGCTCTTGGCGATGCTTTCTCCAATCCTGTCCTGCGGTGGCTCCGGTCCCTCAACCCGAGTCGCCGCCGGGCGTTTCGACAGAGCCGCCTCCGCAGTCTTGTCCCTGCCAGACTGTGGTTACGCTACGTATGGTCGCTATCTCGGGAATAAGACTTCACTTCCGTCTACCTATCGCGAAGAGGCCTTTTTCTTCTATGCACGTTTCGTAGTGGGTGGGGGCTGCCATTACACCTACGTACGTACGTCCACGCCCTCCTGAGCCACACGGCTGGGACGGCATCACGGCGGCGACGGCGCCCAGAGGATTGACCGGACCAGCGTACCGTAATGACACGTCGCAGAATGCCCGAAATTTGCGTTTTGGGTGCAAAGATAGTATGTATGCTTATTATTGCTGAGCTGACGCGTTCACGGAGATAGAGTTTCGGGACACTGTGAATAGGGGGCACATGGGAGGCCTGTGGGTGAGTGAGGGTGACCGACATCTCGATGATAGGCTCGGGTCCAGGCCGCCGACCTCTTCGCGGTGTGCCTGTCATTGCTCAGGTGACGAGCAGCTCGTCGGCCCTCCAAGGCAGATGGCTACAGCATCAGCCGCTTGGGACATGATGTTCTGATTCAAGTAACAAGTTGAAGCTGCCATGGATAGTGCCCATTGCAAAGCCCCCTATGCTAGAGCCTACAGTTGGTGTAAGTTCTAGCCGCGGCACCTCGACTGTACAGTCGCCTTCGAAGAGTAATCTGGTCCTGGAAGACGTGTTGCCTTCTCGTGCTTACTCGCTATATGAGGGTCGGCGTCTTGATTATGCGGAGGTTTTGCGGCAACGATATGCAAAGCATCATCAATACACCCATCAAGCTATGGCAATGCTCATTTGAACGACTTGATATCAGAAGCACTTAGTAGCCTGCTCGGCCTTTGACTTCTGGTCTTTCTCCTCTCGAAAGAAAGCACATCACTCTAGTCTAGTACGGATAGATGTATCTTGGTCAAACGATGCACATGCACCCTTGGTTCAAAGCCAACTGCACCACACAATGTCTGGATCAGCTCGATCAGAGTCATGCGAGGTATCACAGCGCGTAGCCTACCATTGTAACGTGACATGTACAGGTCAACGATTTACCTTGCTGGCGTGTTAGTTTTCAATTTTCATATTGACTTGAGAAGCTTTGCTATCACGAGCAGACCGTATCGTCAGAGGAACATAAAGGCTGCACCCATGGTCCTGTCCATCAACTGCTCATGTTGAGATTGCCGGAGCTTCCCTGTTTGAGAAATCCATAGTCTATTTATTACAAGTATCATACAAGTTCCTCCATGCGCAAAATCCAAAAGGCAGCCAGTGAGTGGTACAGGGTAGGCGGCCGGACTCCATACAAGTTATCCTACAGCCCTTCAAGATTCCGGTCAACATCGTCCGACCTTGCTCTCACCGCTATATCTCGCAACATATCCAAGCATCGCCTAGTTGCCATGTTGGACGAGCTCGCGGCGTACGAGGCATCCCATGAGGAACAAACATGTCGCAACCAAGTCAGCTGTGTGCCCTCACTCACACCGCCTGTCCAGAGTCGCGTGTTTGTGACTTGGATTTGATACACGCAAGTCTCCGATCCCCAAAGAGAGGATGTTTCGCATGTCGAGCCGTTTGTCTCCTGCATCGTGGACAGATGGCTGAAGAGCTGGGAAGGCGGTGTAGTCCCCCGCGAGGCGTGATGCAGAGCCCCGTTGCACGAGGTCGCATCCGGTCTACGGGTGCATGTGGCCGTATAGGCGAGGAAAGGGGACCGTGTCCCGAATGCTCTTGACGCCCGTCAGGTAGCTCAGGAGACGATCGAAGCCGATGCCGAATCCGCCGTGGGGCGGGCACCCCCAGCGTCGAAGATCCTCGTACCAGTCGAGGACGCCCTCGCCCGAGCGATGTTCAGGGCCCAGATTCTCCAGCAGAAAGTGGTGCCGGTGCTCGCGCATGGAACCGCCTGCCAGCTCGCCGAGGCCCGGGACGATGAGGTCGAAGCAGTCAAAGACAGGTCCTTGCGTCGGGTTTGCCTGGGACTGGCGCATGTAGAAAGCCTTGATTTCTCGGGGGTAGTGCGTGATGAAGACGGGGAGATATGAGTTGCTTGCTTGATCGTAGCCTATCGTCTCGGCAAGGTACCGCTCGTGTTCGCTTTGCAGCCCCTTGCCCCATGTCGGGGGGAACTCGAAGCCGGCGCCCTTTTCTTGCAAGAGTTCAATGGCTTTTGTGTAGGTGATCCTGGGCCATCTGGCGGTGTGAAGAAGACCGTTCCATCGGCGCTGTAGGATGTCGCGGCTGTCCAGGTCGGCAACAGTTTGCTGCTCGTCAGGGTTTTTGGGATGCAGTCTCAGGTCATCTAGCTCCTTCCATGCGCTCCGCTGTTGAAGGCCTCCGACGACAGCACCCAAGAGCTTCTGTATAAAGTCCATGACTTCGTCCATATCGTCGACGAAGGACAGCTCGGCTTCCAACATGTAGAACTCGCTCAGATGCCGAGACGTATCACTTTTCTCAGCGCGGAATGTTGGCGAGAGGGTCCATACGTTGCCAAGCGCCTGCGCCAAGGCCTCGAGATGAAGTTGCGAAGACACTGTAAGGTACTGGGGTTTCTTTGAGAAGGGATCTTTGGGCGTGCCGGCTTCGACGCGGAAAGTCTCACCAGCACCTTCGCAATCCGACGTTGTGACGATTGGTGTATGTGTTTGCTGGAACTTTTGCTCCTCCATAAACTGACTCAGGATACCCATGACATCTGAGCGGATGCGGAGCATGTTGTTGTTCAGAGGTGTTCGCATCCGCAGATGCGGTATCCTGCGCAGACTCTCAGGAGTGGCGTATTTCCGCTGAATTGGATACGACTGACTTGGTGTAAGCGGCAATCCAACAGTATGCCGGTGAGCAACTCACTGCAGCATTTGAATCTCCCAGAATCTCCATCTCCTTCACGCTCAGCTCGAACGTGGCTGGTTCTCCAGGTTGTGCTGTTTCGGGCTTTGCTCTCGGCGTCCAAGTGCCCTTGAGACTGACAGCCGCCCCGAACTGAGCCCCGACTCCTGGCAAACTGATTCTGTTAGAAACAATGGCGCCCTGCGTTGCGGAAAGACTCACCCGTTGAAGACGTGTTTGTCAACAACAGCCTGGAGAGGGGCCCTGCAGGAGCCATCTGATATGTCCAGGAACCGAACGGCTGCGCTCCGCCTCACATTCTTGATCCACCCGTCCACCCGTACATCAAGACTCCGATCTATTGACAGGAGGTCGGACACGGTAGAGACAGACGTCGGACCATCCTCCTGTGAGACTCGCACAGAGTAAGACCGAGCCGAGGGTGTCTGAGGTCGTGTCAACTGGGACCTGGCGAAGCGACACGCACGCGAGGACGCCCTCATGATGAAACGAAACGAAATGCACCCAGGGCGCTAGCAGGCGACTTCACGTGCAATGTGTCGACTTTGTTGTGTGTCAGTCATGTGAAATCGAGGTCCATGTCGTTGCTCGAGCGTATGTATGTATCTACGGATGCACGTCGGACGGGAACGGACAAACGTGATGTCGTGGGGCCGACGTACAGCAGCGTCGCTCCTCTCCTGCAGGCGCAGACGGGGCGCCGTGGTCGCGTACCTGCCTCGCGTGATGCGTGAGGTACCTTATCGTTGATTAACAATTACCGCCTCAGGCACCCGGTTTACAGCATCCACTGAGCACCCTCACATCAACCGCGTATTGTGACCATCACCTGTCACACTACTACTTTACCCTCACGGACCGGGCGTCAGCCTTGATCAACCTGCAACTCCCGACGTGAATCATAGTCCTCCCCCCCGCTAGTGTGTCGTGCCCCTCGTCATCGGCACGCTTGACAACCACGGACTCCCATATGGCACTCCCTTGCGACCTGCGGTTGGTGGACCAATCAATCGTCCACCGAGTCTCAACTTCTGACGGCATCTTTCTGGCACATTGAAACTAGCCTTGACGAATGCAACGCTCTGTCATGTCATTTTCACATTTTTCAGTGCCGTACTCGATCTGTCGAGCTGCAGGAGGTGGTGGAGCGCACTGGAGCTGATGATGCGAAGAATGGGGTCATATGCGAGATGGGCATACCTCGTTGGCAGTTGGCACCACAAGTGACTGTGACGCACACAACAGGAGCAGCAAGCAAGCAAGCCGCCCGCCCGCATCATCCATGCGTCGAACATAGGAGTCTGATTGATGCACACAGCCTAAGGGCATGTGCTCGATAGCGCCTTGAGACAGGGGTTGGGTCTGCCGCGTGCCATGCCATGGACCCTGTCTGTCTGAGAGGAGGTCCAATGCTCGTCACCCGTCCGTCCCATTGCTGCTCACCGGACTGGACCAACAGCCGCTCTGTCGCTGCCAGTCTTGTAGCGTTGCACTGGCTAGCCTCGGTGTCTGAGTATGCCGGCTATCCTCACTTGGAAACCGGTCAAGAAACATGGGAGGGGCTCGCTGGGGACGCCTGGCCCGTGTGTGTCTGCTGTGTCGACCGCCGTGACCAACATGATGTGTTGGTTGCCCGCCATAGGGACGGACTGGCAACTAATGTCAGGCCCCCGATGCGACCATGGAGCTTGTTTTGCGGCGCCTATCGCTCTTCCGTGGGGTGGTGGCTGCGCTTGTCACTCGGACGTGTTAGACAAAGGCGAGATGGAGTGGCACAGATCTGGCTTGTTGGTCCCGCTCCACCACGATGACCCGGGCAGACGCTGTGTCTGCATCACGGGTCTGAAGCGACGTGTATCTCGACGCAGGCAAGCAAACGAGCAATCAAGCGGCGCTACAAGGACAGGGGCTTCTTGTTCCCGTGAGATGATCTTGCAGACGGTTGCACACAGCATCGGCGTAGCCCACCATCGTCCCGTCTACTTGGATGCTGGAAGGGGTCCGTAGGCTCCATTTCTTTTTGTGTCTTGAAGGTCTCGATGGCAAGACAACCTGAAGCCCATCTCTGTCGAATCAAGCGAGGAGGTGTTCGGCTCCTTAAGGATGTCCCTGCTCCCCACTCGCCTCCATTTGTAGCAGTCGCAAACGATGGTTCACCTCTTGGACGTCTGGTTTGTACAGAGCCCGGCACGATTCTTTATGCACCCTTCCGAGCATGTACAAGAAGCTCGCGACTTCTTACTCTACGAATGCGCAACATCAGACTCGCAACAACGTCTTCCCTCACCACTATCCACTACTGCTGCGACTGCTCCGGCGGCTCCACCACTACGAGCTACGATGCCTTCTGGGAGGAGCAGCAAGGTGAGGCCCTCGGAAGTGGCCGCAGACACCAAGAAGAACTTCATCCCCATGGTCAGCGCCCACTACGCCAAGCAGTTCCCTCCCTACTCGATACTCTACGCCCACCCGACGCGAGACCTAGAGATCCCCCGTCTTACGTTAAGCACGAAGCCACCCGTCTTCTCCATCGTCGCGGGCGATCCTGTCACACAAGCGCTGAACTGCGGCGCCCTCGACTCGCAAGAGAGCCAGGGGCAAGGTGGCCCACGAGTCCGAGTCCCCTTTATTTGCGCGGCCAATGATCGCAGACCCGGCGGCGATTGGGAGACGGGCTGCTCAGGGTACGAGGAGAAGCTATGTCGACGCAGCAACCTCTCAGCAACCCTCAGCTCACCGTTACCTGACACGGGCGTGGTTACCAATTACCCAATACCGTCCATGGGGGGCATCCTCTCCGACTCGGTGGTCGTCTGTCGAGGACCCCATGAGCGGTACGAGCGGCTCGACACATGGTACGACCTGCCCGTCGTCTCGGTTCCCCCGACCCGCTGGCCCAAGCTCAAGGATAATGGCACAAAGTACTCCTTTGCGCAGGAACGGGACATGGCGCGCGAAAAGATCCGCGGCGCGCTACGAATCTGCCTATACAACGGCTACAACCGCGTGGTCGTCGGTGACTTTGGCCTAGGCAACGGTCACCGCAACCCTCCCCAGGAACTGGCCGAGATGTGGCGCGATGTCCTCCTGTTTGACCCGGATCTGCGTGGGCAATTCCGCTACGTTGTCTTTGTCTTTGACGATCCCCACCAAAGCACATCGGGTCTCATCCTACACGAGCTCGCGCGCCAAGACGAGCTTGCGCGCAAGAAGAGCAGCAGCGGCAGCGGCAGCAAAAGACGCCGCCACCGCGGGGAGTCGTCAAGCTCCTCGGGATCGGCCGGCACGCCAACCGACCTAGCCATTTTCGAGCACGTCTTTCAGGAAGGCGAGATTGCCCGTGTGCTCAGCGAGCGGGATCCTCGCTATGGCCTGGACATGATCACCACCTAATAGATTCACTGGGAGCAGCAGGGGCCAAGGAGGCGATGGGGATAGAGGGCGTTACCAACGTGCATCGGTGAAAGGTGACACATCAATCACGCCGCCGCCGTCACGTTGGTGGCTGGCTCGCCTAGGGACGGGCTCCATCCGCCCCCAGGAGGAGTTGGTTTGTTGGCCCGAGCATTCATTCATGATGGAAATTGTGCTCGGCCGCATCGGGCCTTGTTTGCGGTGCCATCGGTGTTTGACTGGTGTTCTTTGGCCTCTTTTTCGGTTGGCGGCAGATCTGCTTGTATTATCATGATGAAAAATCAATTATAAAAAAAGCATATGACATGTCAGAAAATGGCCATATTCGTTAGCCCCGCTGCACAGTTGAGTCGTTGGAACCCAGTTTTCATGTTGGTTGTTTCTGTCGGCAGACCTCCCACCCCAACAGGTGCTGTGATCATGATACTGACTACCAATGTAGTCGTCCGCTAGTAGAAAGTAGTCGTGTGGCTAACTAACTGACTGACTTACTATCTATGTATGTATGTACAATACTCCGCTGCGCAACGATAGCCCTTTTCGATAGCATCACCAATACGCAGGTCTCAGCCCGCTGAAGCCACTGAGCGCGGACGCAACACCGCCCTCGCCGCCCTCTGAGCTTTTGCTCCTCTGTCCACTCAACTAAAAACTCGTCAGCATCCATAGTCACTTGTATAGGGGGGGGAATCGGGGGGTAGCAAACCTCCAACTGCACGGCCTTGTGCACGTGCACCAACCAATCCACATAGCTTTGCGCTTCGTTGTTGCGGTCCTCGACAAGCATGCGTGCAAACTCAAACTCGGCGCCGTCAATGCCCTGTCTGGCCAGCTGGATAGTCAAGGCCTTGGAGCCGCGGAGCGTGCGCAGGAACTCGACAATGTTGCGCACCTGAGCGTTGAGGTGGGTGTCGAGCACAGGAAGTGAGGACGTGTAGGCGTCCAGTGCCTTGAGTGAGTCCTTGTCAGGCCCAAAGAGATCCTGGAGAAGGTTCGGCGATGTTTGAGCGTGGAACCACAGGAGGCACTGCTGGCCGTTGTCGACCAGGTACACGCCACCGGCTTCCACCTGGCCGAAAGATGTGCGGATGGCGGGAGGCAACTTGAGGTGGCCTGTTTCTGGATCCGCGAACCCTTCTTCGGGCTGTAGGTTGTGCAGAGGAATCATGCGAGGGTACAGATACAAGCTGAGCTCCAGAGCACCCATGGAACGGACCATGCGCATCTCGTTGACTCGTCGGTCCGCGTTCTCAGCACCGCCCTTGAACGCGCGCGACTTGATGAGCCCGAGCATGAACATGGTGAACTCCTTAAGTCGCTCGGGCATCACCAGCTGGCTGTGGGGGTGCTGCACAGACGCATGCTTCCTATACGCAGCGAAAACCTCAATGGTGCGCTCCGTGAGCCAGTTACGGATGTCCTTGAGATTACTCGACGTGGTTCCGAGCTTGGTGCAGGCCTCCTTGGCCAGGATGGCGAGAACCGCATCCTGGTCCACAAACTTCATGCAGTCCCGGATGCCCTGCTCGCGCGTGCCAGAGTCCTTTGCGGTCTCGGAGACACTAGCAATCACATTGGAGCATCGCACACGCCGTTGGCCTGAAGCCGACGTGTACAGTAGAGCCGACTGGAAATGTGCGTCAAGCTTTGAGTCGAGCTTGCCGTCGTACGAGAAGGACACTGCTAGAGCCTTGTCTGCGTCAAAGACACCGAGCTCCAAGTCCGCACCGAAAGTGTGCTGTATGAAGTTGCCATGGTATCCGGCCACTTGCAGGCCATTCGAGCAGCGGACCTTGAGCAGCGCCTGGAAGCCAGACTCGCGCGCCACAGCGTGCGTGATCTCCAGAGAGAGCTTCAGGCTGTCGCGCGGGGCGATGAAGTTGGGATAATAGAACGTCTCGCCGCCGGTCGTTGCCGACACGTGCCCAATAGTGGCAATGTCGAGGAAGCCACCGTTGGGCGCCGCGAGGAAGAAGTCGGCGCCGACACCTGAAGCAACCATCTTCTCTGCAACCTTGCGCCACCCAGGGTGCTCGGTGGTGTAGAGCTTCTTGTCGAGCTCGCCGCCAGGATGGTTGCCATCGTCGCGCATAAACAGACGCCCAGGTCCCCAAGTAGGCAGCGCAGAGCAGGCGGCCACGACGCGGCCACCAGTGACCTCCAAAGCAGCCAAAGCAGAGTTGAGGGCGGACAAGAGCGCCGGCTCGGGGTTCTTGACGTTCGAGAACATCTCCGGGAGACGTGTCAGCAACGATGTGATGACCGATTTCGACTCGTATGGATCCACAAACAGGCCCTCGCCCAGTGGCAGGAAGGGGTCCTCCAGGTCAGGCATGATCAACATTTGCGCCGAGTCCAGCCCTGGAGAAATGTTATAGAAGTGAATGTCCTTGTCGTACGTCACGAATCCAACCTTGGCGCCTTTTGGTATCCTGCGTTGCGGCTCCCCATCCTCGCCCTCCTCGCCGCCATACAGGGCGCTTTGGATGCCTTCGCAGAAAGCTTCCAAGAATCCCTTGTTGTAAGACTCCTGCGTCACGTCGATCAGGAACAACCAACGCAAGCCAGTGGGTTCCTTAGTCCAGTACTCCTTTGGCACGACAAACTCGACAGTGCCGCGATGCAGCTCGGGTCTCTGATCGCGGTCGACTCGGACGCCCTGGGGCGTTGTAGCGCAAAAGTATTCAGGGGGGGTGTCGTTCGGATATGTGCACAGGTTGCAGACAAACTTGTTACCGCCAGATCGGAACATCATGAAGGGATTGATGTAGGCTCGGCATCGTCGACATCGAGGAGGACCTTCGTCGCCGCAGTCGATGACGGGAATATCCTGCTCGCCAGCTTGCTGTGGTGCCAGTGGCTGCAGCAGAAGACCCAGGGGCAGGGATGTCGCCTGAAGACCATCATTCGTCGAGGGAATGTTGTTGACTGTGAGTCGCGCATACTTGGGCGAGGCGTTGCCCTGGTCGAAAGACACGAACGACACAGCCGCGGGTGGCGGCACATGTCGCTCAAAGGTGGGATAAACGTTCTTGAAGAAGTGCTGCTGCGCGGCATCTCGAGAGATGGGCACGCTTGGGAGATCGTCTGGCGACACCTTGGGAGGTCCGGAGCCCGAAGTGCCTATCGTGGCAGACGCGTCGTTTGAAGGCTGCTGATTGAACTGACCAGCTGGAGCGCCGAACTGCGCGTGGCCCATTTGAGGCGTCCCCTGGGGTTGTTGCCCATATTGGCCACCTCCAAAGGCTGGCACGCCCTGCGCAGGGCTGTCGAGGAATTGCGTCTGGGGCGTACCGGGTGGCGGCATGCCATTGAAAGCCTGAGAAGAGCCAGCTGCTTCGACGTTGTGATATGCGTGCCTGTCCTTCTTCTTCCGTCGAACTGTTCCATAGCCACTGTCCGCACCGAGGTTCATGCCTCCCATCTGAGCAGCGAGAGACGCGTCTTGGGGCGCTTGTGATTGGTCTTGGAATGCTTGGGGAGCAGGAGAGCCATAGCCTTGTCCTGGGGAGGGCATTGGAGGCTGCTGGCCAGCATACTGACCATACTGCGGTGCTCCATATTGCTGCTGGTGTGGCTGCTGCTGAGGCTGCTGTTGGGGCTGTTGATATTGAGAGCCTGGCGGGTAGAAGTTCTGGGCAGCGGGTGCACTCGTTTGATTGGGATCGTTCGGATCGTACACCTCGCCCTGGCCGAGGGCGTGGTACTGGGAGTAGTCGGCCATGTTGCTGGGAAGCTCAAGCTTGGAAAGCAACAGGTGCCGCCGCTTTGGAAGCTAACTTAAGATACCCAAGGTTAGGAGAGTGTGGGGTCGTTCGAGAGTCGCGGAAAGGTTCGCAGCCGGAGCGGTACGTAAATAATGCTTATATAATAAGAATGGAAGTGTTCATGTCCTCGTCAATTCGTCTATCGTTGTTGTCCGCTGGGGCCAGACGCGAACTGGTGACCCATAGATGTGGTCGGTGAAGGTGTCTTGCCTCGTGGCCTTTTCGTCGATAATCCCAGTTCCCACATGCGAGACGGGGGCAGCTGTTGTCCCTCCCTCTGATAGTATTCGGCATAGCGTGGTGCGAGGACGAATGAGCACTGTCATTGCGCACTGTGAAGCAACGACACGCCAAGCTGCTCTACCTACCCGAGGTCACGCGTCCCTCCATCTCACTGCTGCGAAGCTCGACAAGTAGACAGTTGCGGATCCAAAGTCTAGCTGGATCTTACTGGTATGTGATCTTCTGGTCGTACTGCCGTGTTTTGATCCTATAGATCATACACATTATTGAATTGTTCAGATCTCATGCCGAGCCTATTGGTTTAGTTGACATGCCCCGATCGTCCGCAACAGGATGAGCCGACTGCGCTCAGGGCATTATCACCGACAGATTTTCAATATTTTCGAACCCAGGGTCCAGTCTCCTTGGATTGATGACTGGGGCAAGTAACAGTAAACGCAGCAAATGAAATCCCCATGACTTTGCGCTCGAGGAACGGCCACCGCCTTCACCCCTCAGTACCTCGCATTGGGCCACCAAAGCAACTCGATCGCAGCACTAGTCCCCAAGACTGCCTCAGTGCATGCGAATGAAGCTGAACCGCTCTCTTGAGTTGCTCTTCCTGATAAGATATATCCCCCTTGTCGGTGCCAATTAGTTGTCGTTGTCTTCGGCTTCTCGTGACCGTGAGTCGATGGCAGATAAGTTCCAGAGTACCTACCCGCTTCCAAAGCCCACTGAGTGTGATATGAACACTCAGAATCATACAGAAAACTTCTCAACAATTTTTGTGACCTGTTTTTAATCGACCTGGCCCCAGCACTTGCCACCCGAGTTGCACATTATCACTGATGGCACAGGATTCCCTTCCTCCAACGGTCGCACGTCGTGTGAACCGCAGACCCAAGCAAATGACCGTGCTTGCAATTTATAAACATTCAAAAAATACGTTTTATTCCAAACTGACCCTGATTCTGTCGTCTGTCTCCGCAACAGGCGTATTAGAAGAGTAAATTGTGTTGCGGTCGGGCGACTCAGTGCGACTGCGTAGTCACCTTCTGGGCTTCATTTGATGATGCTCGCACATGATGACCTTCAGCCATCCATAGTGCGAGAAAAATGTGTAAAAAAAAGTTCATGACATTTTTCATTCCACTAATGGCCCACGGCAATCTTCAAAAGCCCTACCATTCTTGACATTGTGTGGTGGAACGGCGCTCGTTCGTGGGAGGACTTGCTGTTGAGATGGCTTCATGTGCCGCATGGCGGTGAGTTCGCCTGCGACGACTTACACGACGCTACCAAGCGCATACAGCTTCAGAAGACACTTTGAAACAATACGGCAAAATTAATTTCATAAACCAGAGCTGTGGTTTCAGCGGAAGCCATCCGTATAGGTCACGCACTGTAGTCGAGTTGTGTTGCGTGGCAATGGGCGATGCGACAACAATCGTCGTAGTCGTCTTCGTCAGTGGTGGGACACTTTACAACATTGCACCGATCGGCTCCAAAGGCACATGGTGGCTGGAGCTTAATTGCCTGAGACCACCCACTTTGCAATCACTATTGTATTAAAAATGACTCATACTTGAAGCGAGTATGAATGACAAGCAGAGCCGTGACAAGAAGCGAGAGGAAGAAGGGAACTCGAGGGGACGAACGAGGAGGGGGATGGGCGGATGTTGGGAGAACACGCGCTTCCAGATCACTACTGCGCCAGCAGCACTCACACGCTCCAAGATAGATTTCCCAGTCGGGGAGTGTGGATGTAGCCTTGCACCAATCAGAAAATTGCAGCACGGGAACCATGAATTTCGCAGATCCAGAGGAACACTGACGATAACAGGCCAACGCGGCCAACGCCGCAGCGTCTGATACAGATGGTGTACTGCATGGAATGTGGCCCACCCCTGCCGAGCGTACTGGTGGTAGTTCCGGCAAGAGGCGCCAGGAGTGGGGCAGGGATCATTCTTGCTTCGACCGGGGGTGGTCATGAGCTTTTGGCAGTGGGAGGGCAAGAGCTTGCGTCTGGCGGCGCACTTCCCGTTACTGATTGCGGCCTTGGGTCTGCCACCCCCCGCCTGGTATATAAACAAGCTCCCCCCTCCACGCGCGCACCCAGAGTCGGGCTTTCTCCTCTCCGGTCTCTCTTTGATTCTGTCAGTCATCCGTCTTCACCAGCCTGCATCTTTAGGACCCCTTTGTCCCACGTTGAAACAAGCACAACAACGCGTCGTCAAGACTCCAAAACACATTCGCAATGGCTCCCGCTGCAAAGAAGGCCTCTGGCGCCACCAAGGCTGCCCCCAAAGCTGCTCACCCGACCTACCAGGACATGATCACCGACGCCATTGTCACCCTCAAGGAGCGCAATGGATCTAGGTATGTACCGACGCGCCGCATCCACCCACCCACGCGTGCTAACAAGGTGCCCACAGCCGCCAGTCGCTCAAGAAGTACGTCAAGCAGAACAACCCCAGCATCACTGCCACCGACAACATGTTCGACGCTCTCTTCAACAGGGCGCTGAAGGCTGGTGTCGACAAGGGTGTCTTTGAGCAGCCCAAGGGTCCCTCTGGCGGCACCAAGCTGGCCAAGAAGAAGCCCGCCACCGAGAAGAAGCCCGCTGCTCCCGCCGCCAAGAAGGAGACTACTACCAAGAAGGAGCCTGCCAAGAAGCCTGCTGCGAAGAAGGCCGCCGCACCAAAGAAGGCCACTGCTACCAAGGCCAAGGCTCCTGCAAAGGCCACCAAGGCTGCTGCTGCTCCCAAAAAGGCCGCCCCCAAGAAGGCTGCCGTCAAGCCAGCTGCGCCCGCCAAGGTACGTTCACATGCCGCCCTCGCGCGATACACGCTCTAACATCTTTGCAGGCTGAGAAGCCAGAGACCGTCCTGACCAAGACCAAGTCTGGCCGTGTTGCCAAGGCACAGAAGCCCGCTGCTCCCAAGAAGGCCGCGCCGAAGAAGGCCGCCAAGGCTGCATAAGCGCGTGTTATCTCAAACTATCTTGATGCGTAATGACTGGCGTTTGTGGCACACTTTTCTTTTGCTTATACAGGTACGGGACCATTGGGGCTTTGCGACACTGGGGAAACGGAAAGCGATGGAATGTGTTTGGAATTCTTTGAATATGTTAGGGACGCAAGGCCGCGATGAATGGGCGCGTTGCGTGGCTTTGGGTCCTTGTACGCGACCCACTGGTACAATTATTGCGCGGCGGACGGGGAGTTTCGGCGCCCCTCTTGCTTTGTATGATACCTCATGGAAGACTGCTATGGGTTCAATGGAATGCCTCCGGGCTTGATCTGATATTGTTTTGATTTCTGTTTGGGGTTGGGCTACCGTGAAAATGTGTGGTTGAGTGAGCGCCCGTTTGCGACGCGTCGACGTTGTTTACGGTTGCATGGCACATAAGTAGACAGGGGTGCTCCTTTCCAAGAGCCTACCCTACAGCGAGGGGGGCTCAAGGGCAGAGTCCTTCAGCTTGTCATTGATGTCGTGAGCTTCGTGAAAATGTCTCCTCCTAATGGAAGATAAATGCATGAACCTGCCGTTGAGATTTGGTACTCAGGCTTGGTGACTTGGTGCACACGAAGCAACGGAAGATGTGACGACGCATTGGTATTCATGTCATACAAATTCTACACACAGATTGACATCATTGCTATCACAATCAGTCACTTCAGAGAACTGCATGCTGGCACATGACCGCTTCCAAGAAAGCCATAAGAAAACAAATGCGTGCCGCTGAGCATGCTGCAAATTACTACTACTATTAAGTATAGGTTCATCGACTATGAGAGCCCTTGAACGGGAACTTTGATGGACGCACTTATCGAACTACCAACCACGAATGATGTCAGACCTTCACCCCACGCTTACGGGACACAGACAAGGAAGGGGCTTACAGCGACATGGGAAGCTCTCGAGGTTGTGATTAATGGCGCTGACAGGCGGTCCAAGCTACTGAGCGTTTTCCAGTTGGTGAGCACTGAGCAGGGTAATCGGAGCGAGGCCACGTGTTGTACACGTCGCCATGCTGAGCCTCAACGTATCTAACGCTTGGCCTACGTTTGGAAGAGTGATTCGCGTCAGCCTGCCCGAGGTACATCTTTTTGGCGGGCAGCTGGGAACACTCCAGCTCCGAAATAGCGGGGTACATGACCCCTGGTGAGACCCCCACCACGGCTCAAGTCCCGTCTTATCGCTACACCGGAGAGCCTCGCCATCCCTCCAAGCCCGTCACCCTCTGCTGCCCAACCTAACCCTCTTGTATCTCTCTACGCTCGCGGCGAAATGACCAGCTGATAGGGTACCCAGCAAGGCCATCTACAACAAAAAAATCGAGCCCACGAATCAGATGATGGCAAGGAACCCTCGTCCCTTACCCTGAGTGCAGAAAAGCCGCCCCGCGAACTGCGACCGCGACGACAACCCTCACGAACACCATGGCCTCCTCCAACCCCTTTCGCAAGCAGACGACCCCGATTGTCACAGACTTTGATGCCTCGTCCATTCCGCGTGCCTCGCGACCGCCTCCCCCCGTGAGCTTTGGCAGCTCCGACCCCAAGATCGATCCGGAGGTTCCGGTTGAGACGAAGACCAAGGCCAAGGTCGTCAAACGAGTGCGCGTCTTGTCGCCGCCGCCTCTGAGCCCCGACTCGCCCGAGTGGCCGAACAATCACCTACCAGCATATCCGCAAGATGACCTAGACTCCACGGACGTTGTTGTCGCGGAAGCCGACAAGATGACCCCCACAGATGCGGTGCCAGGAGTATCCTTTGGGACACCACAGCAGGGCATTGCTCTCGTGGAGGAGATGAAGAACGAAGGGGAGGCGCTCAAAGCTGGGAACAAAGCCATGGATGTCGATGCTTTCAAGCGCCTCCTCATGACGGGCGATAAGCCCGCTTCTACCCATGATGCTGCCGAAACCGTACCAAAACCCGTGACACCGTCGCCACCTCTGCCCTTGAGACAGGCGGAGGAAGACGAGAGCATGTCAGACTCAAGCATGACGGTGCAATTCGGATCGAGGAAGAAGGCGGCGCCGCCGCCTCCACCGAGTTCGCGGCATGGTAAAGCTATCAGAAGCAACACGGGGGCGTCTGACGCGAAAGCAACTTCCCCAATGGAGCAGCAGTCGTTCGCCGCGGAGCCTCGCACTGCTGCCACTGATATCGGAGACGAGTCGTCTCATGAAACTCCACCAAAGAAATCAACACCGGCGGCGCCACCACCACCACCACCGCCCCGGGGTCACGCTCGAAGCGACAGCAAGGCGCAGCCAAGCTCTCCAGGCGAACAACGCTCCTCGCCCGACGCTGCACAGTCGCAGTCACAGAGTAGCCGGCACAGCAGCGCACCGGTACCCCCGCCGCCGCGCAGACCCAATGCAGGCCATCGGATGTCCTCCAGCCAAACATCCCCTACCTCTGCGTCCTTCCCAGATGCAGAGTCCCATGATGACGCAAATGACATGACAGAAGGCCAGGCTGGACCGAGCAGGCACCCGGTCCCTCCTCCTCCTCCACCCGCTCGTAATTCCTCCGTGCGGCGACCACCGAGCGCGGAGGCCAAGTCAAAGGACAGTGCTGTACCGCCACCCCCGCCACCAACGAGGAAGAGAGGCACAAGTAAAGGCAACGCAGATCGACCGAACACAAGTGATCCGGGCCAGGGTGACGCATTGCTGGCCGACTTGAGTGCCCTGCAGCGGGAGGTCGATGCCGCAATGGGCAAGCTAGGGTAGCAGCGTGGTCGTCACTGTACCCAGGCGTCCTTTGCGGGACACAGTTCCACCAGGTACGTCCACTATGCGTTGCGCCCAAGTCCGTGCCAACGCCTTGGGTGGTCTGGAACCTCGTTTGCCAGCGGGAATGAAGCATGCGGTTTGCCGAACGGGGCGTAACATTCTGGACGGCGTCATGAGGGGGCGCTGTGCGAGGCTGCGAGAGGATACAAGTGCATGATATGATATGGGGCTGATCAAGGTCTTCCATTGACCTTCAAGGCATTTTGCAGCCATACTATGCGCTGTCCTTGCAAGCCGAGGCGACGATTGACGATTGGGAGCCGCCACGCCTACATTCAACATTTATCACACCAAACGATCAACGGCCAACACCGTGAGAGCCTCACAACCCAATCAGCTCCTACTGTACTCGCTCGCCGACTCCAAATGTGTTTCAGAGATCTGGCCACCCTCAGCTGCACCACGTGCCACCGCGCCTATGGTGAGATCGCAACAAGCACCCAACTTTGCGAGCTCAAGTGCGGCACGTTCCTGAACCGCAGCACCGACAAGCATGTCAATGGCGAGTGCGCCGTCTGCGCCGGAAACAGGGAGGAGAGCGCTCGGCGAGCCGCTGCGTTGAGACGATTTGGGAGCATCAGTAGCGAGACCAAGGCTTGAGTTTTGGGACGAGAGGGGGGAAACTTCATCATCATCTGTGGCCTTTGTTTGATTTTATACATGTGTGTTTTGATGGGCTGGGGACTCGGGATTTGAATGACGATGGGCAGACTTGGGCGTTTGTTTGAGCATGGTGTCAGCGTTGCATAGAGAGGTTAGGGATACAAAGCATGCTACCAATATCCAAGTCAACGTCATCATGGATCTTCGATTTGGTCTACGAAGTGGATTACTCGGCTTCTCGTCGTGCGTATGTGTACCTTGAGTGATTCGTTGTCGACATGTTGCCACGATGGAAGCCAGACCATCGCAGTAGATCCGGCTTCGGCGCATCGGAAGTGGACCGAAGCCGGGCACCATGATGGCATCTCAACATCTCAAACCAGCGCTCTCCCAAATGTTGTCAAGAACATGGCGTGTTCATCATTCATCGAAGACGCCTTGAAGACTCTCCGACTCGTGAGTGCGCGCTCTTCATCAAAGGAATCGGGCTGACCAGTTTGCACAGAGCGCCCAGTCGTCGGCCCGCCATGTCGTTCACTCGTGGATCTATGTGCCCGTGGGCCTTGCATTGATGCTACTGACTTGCTTCGGCGTCGACTCGTTCCTTCGACACGTCAATGTTACTTTCCCAGCATCCGTGGCATGTCTCGTGCTCCTCTTCGTCGCACTGCTTATCTGCGAGGCTGTGCTGGGAAGTCACCGGACGAGGAAGCTGGTCGCCCTGCTTGATGTGCCGGTAGATCTATCACATTGTCTCCGATGAAAGGGAACAAGACTGACAAAAAATAGGCCGGATGGGCGCTGCGGTGGATGAGCATCTTCTTCATGCCGCCGTTCGTGCTGCTCCCTCTCAGCCCACGGATCGGCGTCATCGAGGTCTTCAAGATCATCGCCGTCTTCCTTATTGGGTTCGTCGTCATGATGGCTCTGGCCGCCTACCTCACTCGCTCTCTGCATCTGCTGCTGGGCTCGAGCAAGAAGTCCATGACCCAGCGCGCGGAGGAACTCGATCCATCGCAGGAGCACATTCCTCTAGCAGACGCCGCTCCAACACCCAGTGAAACGCCTCCCAGGGGAAGCTTCTCTGGTATCGCGAGTCCTCCCGCGTCGCGGCCACAGACGCCGCCGCAGCTGAGGCTCCAGAACCATCATCATGCGACGCAGCAAGTCGTACTGGGCGACCACGTCGCCGCGAGAAGCGAGTACATGGCGCAGGACCCCGTCCCGCCGGATCGGTGCGAAAGATGGGCTGCTGTGGTGAGCAGCCACTTGGACACCATCACATATAGCGTCCTCACGCTCGTCGGCCTACCCATTTATTACACGACTGATTTCCCATTGCCGCTGCAACTGCCATTGACGGTGCTATGCTACATGTTCCTATCAGCCCTCCCTCCGCCATCCTGGAGGACATATTTGCATCCGGTGCTCACAGCCTCCCTCGTCACAGTCCTACTCCTCTGGTTCCTGGCTTTCACAAAGGGCATCGCCCTCGCCACGACACTGCACTCGTACCGCACCGGCGCCAAGTACCTGACCTTCTGGCGGGACGCCAGCACCCATCCTCCCGGGGCGGGGGACATCTTCGCCACCCTCCTCGACGCGAGCATCATGGCCCTCGCCCTGCCGACCTTTCAACACCGTCGCGAGCTACGCGCCCACTTTGCGCCGCTTCTCGTCCCCAGCGTCCTCATCTCCGTGGGCTCCCTCCTCGCCTACCCCCCGCTCTGCTACAGTATCGGCATCGAAGCCAAGAGGAGCCTTGCCTTTGCCAGCCGGAGTCTGACACTGGCGCTCGCGACGCCTGCAACGGAGAATCTAGGCGGCGACCTCAATACGGCTGCCGCGCTGGCCATTGTCAGCGGTATATTTGGCGTGCTTGTTGGCCCGAGAATGCTGGCTATCATGCACATCCCCGAAGGTACCGTATACACCATGTCACCACACTCTCTCTGAACGAATAACAGAGTTGACCGTTCGATGTGCAACAGACGACTATGTAACACGAGGCGTCACGCTGGGCGTCAACTCGAGCGCCATCGCGACAGCCCTGCTCCTCAAGACGGATCCGCGTGCTGCTGCACTGTCGTGTCTGAGCATGATCTTGTTTGGAACCGTGACGGTCATTTTCACGAGTATTCCCCCAGTCGCCAATGTGATCCGAGGCTTCGTCGGGTTGTGAAGGTCCATGGATGAGATGCTGTCTTTGCGCCCCATGTCAACGCGCAGGCTGGTCCCACAAATACTTGCTTAGTAATATTCACCAATTTTGTCGTGGTGTCGCGTTCAGCCTCCGGCTTTCGTCCCTCTTCCTCTCTCTTCATCAATGCGCTCAGCCATGATGAGGCCTTCATCCCATGCTCAAGATGTCGCGCAGCTCTTTGATGCAAGAGCCCGAGTATCTTTTTGATGGGTGAACTTACCAGGCATCGCTCACAGAGGTCAAGTGAAGCAAACCCTGCTTGACGCGGTCGTCCATCCTCTCTACGAGAGACAGTCAGTGACTACTCCGTCTCGACTCTTGCAAGAACCATTGGCGGTAGTATGCATGTTGCAAGGCCGGCCTCTGGTTCTGACACACTCAGCTCCCGCCGGCCAGCTTCTACCCAACCCGGACTAAAATTGAACCACTGACACTTCTTCCTCCATGTCTCCTGGCTCTCATTCCATCCGGAGAACAAACCCCTAGACACGGACCCTGCTCTTGCTTGAACCCAAGACGGGGTCTGTGTCTCTGCTGCATTAACCGGATCTCGTGGCTCCTCTCGCGGCCCTTGGTCTTACCATGGAGCGCACATTGTGTAAGACACATAGTTAGAGATGACTTCACCGTGCAAGACAACTTCACCGCGCAACGAAGACAGTGGGAGAGAAACGTGTTTGCTTTGTTGTGCTCGAAGAGTGAACCCTTTGTCTCCTCACGAGACCGGTCCAGATCCACCATGTATAAGCCCTTTCCTCCCAAAAAGTTCTTTTTTTTGCGTTGTTTTTCCTCTTCTACTATCCCTTTCGTGATATTGCTCACCTAGAGACACCCGCCGGCTGCCGGGCAGCTCTCTCGCGAAGTAGCCGTGCGCGAGAGGCTTGCGTTAGGGCATGGGGTTCTTCGTTTGGCCGGGTTCTCTTTTAAGAGCAACCGAAAAGGGTTTGTTTTCTCCCTCTCTCTCCCTGACACGCAATCGGCCTTCCGAGCGAACCAACCGCAGGCTGCTGGCCCAGCTCTCTCGCGAGGTGCCGTGCGCGAGAGGCGGTATGCCACGCAGCAGAGAGACTTGTTCTGTAGTGGCAGCCCCGAGCTGAAGCGTGTCTCCCCATCCCTTCCCCTGAACCTGTCGTCTATACAGACGTTCTCTGGCGCCGTCCTCCCGCCACCCAGTCTTCTCCAGGTATCATAATTTTGTCGTCGACCTCTCCCGAGCCATGTTGCTAATGCAAGGCCGTGCGGTCATCAAATGAACCCCAACCCACCCTTGTCATTTCACGGGACAAATCGACATGAGTCCAAGAACCATCAAGCTTCATGAAAGCCCGACCTTCCGTGTTGCACCAAAGAGGTGTGTGTGTGTGTGGCATGTGCTTGCCCCCGTACTCCTGTTGCGCCGATAGGTCCCTTTCCCTTCCGATTCGCTCAAAAAAAGAAAATCTCAGGGCGAATACTAACTTTACATCCAACATGAAAAGATAGACCATAGCCCTCTCCCTAAAAACAAGACAACGAAGAAAAGAAGAAAAAAAAAATGAGTGAAATCCACAGACTCCATGTACGCCTCATCATGAATGCAATGAGATTAGGCCGGCGATTCGCGCGGCGGGCCCCGACCACCACCGCGTCCACGTCCGCTGCCGTCACCTCGCCCGCGGTAGCCACGGCCACGCCCACCGCGACCCCGGTACCCGCCGTTATGGCTGGTGCCCTGGCCCTGCCAGGTTCCCTGGGGCTGCCCCTGAACAACACCGCCCTGCTGCTGCTGCTCCTGTGCCTGCGAAGGCTGTTCGTTCTTGATGATGTTGACGGGTCGAGGGATGGATTCGGGGTTCTCGTACACGTAAAGGCTCTTGTCGATGCTCGCGGGGATCGGCTGGATCTCGGTGCCGAGATCGCGCTCAATGTTGTACAGGTTGAAGCGGTCGTCCCAGTTGATGAGGTTGATGGCGAGACCGAGATGTCCGTAGCGGCCGGAGCGACCGATGCGGTGGAGGTAGGTCTCGGCATTCTTGGGGAAGTCAAAGTTGATGACCACATTGACGGCCTGAATGTCAATGCCACGCGTGAGGAGGTCGGAGCACACCAAGTTGCGGCAGACGCCGTTGCGGAAGTCGTGGAAGACGCGGTTGCGCGCCTGCTGCTGCATCCGGGCGTGGCTGTAGAAGCACGAGTAGCCGAGCTCGGTGATCTTCTTGGCGAGCAGCTCGACGCGGTTGGTCGAGTTGCAGAAGATGATGGACTGGTTGATCTGCAGCTTGGAGAAGAGCGTGTTCAGGCAGTGCACCTTTTGCTTCTCCTCGACAAAGGCGTAGTACTGCGTGATACCCCGGAGGGTGAGCTCGTCCATGAGGTTGATCTCGTACGGGTTGGTCATGTTGCGGTCGGAAAACTCCTTGACGGAGAGGGGGAAGGTGGCGGAGAAGAGCATGACCTGGCGGTCCTTGGGGTGGAACTGGAGCAGCTGCTCGATGACGGGCGTGAACTCGCTGGACAGGAGCTTGTCGGCCTCGTCCATGACGAACATGGGGCACTCGCTGAGATCCGCCACGTTCTTGCCGGCCAGATCGAGGATACGACCGGGGGTACCGACCACAATATGGACGGGACCGTCTAACCGGTAAATGTCGTCGCGCAGGCTGGTGCCGCCGGTGGTGACCATGACGTTGATGCCGAGGTGCTTGCCGAGGGTCTTGCAGACCTGCGAGGTCTGCATGGCAAGCTCGCGTGTGGGGACCAGGATCAGGGCCTGGATCTTGTTGACTTTGGGATTGATGCGTTCGAGGGTCGGGATGACAAAGGCGGCGGTCTTGCCGGTGCCGTTCTTGGCGCGGGCGAGCACATCGCGGCCGGTCAGGGCCACGGGGATGGCCTCCTCTTGAATGGGAGACGGGCGCTCGAAACCGGCTTCGAAGATACCCATGAGCAAGTCGCGCTTCAGGGCAAAGTTTTCGAACTCGAGGCCCTTTGTGTTGGTGACATCCTGAAGCGATCAGTACGGGGCACGCTGTCTGTCTGTCAGGGCAGCAGGCATTACCTCTGTTTGTTGGCGGTTGTCTTTTGCAGGGAGGTTGAGCTTTGATTTCCAGCCGTCATTGCTCCCGGGGCTGTTGGTGCCGTCACTGAGTGTGGTGCTCTTCAGCTTGTCTGCTAACTGTTCCGACATGGTGGCTGGATCGTGTGTGTGTGTGGGATCCCGCTCGGGGGGGATTGGGCGCGCACAAATTGGAAGAGAAACGTGGATGGAGGCACCTCTGCTAACGTATGAGGCTGCCGTATGTAGAATCTATGTCCACGGTGGATGTGGAAACGAGTATCGAGCCGTGAGGGTCGAGACGTGCGGGGATTGGCTCGCTCTGAGGTGGTTCGGAGTCGTGATGTGCGTGGTGAAAGTAAGGTAAGGTAGTTTCGACCTCGTCTCGTGGGTTCAGTTTGCTCAGCGATGGGGGGAGCAGGGAGGTTTCGTCGGGGTTTCTAGGGTAGTGTAGATGGCTCGCTGTAGTGGTGCGAGGGTTGTAGAGGCGTCGTAAATAGTGGCGAGCTCCAAGAATGAGTTTGCGGAAGTGGTTGTGGAGGTGAAAAGTCCCTTGCTGTCGATGTTGGTTCCATTCATCAGTGCGCTGCGCATGCATGGAGCGCACAGACCACATCGTCGTGGTGGGTGTCACGTGTGCGGAGGGGGGGTAGATCATCTTTGTGTCGGGGGTTTAAAGAGTGACCGAGGCAGCGTCATCTGGCGAGAGCATCTCGAGATGGAATTGCCAAAGTGTGCTCACATTGCATTTTATAATCCGCTGGAGGCAATGCCACTATCGAAGAGCCCTTGTCATCTGACATGAGGCTTAATCTTAAAACGCCATCAAGACAGCTTTTACGCTTTGCTTGCTTGCTTCAGGTACCTTGACTGCCGCTAGTCAATGGAAGACAGTGCACGCCATCATAAAAGGCAAAAGAAATTAGAGTTCGTCATCTATATACAGGACCATACCATGCACGTGGTTCGTTACAGCTTCATGCCCATGGCCTTGGCCACCCTCAGGCTCTGCCTCATGCTCAGATCGAGCATAATCTCCTCACTGCCACCAGGAATCGCGTACGCCCGCACATCCCTGTACAGCCGCTCGACCTTGCCGCCCTGTCCGCCTCTCGAGTAACTCAGACCACCAAAGATCTGACTCGCCTCGCGGGCGCAGAACTCAAAGGTGAGCGTGCTCTGCGCCTTGAGACCGGCAATAGGCCCACCCAGACGAAGCATGGCCTCCGTCTCGCCCATCTTCTCGCACTGGTAGATGAGGTTCTCGAGCCAGTTGTACGACGCCTCAATCTGGCGCGCCATGTGCGCGAGCTTCATGCGGATGACGGGGTGGTCGTACAGCTTCTTGCCAAACGTGCGGCGCTTGTGTGCGTACTTGACGCTCTCCTCGTAGCAGACGCGCGAGAAGCGCAGGCACTGGATGATGATGCCAATGCGCTCGTGGTTGAAGTTGGTCATGATGGCGCGGAAACCCTGGTTCTCCTTGCCGAGCAGGTTCTCCACGGGGACCTTGACGTCCTCAAAGGTGATGTAGGTCGTGCCCGAGGACCAGACACCCTGGCAGTCCATGCGGCGGGTGCTCACGCCCTCTGTGCGCTCGATGAGCAGGAGTGAGACACCGCCAGCGCCCTCGCCACCCGTGCGGACGGCGGTGGTGAAGTAGTCGGCCCAGATACCGTTGGTGATCCACTTCTTCTCGCCGTTGACAATGTAGTGCTTGCCGTCCTCGCTCAGCTTGGCCTCGCAGGTCAGGTTGGCGACGTCTGAGCCAGCATCGGGCTCCGTGATGGCAAGGCAGATGCGCTTGTCACCCGCCAAGATGCCGGGCAGGACACGGTCCTTGAGCGACTTCTTGCCAAACTTGACCAGCGGAGGGCAGCCGATGCCGTAGCCGCCAATGAGGTTCCAGACGAAGCCGCCAGAGCCCGTGCGGGAGATCTCGTCGGTGATGATGAGCTCGTGGAAGAGGTCCCACTGGTCCAGAGGCACGCACTTGGGAACATTGTCCTGGTTGACGTATTCCTTGGGGTAGTGGATGCCCAGCAGGCCAGCCAGGTAGCCGCGACGGCCCATTTCCTTGTAGATCTCCTCGGGCACGCGCTTGGCTTCATCCCACTCGGTCACATTGGGCTCAATCTCGGCCTCGATCCACTCGCGCACCTCGGCACGCAACGCAGCGTGTGTGCTATTGTAGTATGGTGAGTGGTACTGTGACAGTCAGTCTCCGCGCTCAACGTGGTTTATGTACATGGGAGAAAACTAGACTTACGCCCTGGACCGAGTTGGGGTCGGCAAATGGGATCTGGAGGCCGATCTGCTCCAGAGGCTCGCTCTGCTCCTCGGTCTTGGCGGCGACCTGGCGCACAGCCTTGTCCGCCGCAGGCCTCACCTGCACCGTCCTGGGGGCAGGCTCGGCCTTGACGGCCTTCTCCTCCTGCTTGGGCTTGGTGTCGAGCGAGCCGACCTGCAGCTTGGCCTTGTACTTTTTGAGGATGCCCTCGTTGTGGTACTTCCAGAACTGCTTCGACGCATCCTTGCCCGCCACGCGCTGCAGGATCTTCTTGCCGCCAGGGTGGTCGTCCTGGAACTTGGTCAGGTCATAGACATCCTGGTCGACAATGATGTACAGGTTGTCGGGCTTGTTGTGCGACGCCACGTCGCTGACGGTGAAGGTCTTTGACATGTTGACGGCTGTGTGTTGCGTGTGAAAGATGACGGAGATGCAAAAAGTTAGCGAGAGGAAGGAAGAGCTTCGACACAGATCGGGACAATGGGAGCAGACAGTATTACAGCAGATCCACAGGCCGGCTATGGGAATCAATCACATGTCCTCGCTACTCCGTACGGACTACGCACCCAGCTAGCTAACCCACTGCTCACTCCAGCATTTCCAATCACCCCACAGGGCCCATGGTCAGCCCATGGGGAAGCTCAACAAGCCATTTGCGTTGAACAATGAATGAATCGCCCGCTTCCGACGAGCCAGTTTCACTTGTCATGTGCGCGCCGCACCCGGACGTCGGCTGGCATGTGAATGCGCCCATCGACACCCCGGAAAGCTGATGTCATGCGCTTTGCCCCATCGGTGGAGATGCCGAGGTTCACTTGTCGCGTCCAATCGCATCCCCATCATTGCCAATTGGCGGGAGGATTCATGCTTCCAACTCAATTGACTTGATCTCCGACAACAGATGCGCCAGGTAATAATAATACAGCGGACGATCAACTCGATTCGGTGTGTCTTTCCGACCTATTAGGTGTTGCGGCCCGATCTAGATATTCGATGTGCGTACACGTTGTTAATACCACGTACATACTGTGCACGTGCTCCTCGGCTGGCCTGACAACACCATAAAGCCACACGCGTTCGTTCGGTGCTGGTACTTGTATAGCGCGACTGCTTCGAACAGCGCAGGTCGATTGCTAGACTTTGAATCTGAATTTTGACCATGAACAGTCCCAACCCTCTTCCTCGGGTTCACATCGTCCAGACGCCCAAACTCCCCCATAGCAATAGATAATCACGCCGCTAATATCCACATATTCCTGCTCTCTTGCGCATGACGACCCTAGGCAGCGCCTCGGGGCTTCGCCTTGGCCGCCGCCTTGTCCTTCTTCTCCTGCTTGAGCTTCTTGCGCTTCTCCTCCTGCTTCTCGTCCAGCTTGCGCTTATGTGCCGCCTTCTCCTCGTCCGTCTTGGGCACCGGCTTGAAGAAGCCCTCGAGACGGGCTTGTTGCGAGCTCTTGAGGTTTTTCTCTAACCGCGCACCGGCGCTGCGCACGCGATCTTCCGAGAACCCCTTCTCTGCCACTAGGAACTGAACGAGCCCTTCCACATCGGGCTTCTCCCACTTAAAGTCGCAGTCCTCATGGTCTGCTTGCCGCACGTCCGGCGCAAGGAAGAGATCGCGCGCGTCTTTGTACGGCCAGTCATCGGGGATGACGTACTTTTTCTTGGGGTCCTTCTCGATCGCCTCAACCACCTTTTCCAGGCTGCCATTGTCGCGGATCAGCTTGAGCGCGGTGCTCGGTCCGACCTTGGGAATGGGATCGAGGTAATCGCAGCCGAGGAGAATGCAGAGGTCGATGAACTGCGTCCTGTCCATGTTCAGCCCTTCCAGTACCTTGTCCAGTCGAACTTCCTGAATCGGCTCCTTTCGCTGCTCACTGAACGTCAAGTGACGCAGTAATATCGGCGTGTCGAAACAGAGTGTGTCCATGTCCTCGCTCGCGGCGGCGTAGACCTTGCCTGCCTTGGCCAGCACCGCGCACTGCGCCTCGGCCTCGGTCGGGGCAATGATGTACGGCACGCCCATCAGCTTGAGTAATCTTTGGCATTCGGCGTTGTGTTCCCTCGTCACGCGGACCGTTCGGCGCGAGAACTTTTCAATGTCCTCGGCGGTACCCGTCTCCTTGGCCTCCTCGAGACCCTCCTGTGCCTCCTGCTTGCGCTGGAATCGCTTGGCGAGTTCGCCCGACTTGAGTTTGGGCGGCGCGCCATCGAAGACGAAGAGGGGCTTGATGCCATTGTCGACCATGCGGAGAGTGCGGTAGAACATGCCCATCAGATGCGACGTGGTCTCGCCGCTTTCGTTCATGAGTTGCTGACCATCGGAGCGGACGGCGATGAGAAATGAGTAGATGCTCATGGAGGCGTCCTGGCAAGTTTATTAGCTATCGGTTTCTTGAGAATCCAGAGGCATGCGGTCGTACAATGGCCACTTTTCGACCGAAGTGGTTCTTGATTTCACCTTCTTTGATGGCATCCGGGGCCTCATCCTTGATGATGGAGAAGAGTTGTTTGATGCCCATGGCGACGGCTCTTCGTATTGCAGTGTGGTCTCCAAACACAGGTTTAAGGTCTCAAAGGGTATCCAACTTGGAGAATAGAAGGGCTTTGCAAGACAAATCGTGAGGTCCAGTCGTGATGGTGGGGAAGTGAAGAAGAGCTCAGCTCGAGCAAGCAACGCGTCGAATCATGACGTGACGCGCCCAGTCGCGCTTTTTGTGCAGGGTCTTTAATGGGATCCCACAATTCCGAGGGCAGGTGCCACCACAGGAGAGAAAGCTCCAGTCCTCGTCACACTTAGACCTTCATCACGACATGAGTTAACTTGATCATGTATCCAAAAAGACCAATTCACGTTCACTAGCCCTCACTGCAAGCTGCGAATCGTTTTGACCCCCCGAAAGATCCGCCAATGTCATCTGCTCTCGCCGTGACCGGCCTTCTACGCCCGCTCCTCTCCTCCATGCCACTGTCCGCCAGTATACTGATCAGGTCTCGTCCGTTGACCTCTAACTCGGCGCCCGTATAGCCCTTCATGGCACATTCCTTGAAGACGTGCGCAATCACGCGCTCCCCGAGCGTCTCGACACTGCGCCCCGACGCCCAGGACTCGTCCGTGCCCAGCTTGGCGAGGCCTGTGAGGAGGGTGTCACGAGTCGTCGAATCCATGCTGCTGGTAGCCTCCAGCCTGATGCCGACCTTGGACACCACGGACCGCAGACTCTCGAGGCACTGCTCGGCACGCAAGGGCGTAAAGTGTATGTCTGTCGCGAATCGACTCTTCAGACCCGGATTGACGCGCATGAGACGATCCATGCTGTCATCGTAGCCCGCCAGGACGACAATCATCTTGCGCGCGAATGTGGGCTTGGTCATGGCATCCACGAGCTCGCTCACGGCCTCGTCGCCATAGGAATGGGGTAGAGCTAGACGGTAGGCCTCGTCGATGAAGAGAACCTTGCCGAGGGCCGATTCCAAGAGTCGCCTGGTTTTCGGACCTGTCTGGCCCACGTACTCGCCCGTCAAAGCCGAGGCGGAGACCTCCACGACGTCCGGCGCGGAGAGAAGGCCCATGTCGTAGAAGATCTGGCCGACCTTGCGGGCGGTGGATGTTTTGCCCGTGCCAGGCGGTCCCTTGAAGACGTATGTGAAGGGGATGTACGGCCTGGGATCGATGCCACGGAGGCGCATGCCCTGCGCCATGTACTGGTAGCCTTCGAACTTGGCAATGATCTCTTCAAAGCCGACGAATCCGTCAAAGAGGGCCCGAGTGTTGGCGGCTGCACGCGTGTGTCGGCCCCAGTCAGGGTCGACGTCGGCGGGTTCGATGGGCGGGTTGGCGTCCACCGAGAGACTGTCGGCAGGCGTATCGGCATGCAGCTCATTCATCCGCCTTGCTCTCGAGAGAGCAGCATTGGCTAGCAGGTTGACCACCTCGGCGCCATTCCCAAAGCCGGGACGATGCGATGCTCTCGTGAGCATGTCCATGGCCACCTTCCGCGCCGCCTCCGTCATGGTCAGCGACGCCTCGTTGAGTTTGAGGTCCAGCACCTGCCCTAGTCTCTCCGGGGTGAAATCAAGGAACGACAGGGCCATATCAAGCGAAAATCGCCGGGCCAAGCCGGGATTGCCGTTCGCATACATGTCCTTCATTTGCTCGGGATATCCGCACAGAACCACGCAGCGGTCCTCCCCAGGCGCGCCTGTCACTTCAGCCACCAGCGTGTCGATAACAGCGATACCTCGGTCCCCTGCTGAGTCGAGCGTGTGCGCATCGTCCAATATGAGGACCGACCCTTTGGCCTGGGCGAGGGCTTTCTTTGTGTTGCGTTCCGTTGTTGACACGTATTTGTCCATCAGGTCGGCAGGGCTCTTGAGAACCAGGTCGCCCTTTGACAAGAGGCCAAAGTCCGCCAATATACGCCCGTACAGCTTCGCCACTGTCGTCTTGCCTGTGCCAGGGTTGCCGAGGAAGACGCGGTGCAAGGACACCGACAATGGTGCCAGCCCTCTCATTTCCCGCTCCCAATTGTGGCTCGCCTGGTTGATGATACCCAGAATGGACCTTTTCACTTCATCGAGGCCCGGCAGCCCTTGCAATTCTCTCCATGCCTCGCTCTTGTCCGGCTCCAGCCTGGGTTTCTCGCCCAGGAGGTCCTCTTTCGTCATGAAATAATCGTCGAGGTAGTCACCGTCCTTTCGAGCCCGGGCGAACCGCTCTACCTGCCGTCGCAAAGCCTCGACAAAGGCCTGCTTCACGTGCCATACGTTAGTGAAATCAGCGTCCGAGACATCCCGTCTCAAGCGACAGATGAGGGTCCTGACGTATCGGTCGTCCACGCCCCCCTCCAGCTTCATCCGCCTAGCAAACCAAAGCTGCACCATGCGCCGGAAGATGACACGCAGCTGCTCCTCGGTGTAGTTGGGCAGCTCGATGACCCGCAGCTGACTCTGTACCTGGACGCGATACTGTATCTGCTTGCTCAGTCCGTCGTCTGCGCTGCCGGCCATGACGAGGACAATGATGCCGGGGAGCTCTTTCAGCCGGATGTGCAGATTCCAGAGGTCGCTGTCATGGTTATCGATCATGTGCGCATCGTCGATGATGACGATCTAGAAGGAACCGTCAGCATGGCCTACGTGTGCACCCAAAGGCCTCCAACTTGACTTACACATCCGTTCTCCTTGCTCGTTATTATTCCCGCCGCGTTGATAATGTCCGTCTTGGAGAAGTAGTATGCGCTGCACTTGTATACACCGTTCTCATACATGTATGGACGCGGCTTGAAGAGCCCCTCCTTCAACAGGAACTTGGCATACAGCCGCGCCAGTGTCGACTTGCCCGTCCCCTGGTTGCCTGTAAAGACCATGTCAAAGTTGTCCTTTTGGAGCGACGTCTCGCGGCGCTGCGCGGCCTTGATCCTGGCGCGCGCATGGAGGAACGTGCTTTTCGCCTCTTCCAGGCCCGGCAGCGACATGAGTCGGTCGAGGTACTTGTTCTCGGCAAACTCGACTCTCTTGAGACGCAGCCACTCGTCTCTGGCGGGCGACACGGCATCGTCGTCCTCGGGCGACACGCCGTCGATGGACTCTATATCGGAGGCGTCGTCCTTGGTGTTGCGTGACGTTCTTCATGTCACGGTCAGCGCCGGTCACCAAATGAGCGACGAGGGACTCACTCAATATCGACAACCATTTCCTCCATCTTCTCGCACAGATCCAAGAACTCGGCTGTGGCATGCACACGTGACCGTCTCGACCTCCTGCCCGACATGTCGTCCCGCAGCGAGGCGTCGTCCGCGTCATTGTCGTTCTCGTATGTCTCTGCCTTTTGTTCGCTCTCGGCTACTTCCATCTCCACCGCAATGGACTCGTCTTCGCCAACACACCCATCCGATGCAGGCGACGGTATCAAGCCCAGCGAGAAGCTGACGCTGGTGTCCGATATGTCGTCTTCATACTGAGCGGCCCACGCAGGACACCGTCCTGGCCTCGGTGCGAGGCCTAGTAGCCAGCTTACGGTGAAGTGAGGATCATGGTGTTGTTCCAAGGAGAGCATCCTCATCTACTGCTGAGCGGGCTTTGGCGGGCGTACTTCCAGGCGCGGTGTTCGAATGGCAAACGGGAAGAAGTGAAGACGCAGCTTGACTCGACGTGGGCAACCCGAGTTATTGGAGTATTTGTGAGAGACGAAGACGTGAGGGCGCCACAGCTGCCTTGCTCGCTCGACAGAGTGCACGTTCTCCAGTTAACCAAACAGGGAGCCTTTGTCAAGGCACCTGGCAAGCATCGTCGTGCGTGCAGTCACTCACGCAGTCCACCGTGAAGCGTGCAGTAATAGGTAAGGTTGTCTAGGTGACCAGGACCCTGTGCGCCGCCTCATGGTCCAGTCGTCAGCCCAGTCGGCCTTCGGGTGGGGTTTTTATAATTGTCGCCGATCTTGCAAAATGGGCAGCTCTTTGTAGAGTCAAGACGACTGACTGCCTTTTTCCCTGTCGTGGGCCTTCATGTTTCCTATTTGCAGATAACAAGAGTGAACGTGCGGCTCTGCGTGATCGATTTCACGCTCTTAATAGCTTGTCACTCTGCACTCCGCAATTAATTAGTCGCGGCACGACCCGTTGTGGTAGCTTCAATCTTTCCCTAATTCCCATCTAGACTCATATGGCGACTATCAATCGTCAACAATTGCCCGTTATTATATCAAGATTCAAGCATGCGAGAGCCGCAGACTGTCCAGCGGCCGCTACCCACCAAGCTTGATGTCGTTTCTAAGCCTCCGATAGCCCTGTTTGACATTTGGAAATTCTAATTGGCCCAGCCTGGTTCTGATAATGATACCAAATTCGGAGTTTTGTCATGCGCGACCAGGGATGTCCCTGGCTCCAGTCTAGCGGACCACACGTTTGCCTATCGCAATTCGCAATGGCAGTGCGAGAGACGCTGACAGACTCTGAAACGCAAGTGAGGCCTTTCTCTTGACGGAAATACACAGCTGTGATTCGCGGTATTCCGCGCGCTGGCCGAGTCTGCCTGGCAGGATTCCATCATGCTGGTGGGGGGGGAGAATATACTTAGATATGTAAGCACCCGCGATACCCAGGGTCGCCCCTTTTATTTGTGAGGGCCTCGTGCCATTCGACGCAGCACAGGTTCCTCTCACGTTTGTCACCTTGCTAATTATGGCAGGGGTCAGTCAGCCCAGCGGAGCACAGAAATCCGCTGGCTGGTCCCACGGTCTGCCTCAGTCCGTCTCGATTGCCGCGTCTGCGGGAGGGCGCCTAACAACTCATCACCAAAATACCCTCGACTCTGTACGGAGTACCCACGTACAAGTCCAAGTTAAGCGTGATCAGAAGGCAGGCAGGTAAGCCGTCACTCGCGTTCTCGTCCTGCTGGCGCTCACTCACCTCCGACAGACAGTCCGTAGCACCGACTCTCGACACGGACTGTGAGACGCCATGTACGACAGACAGACAGCATGGCTATTTATCGAATCGACGGCGCAGCCCACTCATTTACCTGCAGCTAATGGCCTTCAGCCTTGCCGGCGAGTTTCGCTTCTCGCTATCATTTGTTGATCCCGGGCCCGAAGTTATTACCGCCTCGCGCCGTCCAGTCGTGCTTCGCTTGTCCCACACAGACATGGGTCCTGTCAGCACAGTAGCCTCCCCTCCGCCATGGGCCTGATCCTCCTGGGCCAAGTTTGGAATGCCCCCCCGTAGAGCTGGTCAAGTAGTTTTTCCATCCTTTTCGACTTTGCGCCTGTGTATTTGCATTCCAACTTTATGATTGTGGCATCGTTTCGGTGACGGCAACCCGTGGGACAGACGACATCCTCGAGCTCGACCGACTGACTGCCTGCCCGCTTAAGACGACACTACCATGTCTGTCGCGATCCAGACGCCGGGCGTCTTTGCGGTGACGAGCATACCAGCCCCCTTGGTGACCGCTGGACCCGACCTGTTTCGCCGCCAGGACGACACGGAAACCTGTGGTTTCTGGTCCTTCTCCGACCGTGAGATCTCCTCCTCCCCATCATGAATCGGATGGGCATGGCCATCGTATTCACGACCCGACTAACAATGAGAACGTAGGCACGTCACCCTACTCCGAGTACGTGTGCCCGGGGGGCTGCACCACGCAGTGGAGCGCAGGCCTGCACGGCTGCAAGGACACTTTTGCGTCGACCTGTTACGACGCCAATGACAGCTACTGCTCGTCGGATGTGTCTCTGCTCCCGGGCGAACTCTGCTGGTGAGGCTACTACCCAGCGATAGCACAGACACACGGAGGAAGGGAAGGCTGACGCATAGAAGCACCGGAGACACTTACACCAACTGCGTCACGGCGTCCAAGAAGGACGAGGGCCGCTGGCTGGTGGCCTACGAGTGCTGGGTGGGCTTGAGCGGCGAGGCCTACATCTCCGTCTCCGCGACCATTGTCGAGACGACCGACGGTACCACCGTCACCACGGAGATCACCACGGATGTACCGACCGCCACCGAGACCGACGATTCGGGGGAGAGCAAGGCCACCAACAGCCCCACGGCGGACGCAAGCGAGAGCGAGACAGCCGGCAGCGCGACCAGCGACGCGAGCACGAGCGACTCAACAGGCGATGCGTCAGAGGATGACAGCAAGGACAGCTCGGGGGCTCCCATCGGCGCCATTGTCGGCGGTGTCATTGGCGGCGTGGCTCTGATCCTGGGTATCGCGTTTGGTCTCTGGTTCATGCGCTTCTACAAGCGCAAGCACGCGAAGCAGACGGGCGCCGAGCCCATGCGCGAAGACCACCCCAACACATCCTACTACGGCGGCGCTGGTGGTGCCTACGTGCCACCGGCCGGGACGAGTCAGGGCGGCTCGCCCAGCGTGACCTCTGGATACCACGGCAGCAGTGATCCCAGCCATGGTAGCAGCTATCCAATGCAGAACGGTGCCTGGGGATACCAGCTACCGGCCGAGGCCAAGCCCGCGCAGCCGCACGCGCCGGTGGAGATGCCCGGGAGCCACGAGCGGGCGGAACTGCAGTGATGATGGTCAAGGGCATGGTCGTCGGTTGGGGAGGAGAGTTCTGCGTTCTGCGGCATTGTCTTGGCGTTCCGTAGTCAGTGCGTCCATGGTTCATGGTCTGATGGGCGTTGCTGCGCTTCATGTTGTAATGGTGGCTGGCATATTAGCGATTCTGTAGTTCAATGTGATTGCTGTGATGTTCATGTTGCAAATGCGCTTTGCGGTGCGGGAGGTTCGTCGTAGGGCTGAATGGGTGTTGGTGACTTGGAGTTGGAGTTCGGTACGGGCCACGTGAAGGACCACGCCACGCCACAGCCATAAGTAGACAGCTACATGTGAACATAGTGACGGAAAATCAAATCAGCAGCCTGGAATATCAAATTACTTTCCTAGCTGTCCCATTGCATCCATAAGCTACGTACCAAGACTCGAGGTGTTCAAAAGGCAAACATACACAGGGTAGCCGAAAGCGCATGATATGATGCTACCGTGAGACAACCTCAACGCGCCTCGACAGACGGGACGCGACCGTCGCAATTGGTGGTGATGTTACTTCGACAGTCGAACGGACGGTCGCGCGAAGACTATGAACGCCGCCGCTTCAATTACTCCGTTGACCAGGTCCTCGCCATACGACTGGGTATCACAATGGCCATGTCGCGACGACACACAGATCAGCTTGGAACACGCCTGAGCGCGCCTGACCCAGTCACCCAGACGTGGCTGGCTGCTCCCCACGATGCCGTGTAATCACTAACTTACCTGTCTGCCCCGGGGAAGCGCATCTAGCGAGCGCGCAAATGGTGGTTCTTAACTTCTTTGTGCGACCTGCCACGAGACGACACCAGATTCGCTTCACGACGCCCGTGCGAGGGTGTCCTCATCAACATGGCTGGCTTATTAATCTCTATTACCCAGAATGACGGAAAAAGCAATTCGCCCATGTGACGGGCCACGACGCGCTGTCGGCTGGTCAGATGATCTCGACAGGACAACGCACGTCGGCCGCGCAGTGCATGTTTCAAAGCAGAACCTCGCTCGTGAGAGATGCTCCTTTGGGAAGAATGGCTTCCAAATCAGACTGATCGGTGAGCCGGCTGCTACAGTATGCGCAGCTCTCGCCTTAGCTGTCGCTTCGGGGGTTACATCGCGAGGGCCATGTGGCCGACGCGTGGGCGGTTGGGCGCCTGTCTGTCTGCCTGGATTTGGCAATGCGAGTCGGAGTCTGGACAAGGACAGCCAACTTGGCATGCCGGGACGGCGGCGCGCAGCGGAGATGAAGATGCAGCCTTGCTCAGGAGTCACAAACTCCGTGTCGCTCCTATTCATCAAAGAAGCACACACTTCCAGGTACATAAGCTTGGATGGATCTGGAGGAGCGGACGTGAAGGAACGGCGGGGACCCCACCGGGGACGCTACGTACGCACGCACGCAGCACGCTCGATCATCGGGAGCTTGTTCATGAACAAGATTAGACACCGTGAAGTCTGCTGCAAGCTTGTTTCGGCGACAGGCACGCTGCACGCACCACACATAAGCAGAGGCGGTGAAGCGTTGCTGATGCCTAATGAATGAATGGGCGGTTTGATTGCTCCGTCAACTGAGGACGGGCGGATGCGTGAATGCCGCCCCCTGGCCACGTCCCTTTTCATCACCTCGGAGAGCCTTTTCAAGCCTGGCAGCTGGCTGGGCGCCGAGCTTGACCGACAAGCCGGGATGGTGCGGCCGGTGGCGCTCAAACAGAAACTCAAAGAGAGAAAGATTCAGCCGGATGAGACATTGCCCGTCACTGCCAAGGCGGTGCTGCCGTCCGTCCGTGGGTTAGGCCAAGCCGTCAGAGTACCTAGACTAGAGCCATGTGGACGACGCCTGAAGCAAGTGCCGGCGTGGACTTTGTCGTCCTCTGTCGAAGATCGTGTGTTGGACTGGGTAATTACAGTCAGATGCCATGATAGATGCCGGCTAATTGTCGACGGCGGCCGAGGCTGTCGAGATCCACTGCCATGTGCGCAGCTCGCCTCGCTGCCGGCTGGGCGACGCGCTGTCAGGTAAATTAACTGACGGGTGGCACATCTGTCCTTGGCTGCGACGGATGCTCCAGTTGAGCCGATTCACTGCGCCTTGCAAGTTGCGTCCAGCCTCCAGATGCATTCGAGTCGAATCGTGAGCCCAGTAATTACCGTACCAGCCGGGCAATCCGTCTACGCGCCCAGAGCGGGCACTGGCGAGCGCTAGTCTAGTAGGTGTCTTAGCTTTGGAGTTTCGAAGCCTTCTGGAACAAAGGATCATCGCCCCTCCGGAACGAACCTGGCCCCGGTTGCGGACTGGACAGGGATCGGGTACGGAGTACTACCTAACACTGAGCTGCTGTTGCTGGAGTGCAGCACAAGTCGGTGCATGTACGTAGCACAGTCTGTCCGCGTGCGGCGTCGTCTCGCGATGAGCCAGTATCTAGAGGCTGCCTGTCGTCGAAGAAGTCGCACAATGTTGGTAGAGCAGAGCGATCGCAAGACATTGTCGTAACTCGTAAGGAGGGCGGGTAGGGGCTTGAAAAGTCGCGACTCGCGACACGCGACGGGTGGAGACTCGACGCTGAGGCCATCTTGGCCTTGCCGATGCAAGGTCTTAGGTGCGTGCGGCGTGCGTGCGTGGGTACGTAGCAGCAAACTATCGATGCTTGTGCGCTCAGGCGACGTCTCACCTTCATGTTGCTCGCAAGCCATGTCGTGGTTCAGTCTCAGTCATCGAGTCCATGTCGTCTACGTTACCGCGTACGTAGCCTCGACACTCGTCGAAACGCAGAGGAACGAGCCGATGCAAATGCAGATCCGCGCGTCTGACTCGCCGCCTCTCACAGTCTCACTGCCACAAGTTCTGGCGGCCCCACGAGCACTAAGAAAAGAATCCCTGCTAGACGGCCATCGGCGCCCAACCGGAGGACCCTTATTACTGTACTGTACGCACTGTACTGCAGCTGCCAAACGGAGACTAACTTAAGTACCTTGGGTTTGGGGCGCGGCAGGGAACTAGGGATGGATGGGAAAAAAGACTCGTTAGCCTAGACGGGACCGTGAAGAATGAATGGGGAGCCGTCGTCGCAACTCCAGTCTCGAGGTGACAAACAATATAACCGGCTGCCGCCTACCGTGCATGCACTGCGACTGTCCCTGTTCTTCTTCGTTTGCGTCCAGTCTGCGTATTACTGCGCTGTCTGCCTCTAGACCTACAGGCCACAGCTGCTGAGTCCGAAGAAACAGACCTCCACCCCTCCGAGCAGCCGTGCCTGCCTTCCATCGCCTCCGGACCGGCTTCTGGCTGTCTAGTCGTCTCTTCTCTCCTCCCCCCTCAGTCTCAGTCTCCAGTCGCTTCGCTTTGCTTTTTCCAAACCTTCACGAGCGCATTGGCGTTCTTCTCTTCGCCCCGCGGGTCGCAGCGCCGTCGACGTAGACTGCAACGGACGATCGCGCAGGCCTGTACCTACCAACAACCTTGTCGACGCCGCTGTACTCAGTACTGTGTGTACATTTGTTCGACCACGCGACCTCCCCTCGAGACAGCTCCCATAACCTCATAGTCTGTGACGCTGCCCGGTCCTCGCAGAACAGAACCGTATCCCCATTAGACGCTCGCTCAACCAACCATTCTATGAAACTGCAGACGTCATGACTTACATGGTGAGTGGCATTCCATATTATCAATCAACGTGGTCCCGGTGGCACAGACGATGCAAGGCAGGCCGACAGCCAGCCAGCCAGCCAGCCAGCCAGACAGACAAGCCCATGCACGCCGTCATGCACGCACTTCCCGCATCCCTCTACGGAGTACTATCGCTGCATCGCACAGACAAGCCTTTTTCAGGCTGGTCTCTCACCTTCCGCAAGTCGCAACCAAGAATGAACCATTGGGCGAAGCCGTCATGTATGGTCACCACACCCTCTTCCCTACCGTGCTTCGGCATACCCTCGCACACCGCCTTACATGCCTACATGGTCTGCTGGTGTTCTTTTCCATGTGTGGCCCGACTCGAGTCAAACACGGCCAGCGCGTAGTTGCGCCATTCCGGGGGAGGAGGAGTCTTGTCGGCTCTGCAGGCAGGCAGACCGAGTAGACTAGACTACCTTGCCTTTGTTGCCCTTCCCCTTGTCTATTTTATACTCGCGATTCCTCCTTTCCCTCCATTCCGCTACTATTTCATCCTTTCCCCTGCTCGCCAAGCCCCGGCATGTCATGAATGCCGCGACGGTCGATTGTGCCCTCCTGTACAGAAACCCCCACGCGAACCTTGAGTTAAAACCTTCTGTCTTCCTCCACCACACCACATTCCAGCCAGCCACGGTGGCGGGCGCGCAGCAGCAGCAGCAGTAGCAGCAGCAATGGCAAGGGATCTTGAGCTGATACCAAGGACTTTCCAGCTCGCCATCGCCCACTACTGCGATAGTCATGGTCCCACCCCCTTGATGGTCACCGAGGCCATCCCGACAACCTGCAACACATGCTACGACTACTCATCCTCCCCCGACAGCCAGCAAGGCTCGCCGACACCAGGCATGCGCGATGTAAACGAAAGACTGCGACACATGACCATCCGATCCTCCACGATTCCCACCTCGGAGCCGCGCACCTCCACGAGCGGGCAGCGTCCGTCTTCCATCCTCGAGACACCTCCAGGCAGTCCGCATGGACCACCGCAGCCCCGTCGGGACTCGAGCTTCCGCCGGACGTACGACGACACCGTCACCAAGAAGCAGGGCCCATGCGAGAACTGTGCCATGACTGTTCCGCGGCAGTCAGCCAGCAATGGCCCAGAAGTCCTCCGCACGCGCGTGCCAGCAGCTCGTGTGTTCGGGCCGGGAGGACAGGCCTCCCCGCCAAACTCCCAGACGTCTAGCGATACGGAAGGCGAGACAGAGGGAAATGTCTCACGCAGATCACAGCACAGTAGGCGAGGGCCACCACCACCCATGCCAAGCTCGCGCTCGAGCACCTCCTCCGAGTCTGCGCCGTCACACACCCACTACGTGGACTACACGTCGACCCACGAGCCTACGGTGGCCACATCATTCTCTCTCCTGCGGGCATGTTGCCTGCGAGCCTTGTCGTTCGAGACCCTGCCCCGAGCCCCGAACACATCCAGTGCCGCGGCTTCGTATGCGAATCCCGCGAGCAGCATACCACCTTCACCAAACTCCGCGACTGCCTCGTTCGTGACAACGCACTCAAACGGCGCGGCTGTTTCTGGTGGCTCCATCTTCTTTGGAGATGCCCTGGCAGGCTACACCACAGCCTACATCTTCCGGATCCCCGATGTCCACGCACGAGGGCACAAGCGCATATACGCCTTTCTCGCCTTGAGCACATATCGCGAGACCAAGGCCGTCAAGACCTTTGCCAAGGCCTCTAGCGCCTTTCACGAACTCGCCATCTGGATCCAAAAGCTGGCCGAGGCGGAAGCCGAACGCGCAGCCGAGGCGTCCCCGACGGGCTCCAATGCCCACGCCTCATCCAGTGGCCTTTCGCAGCCGTCCCCGGCCTCGGCCATGGAGTCTATGGCGTCGCGATCCTCTGGCTTGTCGGGCGGCAGCAGCTTCCTCACAGGAGGCAGCGGCTTCACGAGGCGCATGGGCGGCGGAGGCGGTGCGTCTGCGCCCAAAGCACGAGGATTACCAGAACTCGTTGGCCAGCCGGACTTTTTCGTCGCCCTGCATGCCAAATTCGTCAACATCTTCTTTGAGATTGGCGTGAGCCTCAGTGGCTAATCTCTTGCCCCCTTTCTCTTTGAAATCTTCTTTTTACCCCCTTTTTGTGTGTTTTCTGTTTGTTTCAACATTTGATACCCCCCTCACGACGTGATGAATTTTGTTTTGAGTGTCTTTCACCGCATGGCGTTGATGCAGCAACAAGGCGTGGAGATGTAGGAGGCGGCTGGCGTACGTAGCAGCATGGCATGGGGGATGACGGACGCGAAACGGATAATGGTAATCTTGATAATGTCTCAGACTCACTGGCAGTCTTGTACAAAATGGTCAAACGGAGGAAAACGGCACCATAGGGCGGATCCATCACGCTGGTGCCCGGCGTTACGAGTGTTTGGAATCCTGGGGGCGAAACGTCGAGTGTACTTAGACTAAACAAGGCTCAAGCATTGTAATTGCACATTGCAAATTGCACACTCCATTGATGATGATACAATCCCATGGCGAATCCCCCTCCAATCTATGATTTCTACGTGGCGCCCCCCAACGTGACAGACTATTTGTAGAAATCAAACTTGTTATCATCCTGCGTCCCCTTGACCTGGCTCGAGTACGCATCTTCCAGATCACTCTGGATAATGTTGTACCTGTTCTTGCGCACGGCTCGCAGACCAGCCTCCTGCATAATGGCCGCGATGATGGCACCGCTCAGGGGGTCGTTGCGCACAATCAGGCTGTCGAGGTCGACCTCGGGCGCCAGGCTCATCTTGCCGGCAATGGTCGAGAAGATGAGACGTCGCTCGCGACGGTCGCGCAGTGAGGGGAACTCAATCTTCCTGTCCAGACGGCCGGGACGCAGCAGCGCCGGGTCGAGCGTGTCGGCGCGGTTGGTGGCCATGATGACCTTGACGTTGGACGTCTGGTCAAAGCCGTCCATCTGGTTGAGGAGCTCGAGCAGGATACGCTGGACCTCGCGGTCGGCGCCGGTCTGGGCGTCGAAGCGCTTGGTGGCAATGGCGTCAATCTCGTCAATGAAGATGATGGACGGCGAGTTCTCCCTGGCCATGCGGAAGACGTCGCGCACCATGCGGGGGCCCTCGCCGAGGTACTTTTGCACAAACTCGGAGCCGACGACGCGGATGAAGCTGGCCGTTGTCGAGTTGGCCACGGCCTTGACCAGCATGGTCTTGCCCGTGCCGGGGGGCCCGTACAGCAGCACACCGCGGGGCGGGTCGATGCCAATCTGCCGGTAGAGGTCAAAGTGCGTCAGCGGCAGCTCGACGGCCTCGCGGATCTCCTGCTTCTGCATGTCCAGCCCACCGACGTCGGCGTACGTCACGTCAGGCTTCTCGTCGGCGCCGAGCATGGCGATGGAGGAATCCGCCTCGGGCGGGAGGATGTCGACGAGGGCGTTGGAGTGGCGGTGCAGCGCGACCGAGGAGGACGGCTTGAGCTTCTCGCGGTCGAGGGTCGACAGGACGCGGACGACGTAGTTGGATCCTGTGCTGGACTGGACGATACCGGTGCTGCGCGGCGTGCTGTTAGCCTGGGCTCGCACTTCGTTTTTTTTCTCTGGTCACCACTCACTTCTGGTCAATAGCCTCCATGAACTGGCCGATCACCAGCGGCACACTCTGGATACGCTTGATCTCCTCCTGCGCGCGCACGAGCTCGCGCTTCAGACTCCGTTGCTCATCCTTGATGTATTCTTCTTGCAGGTGGATGTACCTAGTTCAGTCAGCCGCCTGTGATCGAGTCCACGTGGTGTGAAGCGCACGCACTCCAATTGCCTCTGGAGCTTCTTGAGCGAAGCGTAGTCGTCGCCGCCCTCGACCGGTAGGCCCTCAAAGCTGTCGATGGTGGGTATGGTCGAGGGAGCAGCCTTCTTGTGCGGGAGCACGCTGTTCGAGGCCGAGTCCACCGCTACGTCACCCATGGTTTCTGTATGTGCTGCCGCCGGAAAATGTTCGTTCGTTTGTGTGCGTCGGTCTGCAGCTCGGATGTGTGGTGTTGTGGTGTTGTGGCGATGATCAAGTGCTCGAGGTGGATGGATAGCTCGAAGCAGCCAGAATCCAGCAACGTTGGCGTCAACACCGAGCCTGCCTGGTCGCTGGAGGTCTTGGCATCGGTCACGAAGCGTGCTTAGTCATTTCAAGCCTGGCCAAGCCTCAGCTGTGGCTGGTTGGCTGCTGTGGCGCGCTAGGCACGAAGGGTGGGGGGAGCTTTTCCCTGCAGGCGTGATGCCGCGTGAAGCCAAAGCCAAGCCGTGGTGGAGCAGCGCTTACCGGGGTCTATCGACCATTCCGATGACGGGGCGGGATCATGAAGGTCAAGTGATGCATCTCGATACCACATTCGCGATAAGCTACTCGCACTTGGACCGCGGGGACGCCTAAGACGGCCAGGGTATCTTGCATAATGCTGCAGTCATGCACTCACCGTGTGTCGGCTTCACCTGCGGTGTCCGTGTGCATCCGCAGCCGTGCCTGACTGAATGACTGACTGACTGACTGCTCCTCATCCACCCGGCCGGCTGCCTTCTCTCAACCATCCTCGTCGCTTCTGAACCCGTGCTCTTGTCTCCCCTCCTGCTTGCTATTGTGCTTCCTGTTTCAATTTTCCACTCTAGCCATCAAACGCCTCAGAAGCGGAGGCGCCTAGCTACCTACCTTGCGCACCCGCCTAACCGAAGACTCAATTCATTAAGCTCGCCGTCACCCCGCGGCTCCTACCTTGCGAAACCCTGATCGCCTTGCGCCGTCAATGCACCACCATCATCACCAGCCCTGACTGTTCTCGTCTCTCCACCCTTCTGCAACAAACAAAGCAGCCTGTCCTTCCTGGGAGTCTTCCTGGCCAACCACCAAGCCATCACTCGCGTATCGCTTCACATCACCTCGTCCCTCCCCGCCTCGTCCTGATTCACGGCTCTTCCTTGCCCGGTCACTTTCTTGTACTATTCCGCCATGTCGTCTCGCATCAACATCCCCAAGGGCAAAGCCAAGGCGACCGCTGCCAACCTGGTCGACTCATCGGCGAGTTCCTACGACTCATCCCCCAAGTCATCGACCTCGTCATCACGCTTCCAGCGCCCCAGTGCCCACACACGTCGGCCTAGTCTGCTGAGTACGACTTGGCTCTCCCCTGAAAGAAGGCTTTACTGACCACATGCCAGGCGATGCCCTCTCCAAGCAGGAAGCGACCGTCATCAATATCGGCGAGCCGGATGGCGTTCCTCGTCTGGTGAGCAGCTGTATTGCGGTGTCTCCGCTTCAGCGACTGACAACCATAGATCTCCTATCTCTCCTCCAGCCAGGGATATCAATGGAATCCGGGTATGGACTGCTGCCATTTGTATAGATACATACTAACAGTTATAGAAATCTTCCTGCCATCCTACATCGACTGCGACTACGAGCCACTAGAGCACGGCCGAGAACCCGTCATTGAAATCACCCTCTCCGACGAGGAGATCAAGCAGATGCTCCCTCAATAAGCGACCCCGTTTCGACAAATATCACTCACCCCACCTCACTTGCAATACTTTTATACGGCGCCTAGAATGGCCTTGACTCCTCTCCAACAGAGGACATGATTATACGAACGACCGGATTTTGGGTCAATAATTGGGAACACCTTGATGGAGTTTTATGGACAATGTTGGCCGTCGCACTGGTCTGAATTCGCCTGGACTATTTGTCCACGGCACGATAGCTGCCATCAGGCGTTGGGGGCTACACATGCTTTGAAGGACAATCACCACTTTTTGATTGGGTTGTTGGGCGCACGGTAGTGTCTTTGATGAGTTTGGGATTGTTTGTAGGTACCTTGCACTTTCAGATAAGATGCTGTTCCCAAGTACTGTGGCCAACCTGCGTGAAGCTGGTCTTGTGCATACCTGAGTGTCACTCATCGTCGAAAGACAAGACGGCCTTGTGTGGTGAATGGCACCCAGCTTCAGGCGGTCGACGCTTACACGCCTTGTGACGGTCCACCTGGATGCTGCAGACGCTGCCCCACAATGGGGGTCCCGGCCCGCCAACTGCCATTCCTGGCACTGTGCTGCAGCCTCACTTTTTGATGTTGCATGTGACCAGTATAATAAGATTCTTCTCTGTCCGCAGGAGCTGGAAAACCACAAACTGAACTATTTGTAGTATTATATCAAATATTGAATGCCATGAAGTGGCTCACCTACCTGGTACTGAAGTTGCGAAGCTCAGGTTATGGCGGGGTTGACTTGACCTAGCCGCCCAGCCGGGGCACTCATGCTGAGTCATCCACCAAGAGCCCGCAAATCCAGGGTCCGGAGTAAACAGACGCGATGCACAACGCGCTTCTCACGAATGCGCCAAAAGTTCAGGGACAGCCCGCAACATGGATGCTGACTCGGCCGTCTCGCAAGTCCAGCGACGGATCGAGCTCCAGAGTCCGGAAGATCTGACATATCTCATCACCAACGTGCGGAATGCGGCTGCGACGCGGTTGAACGAAGCGTTTCCGCAGGTCGATGGCGGCGGGGAGGACGAGCTGAGAAACCAGATTGAGGCGCTGGTCAATGAGGTAAACAGCGGTTGCTCCGTCGAATATTAAAAGCAGTGGAGCTGATTGCTCGCTTGGCAGTACATCGACAAAACATTCACTCTTGCGGCACCCAACCTCACAATCAATGGACTACCCGTCGCCCCGGGCGATGCCCTGCGAGATAGCGGATCAATGGCCCTGGACGAAGCATACGAGCCGTTCGATACACGGAAACGCCAGAGGGTCGCCGATTTGATCACGCAAGAGGAGAAGCTGCTGGAGGACGTGGCAAGCCTGAAGAGAGCCGTGCCTGGGAAAGCAGCCGCGGAGCATGCGCAGATGCTCCGAGAAGAGTTGCGGCGAGACGACGAGATGGTGAGTGCCATGGCAGCGACATACCAAGAAAGCGCCAACGAAACGATCACTCTGGACGGCACGGCAAGGCTAGACAGGCAAGAGACGGTGGAGGGCGAGTTCAAGGACGCAGTGGAGGCACTGGGGAGGTTGAAACGCGATATGAGCACAGTGGTGGCCAAGATGGAGAGGGCACGTCAAGCAGGGGAATACGTCATCACGCAAGGGCGATGATAGTTGCTTTTGGATTTCTGGCGCGGCGTTTCCAGGGGCCACAAGGGATACACAGCAAGCAGCTGGCCATCATGATACCAAATAGGATGTCTATTCGTTATTTGTTTGTTTACCGGATTCTAGACTAGGGGACTCGAATTCTTTTTTGGCCGGCAACACAAGGAGAAACCCCAATACTACACCACGCCCCATCTGTCGCGGTCCTCTTCTACTCTAGACCTTGACCGCTAACTCACAACGCCCGCCCGAAACTACACCTGAACACAACATGATCTTGGACGCTTAAGCGGCAGCGGGCTGCTTGGCCTCGTCACCCTCGCTCTTCTCGGGCACAGGGGCGGATTCAACGCCAGTCGTCACCTCGGGCTTCTCCTCGCCGGCAGAAGGAGTGGCATCGGTGGCGGGAGCAGCCGCAGCCGGAGCCGCAGTCTCGCCCTCCTTCCTCGCCCACTTGGGGGGCCTGGCGAACTCGGGGTCGCTCCAGGGACCGGCGTCGCTGTGCTCGCAGCCGCCCTCGCACTCGCAGGAGCCACCAAACTCCTTGGGCAGGTTCTCGGCGGGGACCTGCTTCAGCAGCTCGCTCTTGTAGCCGCTGCCCAGGATGTGGATCTTGGACACGGTGACGGGGTCGAGCCAGCCCTTGACGACGCTCCAGACGGTCGAGAAGCCCCAGGGGGCGTTGATCATGTACATCTTGCCGAGGCGCTCGGGGTAGTAGTTCTGCGACAGGCCGGCCGTCTGCTGGACGTATGAGTAAACCTGAGGCACCTTTGTGATGCCGACGCCCTTGAGGTCCATGATGGTGCAGCACGTCTCGAGGAGGCTGCCCTGCTTGCGGGAGCAGGCCGGTAGACGGGGGTCGGAGACACGCTCGTACTCGACGGCAAGGTTGGTGATCATGCGGTCCGCCGAGGTGATCTTGTACATGGCAGCCAGGTCGATGCCACCAAGAGTCTCAATGTAGACAGGGCGGCCATCCTACGTACTGTTAGCGTTCCCTTGGAATCGATCAATCATCTGCAAAAGCAGAGTTCGGGCGTACCTTGTCCGTCTTGTGGTAGAACTGCTTGTAGTACTTGGAGATCTCGGCTTTCTCGGGGTAGTCCCAGACGGGGACGAGCTCGTCCAGCTTGATCTCTTCGCGCCACTTCTCGCATTCCACAAACATCTTCTTGGATGCCTCGACATCGAACTTGCGGGCACGGAGGAAGCGCAACTAAAAGAAGTACCAAGAGGCAATGGTCAGCCAACTGCGTCCCTAGATCGAAAACAAACAACCGCCGGGAAAGGGGGGCATCGTCCTACCAGGGTCAAGGTGTCGAGACGCTTGGTCAGGCCCTCGGCTTCCAGCATCATGCGCAGCTGGTGCACCTGGGCAATCTGGCCCTCGGTGAGATGACCGGCGTGACCATCCTGAGGCTCGGCCTTTGTGTAGGGGAAGTCGTAGTCGTCGTATTTGGGGTTGATATCCATGGTGGGGGATGAGGGGCGGTGACGAAACAGGGATGAAAGGAGTTGCTGTTCTTTTCTGTTCTCGCACGGGAGAAAAACCTGGCCGTCGTGATCTTGATGCAAGAGTCAAGGCCAAGATTTGTTGAAGAAGTGCTGGGACAGGAGTAGGGGTACGTAGAAAAATGCGAGTTGGGAGCTTGCAGAAATTCGTGTTTCCTTCAGGTTCAGTCCCCTCTCGAATCTCCGGGGTCACGACATGGATCTGGCGAGTGAAAGTGGGACGGGGAATCCAACCGGCCACCGGTAGAGACCGCGTCGCCGCGACCACAGTGGCTTGGCTCACCTGGCTCACTGTAAGTCTATTCTTCCAGCGCCCTTCACCGCTTCCTGATAGGCCCCACCGGATGATGCAGATGCTCCTATCGCGTTTCTTATCGATATCGATAAGACTCCAGTCAATCGTCTGGCTCCAGCTAAAATAATTAAGTTGCTATCACCGTTCCATTGTGTCAAGCCACACGGATCAATACGCCTTTGCGCACCTGAACAGGTACACCACAAAACATGCAATTATGAGACCATCCCCTTCGCGGATCGCCCTTCATGCCGTTCGACAACTACCCACGTCGGTGAGCGGGCCGCGCCCGCTGCGCTCTTTTCACATCACGGCACCCTGCCAACCGCGAAAACGCAGCTTCTTCACATCGAACCCGTACCTAGCGCTGAACGGCACCGACGATTTCAAGTCCGCGAGGGAAAATGATAAAATGCAAGCGTCCGTTGCCCAGCATCCCACGAAGCGAAAGGCTACCAGGGCCACTACGGCCAAGAACTCGTTACGCAGAGTCGCCCTGATAGCGCAGTCACCAAAACGAGGCACCGAGGGGCCAGTTGCTGGAGACATCGAAGCCGACACAACGAACCTTGTGAGCGCGACATGTGTGGCCGAATCTTTCAAGATGCCCATGGTTCTGGACATCTTGTCGTCCCATGGCTTCGCCATCAACCCCGACGGCACTGACTTTGACGCCAACGAGGTCGTCCATGCGCGAGGCGTCAATGGCGGCGACATCTTCGTGTTTCCCTCCGGCACAATCGTGACATGGTCCTTACCCCCGGACGTGGTGACCCGACAGCTCATGCGCGCCGCAGAGGAGCCGCACCAGGCAGTCATGCGCGAGCTCGAGGATCTCGAGTTTACGACGGACGTGAACCGCGAAACCAGCACCATGAAGGGGGACATTGTAGTCCTAGGCACGCGCAAGGAGAACAAGGAGGGCGACACACTGGATACGACATTGGCAAAGGTGGCCTTCTCCTCGGGGCTGGCGCGAAGCACCAAGCTTGCGGTCCTGGAAAGCGCACTGACGTCGTACTTTGAGTCTACCCGCAAGATTCCACACATCCTGTCTCGCGGTGCGGGCTTCCCCTTTGGACGCAAGTTCATCCTGCAAAAGACAGGCGAGCTACTGGGCTTGCGTGCCCGGCTGAACCACTACTCCGAGCTCACGGACTCGCTCCCCGACATCCTGTGGGACAGCCGTTCCGAGCTTGGCTTGGAGGGCTACTACGAGCAGGTTGGTCGGGCGTTGGACGTCAATGTCCGCATACGTACTCTGAACCAGAAGATGGATTACGCGCAAGAGATCGCGAGCGTGCTGCGCGAAATGTCTAGCGAGCAGCATGGAACACGCCTAGAGATCATCATCATTCTGCTCATCGCGGTCGAAGTGATATTCGAGCTCAGGCGGATCTTCTTGGAATGGGCACAAGAGAGGGAAGCTGCCAAAGAGGCGGCGCTGGCATTGCAAGGCAACTGAATATTTGAATCATTTTTGTATAACACGTTGTGATACCCACCCCCAACTCAATAGTAGTTGCAGCTCTGTGCACAACAACAGACTTTTTACAGGTCAAATCCTTGCTTCGTCTATTAATTCGCACGTACAACATTTTCTTCTCAATAGTACCGTCGGCGAGGAATAGCCACATCCGTTGAACTTGCCCCCCTTCCCTTGTCATGAATCCCACCCATTGCTTTCCCCAAACTCCCTCCCAAAATCTAATACAAAGTACATACTCAACGACACCACCCCATCAAGAGGGCTTTTGCTGCTGTTGATGGGCGACCATTTGCGGTAGAGGCACGGGCGTCACCTTGCGAGGTATTGGAGTTCCGTTGGCGCCCAATGGCGTCGGTGTCCCCGAATTGGCTCTCGGTGGAACTGCCACACTCTTGTCCATGTGATTCGCTGCTCGCTCATGGGCGGTCACCCGGGCTCTAGCCTGCTCCAGGACAGCCTGCTGCTGCGACTCTGGCATAACGGTGTGGTAGCCCAACGACTGCTGCGTTGGTTGTTGCTGCGCTGTAGGCTGCGGAGTAGGACCACCTTGGTATCTCGGCGCTTGGTTCGGGGTCCCATACCGCTGAGGTGGCTGCTGATGCTGCATCCTAGGCGAAGGACTGAGTCCCTGCTGGTGCTGCACTCCACTCCCATTTGTGTACTGGCTGAACGTGCCCTGGCCAGGAGTACCCGCCTGTTGTTGCTGCTGCGGGTAGCTTGGCGTTTGATATTGGCTGAATCTGCTCGTCCCTGGTGTCCCTTGCTGCGCCATCTGCCCATACTGCTGCCGTTGCTGCTGATTCGCGTACTGAGGCATGTTCTGATGGCCAAAGGGCGTCTGCGCCTTCGAGAGCTGCGATGCATACTGACTGGGGAACCCGTTAGGTCGAGAGTACTGGTTCGAAGGTGGACGCTGTTGTGGCGTCGACGCCGTGGGGTATTGCTGTCGTTGTTGTTGGTAGTTGCCATGGAAGCCTGGAGTGGGACCACCTCGGTAGTACTGTTGTGATTGCGAGGCCGGTCGCTGTGGCGTGCCATACTGGTTGCTTGGCTGGTAGTGGTTGGCGTAGGACATGCTCGGTGTGCGTTGTGGTTGCCTCTGAGATGCTTGGGCCGTTTGCTGCGCTCGTAACCTAGCCTGCGCAGCAGCATCATCCTCTTCCATGACGCCCTTGTATTGATCAGTCGAAACCTCTAGCTTCGTGCTGATCAAGAGGTCGTTCAACTGGTCGCCGTTGAGCTTGGCCACAGCATATGGCGGCAATGTCTTGATGATCAGAGACAGTTGCGCCTTCAGTACCTGGTAGGTGGCCCGCTCCTCTTCAGCAACCTGTGGTCCTGCGGTGGCCAGCATATCGCCTGCCACTGGATCGCTGCTCTGGCGATTTTGCGAGTTAGGCAGGTTCAGGTTCCGAATACGTTGGTACGACGCCAGTGTCTCGATAAGGTCGCTGACCTCATCCAGAATTTCCTCCACTTCCTTCTCGGCATCATCGCGCTTGGCGCCCATGGCGTCCTCTAGAGTCGGGTCCACGACAGCCTCGTCCCAGTTGTCAATGGCTTCTCGAATTGCAGACTCATCCAGGTCAACGTCATTTGCAGTCTGAGCGCCGTCATCAAGGCCGTAGTAGTCAACTTCAATCATGTTTTGGAAGTTCTGTTGGCCTGCTCGTTGCCACCAAACGCGACCTGCCACGCTAGCTGGCACGACAGCCGTTGAGTCGTCCTTGCAGGGGGCAAAGCTCGAGAATGCGCCCCGAAACAAAGTTTCCATCTCAGACATCTGGACCTCAGTTGCTGATGGTTTTTTTCCAGCAAGACTCTTGACCCGCTCATGTTGCCGCGCTTTAGCGCTCGCGGATGGAGTGGCATGACTGTAGTCCAGGTAGTGGCCGGCAGACAGCTTCGATCCGAAATATGAGTTGCTCCAATACTGCGACTTGTCCGTCAGCTCGGGATGATAGAAGTCGAGTTGGTTGCCCTTGGCTTGCGTCTTGGGCTGCTTGGGCGGCTGCAGGGGGGGCAGGGCGCGTGGCGCAGGGAATAGCTCCCCCAAGGTAAGCACCCTTTCTTGAGATGTGCTTGGGTAGACCCTTGTCAAAGAAACGCCCGCAGGTAGGCTGGCGTCTGACAAGTGGGCAGCTCGAGAGTCGGCGAGGCTCGAGAATAGTCGCTTCTCCTGTGGTGCAAGGCCGAACAATGATAATACTTCGCGCGCATCACTATCATCGTCAAGATCATTTGCCGAGCCTGATGATGTCTGCGGGTATGCCTCCTCTCGTCGCAATAGACCAACTGCTTTGGTCCGAAAGTCGCGTATTCGCGCAACTAGGTCCGCGCCGGATGAACCTTGCGATTCAGCCTCAGCGAGCGAGGACTTTACGACAGCAGCCACATCGTTGACCAGATCGCTGACGTGGGCGTAGAAGTGGCCGGTGAACTTGTCGTCGATGCTCCGCAGCGTTGGGGGCTCAGCAGATTTCTGGCGTTTCGTGTCGGGCTCGTCATCAGGCGTGATGTCTGGCAACGGTCTTTTGAGCAGAGGAGGCTCGAGATCGAAACTGCGCGGTCAGATAAGTTATAGGCCAATGACTTTGCGATCATGGCACACTCACCTCTGAAGGACCCGGAAGCAGGTATCTATCAAGGCAACCTGATCGCGACGAAATTCAGTTCCAATCGCTGCCTTCGCGTCCTGTTCGTTGTCGGCAATGCCATCCGCTTCAGCAGAGTCGCGTTTCCTTTTGCCGGGTGCGACGGGAGGATTGGCGTCAATGTGGTCCAGGGCAGCCTGCGTCCCATCTGGGGCCGTGACGGCCATTTGCGCCATGAAGGGCGGGAGTCGCAGTGCTTGGACGTGACGCTGTTGGCTCGTGTCGAGGGCTGTCGTTGAAATTTGACGTCGCGAGTAAGCCTAATGTTCGCTCGTCGCGACTGGGGACAACGCGGTTGGGCGGGTTGCGGGTGCAGGAGCGCTTGAATCGCAGCTACTAACAGCACCGCCGGCCAGTCTGAATGCGTTATGTCCACCAGATACAGTAGCGGGCAATCGATTACCCGGACTGCTGATGCACGGCTGGGGATCAACGGAAAACGAGATAATTTGAGCAATAACTACAGCGATGACAGATGAGACCAACGATCAAAGACTTGAGGGCAGAATTGAAATGTGCCTGTCTGTCCGGGGCCATTGGCGCTGTCTGCGACCGTACCAGCGCTAGGCTGCTTTGGACCAGTCATCTAAGATTGCCTGCACGTGATACCCCTCATGGTGGACCAATGCCTGTCACTATCAGTGTCCTTGCATTCTGCACGAGTCTCATTGTTGATTTGCGAGAAGCTGATTGTCAAATGTCGCAGAACAATTAACGTCAAGCTCATTTCGAGGTGACAGAGCGCCATGGATGCACGGAAGCCTTAGGAGGAGTGTATTAAAACAGCGCAAACCAGACGTTACTATCAACAACAAATACACAGGGAATCATCGTTCTCTTCAAGCTGTCAGGATCTTGTCTAACCCAGCAGTTGCAGGTCCTGCCATTATGTCTGCTTCTTCACAGATGCACAGTCTCTTACTTGGCGCGAGCAAGACCAACGGCGTTCTTGCCGAGATCATACACAGAGTACCAGCGGCGCAGGAAAGCATCGCCGAGGATGACAAGGGGACCGGCAGGGGCAGGAATATCCATGCCCTGGAAGGTCGAGATACAGCTGCCGGAGACCTCGAGAATGTAGTCAGATGCTGGCAAGCTGTAGTTGGAGCCAGCCAGGTTGAAGGTGATGTCGGGCAGAGAGTCCCTCTTGGCGCAGTCAACAGTGTACTGGCCATTGTATCCCTTCTTAGCCCCAATCTCCTTGTTGAGCAACTCAGCAAGAGAGCTAGGAAGGACGTTCAGGGATGTTCCGGTGTCCAGAATGACACCAGTGTCCTCAAGCTCGGCAATCTCATCACCCAAGGCGATGCTCTCGAGGTCGACTTCCCAGTAAGCCTTGCGGCGCAAGGGGATGTACTCAATCTCGCCCTTGTAATGGTCCTTATCGACACCTCCAAACACAGCCTCGCTCTCGCCCTCAGCATCAGCCAGGTAGAAAGCAAAGACAGGCTCGTCAATAAGCTTCTGGTTGACCATCTGATTGAAGGGAGGCACGATCCCGTTGACAGAAATGGTGTCATAAGCAAGACCGAGGATACCGTCAAAGCGACCGAAGGCGAAAGCCAGGCCGGGCTCGCTGGTGGCCTCGGCAAAGTCCTGGCCCTTGACCTTTAGGTCGCCAATGGTGAAGTCATCCTGGGAGACGAAACCAGTCAAGCTGCCAGAGCCGTAGTGGATCTCGAACTCAGAGCCGTTCTTCTTGTAGGTAGACGACGCATCGGAGTCGTAAGTGGAGTGCAAGTAGCAGGCAATGCTGCTGCATGACTTGGAAGGAACCCAAAGGTTGGAGCTGCCGGTATCGAGAACAACCTTGAAAGTCTGGGGAGGAGTGCCAATGGTAATCTCGGAGAAGTACTGGGCGTTCATAAAGTTGGAAACGGGCACGGGGTGAATGCCGTCAGACTTGGGCGCCTGGGTGTTGAAGATGACATCGGCGCGCGAGTCGGGGCGGGCGGAGCCAAGGTACTTCTGGCCAAGGGCCTGAACTTGCTCCTCGATGGAAGAACCAGCCTTGAAGGATTAGCACAATGATGCGAGAAGGTAGGCAAGATAAAGCTTACGAGCTGCTCAGACAGAGGAACTTTGTTGAGCTTCATCTTGTGCACGCCACCAGCCTGGGCGGACCCAAGCAGGGCGGCAGCTGTGACCAAAGCGCTCTTCATGTTGGGCGGCTACTAGGATATGGTGCAAAGTTGTGAGGGCTAATGGGCAACACGACGAGACCAGTGAGAATGATGGTACTCGATGGTGGTGATGGAGGAGGAAGGAAGAAGAGCGGGAATGAGATGGATGTTGTGACGACGGATGGGGAAGACGGATGGCGAAGCTATCGAGTCACGAGTAGAGATGCGGGAGCTTGGGGTCTGGTCTGACTGGTTGCGCCTGCCTTGTTTCGATTATCGATAGAGCGCCTGCCTGTGGTTGGGCCGGTGACGTGGGATGGCTGGAGCCTTGATGGCCTTGCTGTGGCTGACGACTGGCTTGAGTGGCTCCGGCCATGGGGTATCAGTTACTGCTTTGGGACATGAGCACTCCTCGGCTGAAAGTCCCCCCGCCTCGTCCAGTGTCATGACGCATCACAACGAGAGGTGCTGATGCATCACTCGTGACAGTGTTGTTACCATGCGTGTGACAAAGGGGCAGATCCACCAAGCATCCACAATAACGTTGATTAAACAACACTCATGACCGACGGGGAGAAAGAACAAGCGCGAAGATGTCCCCAAGTTATAAGGTAGATCCAAAACTCACTCTAAACCTACACGACTCAGCGGCTCAACCCCACGATTGTCCTTCCCATGGCTTCGCAATCCTGGACATCCTGGACACGTCGCTAGCATTTGTTGGACTCTCCGGCTCTCGATTGTACCTGGCAGGCTGACCCAAGCTATCTCACCTAGTTAGAGTATGGACTTGGCACGTTAATCGATTGCACAGATGGATCGGTTCGCCTGTCTCAACTCCTTCGCCGTGCGTTGCTGTAGTTTGGAGTATTTCTTGACACCAAATCTGCCCATACTTCTTTATCCAATTGTTGTGGCCATCTCAGACGTTATTGTCTTTACACGTAGAAAAGGCAGTTGGCGATCAGACTTATTAATATCATTACATTATTGATAATTAATCGTTGGTAAACTGGACCATGTGCAGCCCAGCAGTAGCAAGAGTCAGAGCGAAATACCCAGCATCCGAATCTGTCAACGATACCTCCGTACCTTGCTTAACATACCATAGCCAAAGTAGGGGTTGAATACTCGAGGACTTTTACGTACAGTAAAGCCAAAGTGCGCAAGTCTTATTATTGTATCGTGGTACGTAGATAATATTGCTTTGGGCGGCATTGTGTAACACTTGGACAAGTGGAATAATGAATGTCTTTGGTCTATCCTTTTGAAACTGACCGTCGCGCCATCGAGGTACGCGCGGACCTCCATTCCAGTCCTGGAGGGAAAGTGCTAATAGAATTGTGTTCCCTTACGTATCTCGGCCACCTTGCAGCAGCCATTGTTCGGTGAATGTTGCTGTGAATAAAGAGCACTGGGCGACAGTACAAGACACCAGATGTGTTACTATTACGAGCGATCGATTGAATAATGAATTCCGTGCGCAGGAGCGTCAGGATCGACCTTTCGATATTGATTAAGGCGAAGTATCAATTAACACAGCCTGTTATCATTAATCTCGGACAGAGGCGCAGGCCCGCAGGGTGTGGTGTTGCACCGCCCACTGTACCGTATTCATGTGGGTGGGCATCAACGGGAATGCTGGACGATCGACTTCATCAGTAATGAAGAGCCTGAGAGGACATGGAAGCTGCTGCCATCAACTTGTTGCAATTGCTCTCAACCTCAGCGCCCGAACCCGATGATCACGTTTTGACCAACAATCATGTACGGGTTTACAGTATTGGTCTGGACTCGTAATGACCTGGGCTTGCTCTGGCGATCAGAAGTTGAGATGTCACAATATTAATGCCGCTGAGCCAGTTGGGGCGGAGTCAAACACCACGATAAAGCTCGAGGACTAGCATCAAGTACGTGAATCTCATGCGAATGCTTGAAAGCAATAAAAATAGTACGCATGCTTCGCTGCAGGCGCGTAACATGCTGGTACAGTGCTCACGGACACCGGGCGAATAATACCACAACAAAAGTAATTAATATTCACTTCATGTCAGGTAGGTGCTTGAAAGATGTCAGCGTCTTGAAGTCAAGAAATATCATTACAGTAGAATACGTCTTGGGCCTGTCCCGTCTGGAGGGTTACGCCAGTCTCACATTTGTGACCATGGCCCGCTTGGCAGGTTTCAAGGCAGAATGGGGAGTGCAGCGATGAATGCGAATCGATCACGACCGCTGGCAAGTTTAATGCAAGGGCTCGTGTTATGTTGCGCTGTGTACCTTGGACCCCGAGTTTATGAACATTAATAGTATTTTAGTCCGTCCGAGTCTCCGGTCGGTTCACACGCCGTAAGGATGGTACACGCGCGTTCACAGCTGCGGCTCAACATTGTCGCCTTTTGCGATTGCTCTCTTTTGCGACATTAGATAACAATGTCAACCGAGCGCCATGTCCTAGAAGTCAATATTTGTTGATGGCTCACTCGCTCGAGCCTCATGGACACAATTACCACGTTGTGGAATGTGCCCAACGCTCACCAGGGATGCATAACCCGAGGCCCGTAACGTTATGAACTTGTGAAGACGCACAGCGTTTAATTGCAGTGGGTCGGACGAAACGCAATGGACTCAGCTGGTAGACGTGACTTTTGCCACCTCATCTTACGCGCACGGATTGCTAACGTTGACCGGTAAAGGCCTGCCATGGCTTAACGCGGAGCGACGTGTCTCACGCGTATTGAGTACCAAATGCACAGCAAATCAGCAATCGTGCCCCTGGCAGAACTGTCTGTTCCTGCAGGTCTAGACTGCATCAGTTGATGCAGACCAAACCAATCAGTACGCTTCATTCCAGTCTTTGCAGTAGCATTGGCTGGCGTGGCTTGCGGTGGAGCGGGTAGAGACAGGGGCTCGGAAAGCTTGTGGCAGGGGAGGCTTTTCTGGCTGCGAGGGATGGAGCCTCAGGGGCCGCCAATGGCCCAGTGATGAAATCAGGATTCAAGGAGCGTTCAACTTCCGGCGGCGGTCACAGCGCACTTTAGGCGGGTGCGACAATCACTAACAGCCACTGTAACACGTCTCCGGCGATGCACCCAGGTGCTTTGGAAGGAAGAAGGCCTCCTTTCCTCCCACACCCACCCGTGCGGCCTTTCCTTCCCTCACTCCCTCTCGCACTCACGCTCACGCTCGCACTCCTCACTCCTGTCTCTCTCCTACTTGCCCTGGTCATCTTCGCTTCAGTTTCTCCCCTTTCAACAAAACAGACAGCCACTCCCTCGACCACGCAACACCGCTCGTTCCAGTCCCTCTTTTCCCTCTCCACAACTTGAAACTCAACTTGCAACCACCTAGGTGACCACAACGACCTGTTCGACTCGAAGTAGAAGCCAGTCGACTGCAGATTTACAATCGTTCGACAACACCGCAAAATCAACCAGGCCGAGCATTTCTGCTGGTCGAACCGCAGAATCATCGAGGCTCACGAGCCAACTCAATCACAGTACGCAGGCACGTTCAGGTTTGCAACAACGCGCAGACCGGGCTTCTCTGCCCATTGTTCCAATCCTCGTGCCCTCGAGACACGATACGACGCGGCCGACTCTCGCTCTTTGTTCCGAGGACAGCATCAGTCTTTGTGGTAGCTCTCAGCACTCCCAAGTGGAGTCGACAGGTTGTGGTTTTTCTCGGCTGGCCTAGGACTCCTCATCTGTGGCCTCTTGGACGAAAAAACGTTTTTTTCAACATATTCGATTCTTCACATTCGCTACACGCAACATCAAAACACACAAAATGAGGTCATTAGCAATCCTTGCGGGCTCCCTGGTGGCTGCCTCGCAACTGTTTGGCTCCGGATCTGCCCTCACGCCAGACCGCGTTCATCTCGCTGCCCATAAAGTTGTTCGTGAGGACAAGACTCCTACTCAGACACCTGTTGAGGACCCCAAAACCGATGTCATCACCTCCCAAGGGTGCTTCTCGTCGACGGGCAATATGACCTTACAGAAGATGGACCCGACCTCGGTTTCGACCGGTAGCTGCCGGCTGGCGTGCGAAGATGATTTTCTAGCGTTCGGCGTGACGGGTCAGGAATGCTATTGCGGCAACGAGTATCCAGAGGAAGATGCCCTTTCAGCTGACAAGAATTGCAACCATCCTTGCCCAGCTTACCCCCTCGAGGTCTGTGGCGGTATTAAGAAGCCTGGATATATATCGGTTTTCAACCTTGGCAAGCAGCTGATCCTGGACAACTACACACCCGAGGACAAGAACAAGGACAAGAGCGATGACAAGTCCAAGTCCACTTCCTCAACTACTGCTGCCGCCGCCTCCACGGCTACCTCAGGCCCCAAGGAGAGCGCATCTCAAACCGAGGCACCCCAAAAGGAAAATAAGGACGACGGCGGCCCTAGCGTTGCTGGCATTGTGGCCGGCTCCGTCGTTGGAGTCCTTGCTATTGCTGGTGGAGCTTTGGGCGTGTGGTTCTTCATGCGGCGCAGACGCAACACTGAGATTGAAGAAGAGCATCGTCGTAATGCAGCCGTCAATGCCTTCATCAGTGGCTCCAAGCCCCCTGGTAGCAGCGGAAGCATTTCCATGACTGATTCACGCCTGGAGCCTGGCTTGGCTCACCGTCGACTCAGTGATGGCAGCATTGCCGACAACGAAGACTATTCCCGCAAAATCCTCAGGGTGAGTATCCCGCCGCGGCCAATACCACTCATTGCTGACTTGCACTTAGGTTACCAACGCGTGAACGTTGTGAAGAGGGTTGTTTCCTACTCTTCCGACATACCGTACTACCACCTCACACATTTGGCATTCTTGGCGTTTTCGGGATGACAGCTCATGTCTACGGTCGTCCTTTGATGAACCTGTGGCGTTGGGCCTTTTACATTGGCGTACGGATAGAATATCTGACAGACGGATACGACTGGATTTGACCGTTTCAACGCAACCACATGTCGACCGCCTACACGCCGTCCGCTCCTTACCACACAATCAACCTTTTGAGAAACACGTGCTTTCATTTTCTGCCACGGGAGAGCTAGACCAGGCGATGCAACTGGCCTCCCGCGGGGCTCCTCTCCTGTGTCAGCGATCTCTTGTACGAAATACCCTCGACCGACTATCTAGAGGGGAAAGATTAGCATATTGACGCTCGGCGCGTTTTGGGATAAGAAGAAAGGGATGAACGTCGGGCAAGCAGAGGGGAAAGCTGGCGACGTCTGCGCAGAGCTCTTTAAATTTAGTCTCTTTAACTTGTGTTCTCTTCTACGGCCACGGAATGGAGGAGCTTGGCATGTACGTAGGAGCGTGAAAGCAGCTTTGTGACAGTCACAACGGCGATGTGAGAGATAATCCCAGCAACAGATACCTTACCCTGGGTGAAACATAAATCAGCAATCCCCTGTGATGTTTCTTTCAAAATCCGTCGTATTGACTCTCCGCACGGGTGCTTCCGAGGTTGGTGATGTAGTGGCTATGCGAGTGGTATCGCACCACGTGACGTGCTATTCCACTACGTACCGTGCGCGTAGCTTGTCGCGTCTCTTCAAGGCTGCAAACTTCTTGGCGCAAGCAAACGAAAGTCGAGCAACAGTTGGAAACGTCGCTACCGTCGGCCAGCATTCAATACCCCACGCCACCTTAGCCCAGCTTCGCTTCGAGACGTGTCGCGGACACGGAAGAGTATTAAACTGCAGACTGTTACAGCGACAGTGGATCGCCGGCGCGATGTCGACGACAGCTTCACGTGTGCGTCGCACAACGACGAATACCCAAATCACGTACGGCACTACCTCAGAAACTTCGAATGTTGGCTGACAGTCGCAGGCATAGTTTCGCCCGTCGCATCAATGACATCCAGACATACCCGTACCGATCGCCCCAAGGCGCCACAATCCTCATTCATTGCCACGACAGTGGTGTGACAATCACATGGCGAGGTGGCCGGAGGTTCAAGCAGAAACCAAAGGTTGCGAAGAAGGATAGGACGAACGGGAAAGTCGATGATTCAGTTATGGTGATCGATTCCGATGACGAAGCACCGCCTTCGAAAGGAGCCGCCAAGTTCGAAGACAAACCAGAGTTTGAGGAGGAAGATGTAGACGAGACACCACATTCGGAAACTGTCCAGACGCTTGACCTCACGTTTGGAACAGCTGTGCAAAATGTCGCAGTCATGCCTGTCACACCAGGCTCGGGCCTCGAGGACAGAGTTCCGATCCTTCGCCACAAGCTTGTTTTCACAGCTTCCACAGTCACAAACGATGTGTATCTGGTCACACTTCCTCTTACACCACCATCCCCAGAGTCGAAAGCGAGGCCTGAGCTGAAGAAGGATCTACTGGCGGGCAAGGCGGGCTCAGGCGCTTGGGGGGAGACACTGGTGTTGTTGCGAGGCAACACGCGGCTGAGCGATGGGCTTGCGATTGGACTCTACATGCCGGAAACCGATGATTCCGGCAAGCAGGCGAGGGCGGTGGTGGCAGCACATTCAAGAGAGGCCTCAGGCGTCCTGCGGTTGTGGGAAGTACCTCTCGATCCGAAATCCAAGATGGAACGACAGGTCGAGCCTTTCCAGACTGAATTCCTACCAGCACCACTGACCGGGATCTCTTTCAATCCTACACACCGCTCGCAGCTGCTCACAGTGACGGCGTCACAGGGTGCTCGCGTCTACGATTTTGCGCGGTCCTCACTGCCTACGGACCCAGACGCGACCGGTATTTTTCCCACGCAGGGTTCGTGGCAACTCACTCTGTACCAACCCTTTGTTCGACCCTCAGCACTCCGAAAACCAATCGTTGCCGCTGCATGGATATGCCATGGACATGCTGTCTTCACGATCATGGCAGACGGCATGTGGGGGATTTGGGACATTGACAGTGTTGGCGCCACGTCCTCTGGCTCGCTCCTGTCCAAGGCCAGCCCTGGTATCAGGGGCGCCGCAATCACTGCCTTTAGTGTGTCTGGTTACGTGGATGGAACGAGTCTACTGCGCAGTACCGGAGCACACCATACAGCAAGAGACTCGCAGAGCGGAGACTTTGCGCCTATGACACCACACACCCGAAAGCAAACGACCGCTAACATCCATTCGCCGGCCACAGCCGATCGATTTGCGACAGTTCACGGTGGAATTAAAGTCGCATCATTACCGTCGACCGAGAAAGGTCTGCCTGACGAAAGCCTTGCCCTCTGGATAGGCAGCCAAGAGCATGTCTGCCTCATCTCGGGCGTATCCAAGTTTTGGGAATCTCAAGTCAAGAAGGCGGCGGGTGCAGGCAATGGCTCTGCCCTTTTCAACGGACCACAGCCTGTCAAAATGTCAAAACTGCAAGACCTTTCCACTGGGCTTCTGGGGGAACGCTGCTGTGGCATCGATCTCATCACCTCGGCAGCTACGTCGCAGCCCGAAGTCCTCCTTCGCGGTGAGACTCGCATCGTCTTCGTCCACGAAACCGCCGACGCTGGTAAGAAGTCCCTCACGACGAAACGCCGACTGTTCTCCGCAGGCCACAAGTCCAGTGCCATCATTGTGCACGGTGGCAACACGAACCGAACCCCAAGCGCTTCGTTCAACCTCAGCACCGTCAAGCCTGGCACGCTCCGCCAGCGTCCTACGATTCTCGACAAGAACGACCACAGCAAGACCGCCGACTCGCTCTTCGCCCCACGACAGAACCTTGGGTTCGGGTTTGGGAGTACCCTCGACAAGGCGGCTGATTATGAGGACGGCGACGAGGACATGCTCGACATTGCGGGCATCGACCAGGCCCTGGACGGGATGAACGGACGAACGGGCGGGAAGAAGAGAGTGCTTTTTGAGGAGGACTAACTTGCAGGATCACGTTGTACGATATACCCCTACGACTGAAATGAGCTTTTCCCAGGCTGGCGACGGAAGCAGCCTCTGTCCATACCGGCCATGTGCCCTGTGATGAATTACGTGAACATGTTTTCTTTTTCTCTTCCGCACGGCAAGGTGGAGCGCAAGGCGAGATCCATCCTTGACTGCTCTGTATTCCGAGCGGTATATCAACATTACTGTCAGCTATCTGAGTCGGGGAGGGTTACGGGACGGGAAGCACCTTTCTTTGGGAGGTTTGCTTGACTCATTCTATGGCTGGCCAGACTATATTCTGTTATCCATTGCTGTTTAACCAGCTGGCGATCCCTTTCGGGTTGACTATCTGGCGACGATCGCAATGGGGGATATGCGCGCTGGTTGGCATATGGGATTGCTGATACATTGTGAATGTCCTTATATGAAATGTAGTGCTGTGGGATATCTAGATGCTCGTATGTGGTCAGAAATGCCGATGCTATACATGTTGGCTGCACGGTCCTGATGTCTCCTTTTTTTTTGCTCGACTCTTTTGCACCATGACAGTCCTCTTGATACGCTCCTCGCCGCCGTCTTCGTCAGACCTATTTGGTGTCGCTGTTCTCATCACTGCTGATGACAGTCCGGCCTCGTTGGACAGATGACGATGACCGAGCCACCGCTTGCACCAGTATGCTCTGTGTTCCCGAAGCCGAAACGTGCCTCGAGATTTTGGCAGGACGGTTCGATCCCCCTGTTGACGGTAGTGGACGTTTGCCATTCGCATCGCGGGATGAGCTCGGTGACCTAGACCTGATTAAGCCCGCGCTTGCCTGATGATCAAGTCGACCCATGCTGTTATGTGTTCTCGGCCCTGAAGCTGGTGGTGACATCGCCCGCGGTATCCTTGGTGGTGGTGTGCTGGCCTCCCCTTGTAGGCTCGATTGAGAGGTTAAAGGAGTGTCGGTGTACGCATTGGATGGCCGAGCCAGGGTATCCTCCAGATGGTCGTCGTCAGTGCTCGAGTCAGTGCTCGAGTTAGTGGACTCCCCAATGCTACTCGCAGAGGCGGAGGTGACCGAGTTGGCAGTTTCAAAAGGTGTCTCTTGGATCGCTGCCTGCGGCAGGTCGTTGTCTCCATTGACACCCAATGTCTTCTCATATGCGTCACGAAAGGCCAGGCCCCATGCCACCGCGACCTCCCTCGCCACACTATTACCAACAATTTTATACTGGTTGACCAGCTCGCCAAGGAGGACATCCTCGTCTGGAAAGCCTTGCGCACGTCGGGCTTCCATCAAGCTAAGCATTCTGGGCTCCTGAGAGTGAATGGCCCGGCCCGCCTTTGCGTCCCCAACGTTAAGCTTGGTAACGACGGTCTCGATAAGCTTTGTCGGGTCTTGCCTTCCATAGGCCGACGACACGCGCGCTGTGCGGCTCATACGGCCTTCACCCCTATCTGCTGGAAAATGGCGGTGTCTGTCGGTAACTGTTAAGACCCCAGAGCCAGGCGCGCCCTTTTTTGTGATACCGTACCAAGCTTTGGCGAAATCCATTCCATACGGTAGCGTCGGGATGCTGTTAATCTTATGCTGGAGATTGCTTGTTTGCCCGACTGTCCGATGATCAGGAAATGGAACGCAAATATCAGGCTTCGCATCCCAGATATATGGCAAGTCGGCCGTGGCCTCGGCGGCTGGTATATGAGTGAACGGCGTGGCTTTTAGCATAGAACGCGTAACCATAGGATCACCGGTGGGGAGCTTTCCAACACTCCCAGGCCTCGTACCCGGTGGGTGTAAGTGAGTTTGCTGAGGGGGTGTAGGGAGTGTGTAGCCTGGTGCTGCGAATGCTACGAAGATGCGCGAGCGTCTCTGCGGCGAGCCGAGGGAGCAGGCATCGATGTAACACAACTGAATCTGGTATCCGAGGCCTACTAAGGCACATGCGAGCTGGCTGAAGACATCGTCGGCTTTTTTCTCCTTTTTCTGGACGATACTGGGTACGTTTTCTAACAGACCGTACTTGGGGCGGTAGAGATCGATAAAAGAAGCAAAGGCAGCGATGAGCGACTGGTTTTTCCGTTGCTTTGTAGTAGTCTTGTCATTTGTGAGTCGCGAAAAGCCAGGGCATGGACTTCCAGCCGAGATAAAGTCAACAGACCCGGGCCTAGGTACGGACTTTGAGAATCGCCCCATAGCAGCGAGACGATAAAGATCGTCTATTGAACCAAGGAAAGGATGTATGTTATCTTTTGGGTCCACATTAGCCATATATGTGTGGACGGCTTTGGTGTCAAAGTCATTGATGTACTGCATCTGGATGGCCCCCCCGTCTTCGAGGCCACGGCCAAAGTTACCACCTCCACAGAAGAGATCGAGACCGCGAAGTTTGGGGAAGCTAGTAGCTACGCCTGGGTCGAAGCCTTGGTGGAGCGATAGTGGAAATGGGGCGCATAATGGCCGGATCGAGCCGTCTTGCGATATTTTGTGGGTGATATAGAACAAAGAACCCACTCCTGCTCGGTCGTATGGGCTCGATATCGGGCTCCTGTGGTCGAAGAAGCGGACAGAGCAGCTGCCTGTAATATCCCTATCCCGAACATCGAGAACCTGCTCGGAGTAAAGAAGCTCGTTCTTTGGGGCGCGAGAATTGGGCTGTACATGCGCTCGTCGTAACAGACGACGGACTTTATATTTAATACCAGCCGGTCCATGGAGTGCAATGATCTCGCAGGGTTCCGAGACCTGACTGCTCTTGTCGGTGTGCACGAGGACTGTATTGCCTCTCGTATACGGTAGAGACTCGGTGGTATTCTGAACATGCTCCCAAAATAGATGAGCTCGCTGTAATGAAATCCACTTCCGCTCCTCGTGGATATATGTCTGGCGACAAAAGAACTCAGACCTGGTAGAAGGTGATCCGAAAAAGTCGACGTCGTGGACTCCAAGAACCTCCTCTTGTGTGATTTTCGATGTATGAGCGCAAGAACAATGGTCGGAAATGAATAGCTCGTTACTCCACGGGTACTTCATTATTCCACAGAGCGTATCCACAGGGCGATAATACCACAGCACGTCGAAGGATATACGTCCTGCCCGGTTGTGTACTTTTAATACCCGAGCGAACCAACGATCAACGTCATGGAAGTCAAGGGCTTCTTCTCTTATCCATTTTGAACCAGACTCTGACGTGTCTCTTGGTGTCGAAATGGTGTCGCCAGGCTTGATATTGTGAATCCGATCGTCTGTGGGTTCGAGTCTCTGTGACCGTTTGTCCACGTGCTGTAGCAATGGGAAGCCCCGCGAATGACTGACTTCTTTCCATAAGCACTTCGTGTGACTGCTGAAAGGCAAAGCCTTGAGAAGCTGCCCAAAAGGGAGGTGGTTGAAGAGAGCCATAATGTACGGCGTCACGAATGTGGGATGGATCGCCTGTATGTTAGCGTCCGGGCTTGGTACACGCTGATACTGTTGGAAGGTCCAAACTTCGTTCCAAAGCGTGTGTCTGTAGGTGTCTTCTTCCCCAAGTACTCCGATGGCCTCTTTGCGAATAAATTCTAAATAAGCCACGATTGATGTCCTGTAATCGTTGCTTGGATGCTGGGTTAGCCATGGAAGGGCGTTGTCTCCATGGACGCTGACAACCCACGACACAAATTGCGCCTTGAAGTCGTGAATCGTGACCAGCATTCGGTGTTCTTCCCATCGAGAGTTGATGTAATCCACAAAGTGCTTGGCAAGATCTGTAACCCAGGCGAAGGGCTCGAAGAATCGCTTATACTCCACTGCCGGTGTGTTGAGCCTGTAGTAGAGATCCTTGGATTCGCTCAAAGGGGATGTTATCCAGATTTCGTCGCGGACAGTTGACTCTAAAGTGCCATAGTTCCCTATAGGCAGAGTCGAGATAGCTACCCTCCTCACAAAGTAGCTTTCCTCTCCGAAGCTGAGCCGTCCATCGAAATAACAGGACTGCGTGTTGTGCCTTATGAGCGAGCGCATCTGCACGCCGTAGTGCTTCTCTTCAGTATATATGACAAAGTCATCCAACTGAATCTCGTGGAATTCGTCTGGGCCTAGCACAGGCCTTGCACTCCGCAGAAGGTTTTCGATGGCCGATTGTTCTGATAGTATAGGACATCCAGCTTCGAAGGGCTCGTAGTGATTGCGAGGCACTAGTAATGTCGAGGCGGGCATTTCGACTGTAAGAGTTTTGCTCAAAGGCAAGGGGGCGGCGGAGTTAGCCTTGCGCTGATGGTCGCTCTCATGGTCACTAGGCGTAGCTGGCTCCTCGACCTCGATAGAAGACATAGACTCGGTATCCGACGTGGCCGAATCTTCGAAAGTCGTATTGACTGCATCCTGAAGAAGCTTCTCAAGCAAGTCGCACGCTTGTGTCGGTTGTTGACCATGAGTGGTGTCTAGTGTTCGTATAGACAAAACTGAATCGTTGGAAGCTGGAAAGATCGTGTGGGAGTCATAATACTGGTTGGACGCTCCTGAAGACGGTGTTGGCGGATGCATCGCCGCGCTTCTGACCAGGCGGGTGCAGCAGTAGGAGTTTTGGGGGTCAGAGCTCAAAAGTGGTGAGTTGCGGAGGTCGCTAACTTGCCATAGGCAGGTGATGCAGATGATGATTGCAAATAAATGCTGGGGGAAAAATCATCGTCAGTCAATGGCGAGGAGTGGTTGAGGTTGCGAAGGCGTCTGTTCATCCTCATCTCCGCCTCAGATGTGTTAAGCCCATCCACATGAGCCTATCCACATGAGAACTAGTGAATGGGTGAGTGAATCGAGAGACGGCTCAGATTTGGAAATCATGTATTCGACTCGTGCTTCTCCCAGTTGCGGTCTTTTTTTCTTCTCGGCAGCTGGTGGTTGAGAAAGCTGGAAAAAAGGCAAAAAGTTTGCTAGCTTTATATGTGGCTCGCATAGGCTCGTAGCGAGGTTGGGAAGTTGCTCCTGAAGTCCCGAGTCCTAATAACTCCTGCCACCTGAGAAGTTCACCGCTGCTGCTGAAAAGGGTTTGGCGTGAGAACGAGATGCAGCCTTGTCACGCGTCACGCTGTACTTGTAGATCAGATGCAACAAGCAGCCACGCATGACTTAGTGACCCGGAGTGAGTAAGGTATGCGTATAATAGACATCTTCTTTTCTTGCGTTGTTGGAAATCTCAAGGCTGCTGAAGTTCTGAACCATGTCTCATGGGGCCAGTCTAAGTTCGTGCCTGGATCCGCCTCCACGAGCTGTCCTACCTACCCTGAATATCTCACGTGTAAGCTGGAGGTCTTCGCAATTAGGTAGGTTAAAGGTGGGAAGATAATTCCGTGAGTAGTTGCGAATATATATGAAATTCGGTGTTCAATGGAAGTGTTTTCGATGAGAGGTTTGTTATGTCAAATTCGTGTCATGTTGTTGGCAGCACGGACGGTCCAACGCTCAAACAAGGAGGAATAGTTTTCACAAGCAAACACAATCAATACCCGAGTGGAAGAGACCTTGTATTTCAAAATGAATCTGGCTTGTGTACAAAGAGTGGGAAGCAAATTGAGGTAACAATTATAACCTGCTTGATGCAACCTTTAAGACGACGGCGCTTTGGAGTCGAGTTGGCACATCTCACACGATACACTGCTGCCGCGTGGACATAGCAATGGAAGGAATCTATGGATTTATAACGTGGACTTGAACAGGGAGCCTGCCCGTGCCGGCTCGGTCCGGGCGCTCATGGGATATTGCTCACCAGCAATTGTCGAAGGATCTGACTCAAGGGCTGTTTCATATGATGCCGACGTCAAGATCCAAGATCCCGAGAATCCTACTTGATCTAGGCAGAATACCAATAGTTGCAGCCCCTGGATCGTCATGAACAATTGCCGGGTTCAGTGGAAGGAGCTCAAACTATCCACGGCGACAGCGTCCATGCGTATTGCTCCTCTCCGTGGCCGGCCAAGGGCAGGGAGACTAGAAGACGATGACCGTCTACAGAAGACACAGACTTGCACCGTTCAGGACAGAAGCCACATCCTCTCACCACAGTCTCCAATAGCTATTCAACGCCAAAGATAACAACCCACAATCCTCAACATGCAGTTCACGCTTCTCATTCTCCTTTCCCTTGCCGCTCTAGGCATGGCCCAGCCTGCCGACGTGTGAGTTCACCTACTCGAAACACCAGCTGGGCTCATCACTGACAAGTTGTAGCTAGGCTCGCCAGTGTGCTCGTTTCTGGCCTGGACCCATCAGCAACTGCCAGGCGAACTGTGACGCTAGTTGCTTGTCTGCCAACAATGGATCGGAGGATGGCTTCTCTTGCGTCTGCTAGGCTCATCATTAGGATTGTGAAGTGGTGAAGTCGGATCTTACACTCCTCGAGCAAGGGCCTCATACAATACAAGTCCATGCTCCCTGGGCAGATTGTTACGCAACGCTTCGACTCCGTGAATGTGTGATGCTGTGTTCAATTGCCTATCTTCTCCTCCGAAACCGGCTATTCTGCCCTGGTCCACCCTTGGCGCCGCTGTTCTTCAACTTCAGTCTCTGAAAGTTGGCATGTGCCAGCTCATTGACCTTTCTAGCGGCTTTCTTCACGGTGCCCTCTTTCTTCTCCACCTTCTTCTTCTTCGCCTTCTTTCTCTTCTCGGATTCGGATTCCGACGCGGAGCTGACAATGTCCCCAAAGTCCTCGTCGCCTTCGTTGAGTTGGGTCTTTGGAACGACTTCCTCATCGTCCTCGTCGATACCCACGGTCGTGACTGGTGCCGTGGGTCGCTTGTTCCATGTCGGCTTGATGTTGACCTTTCTGGTCGTTCTCTTCTGCCCCTTCTTCTTGAATAACCTCATGGGCTGCCCTTGCCGATCTTTGCCCTCGTGTCCATCGCTTTCGGAGACATCCACGTCATCAAAACCGCCAAGTGGGAGATTGTGCGCTTGGCTGTCCCCAACAAGTATGTCATCCGGTGCTGGCTTAGGTTTCGCGACTGGTCTTGGCTGGCCCGAGTCCTCTGCCTCCATATCCCGCAACGCCTCCAAGTCCTCGTCGGCCTTGTCCTCTTCCACTTTTCGTAGACTTGCCACTATCTCACTGAGGCCTCTGCCAAACTGTTTTCGCGGCAGCCTCAATGGCGCTACTCTGTCGATCTCACCATTCTCGTCCACGGTAGAAAGGGTGTGTCGTCGAAGGAATTGAGGCGTGTCGAAATGGAGTTTCGAGGGAGTCGCTGCGGTATTCTGAAGGTCGCCGCCCGGTTTCACTGGTGAAACGAACGTATTGAGATACTTTCGTTTGCTGTCTGACATCGGTGTCCTTCCCATCCGTGGTGTGACAGCGAGATCCAAACTCGAGGTCGTCTTGCTAGGCGTGGCGTATATCTTGCTTTTGCTGGTTGTGCTGTGCACCTTGTCCTTGGAAGGCGTTTGTGCATCATCGCCGAGCAAGTCGAAAAGCCCAAGCACCTTGCCATCTCGTTGCGGTGTAGGGCCTAATGATGTAACAGCCGTTGGACTGAACAGCTTTCTTGATATGGTCGGTGTCTGCTCCAGTTGCACATCCAAAACACGCGATTTTGACGGAGTTTCAGTGTGTCGCGTTCGCTTGGATGGAGTGCCCACTGGTACGCTGTTGCTTGTTGACTTTCGTTTTCGGCCTTGATCTTTGGCTGGCGGTGATATCTTGCCATCGAGTATGTTGCGGTATCGTTGATATTGGCGGTATTTGTCGGCTGGATGTGTTAGAGAACCGTGCAAATCATGGTGACGCAGGCAGCATACCGATCTCGGGGTTGCTCTTGATGTCCTCACGACCTGGCTTCTTCCCGTGCTTCTCCAACCATTGGGTCTCCCACGTCTTCAAATCCAGCCGCACATTCTTGGCCTTAACATCGTACTCGGTTCGGCTTTCCTCGTCCATGATGGCAGTGTCTCATCAATGGAGCGTTTCTCCACGTTGAAATAGGATAGTGAGGAGTCGCCAATGATAAGCGAAGTGCGATACTGGAAGATAATATGGGTTTCGAGATTTGATGCGGGACGGCGCGCTGCGACGCGTCGGATTTGACAGACGGACGCGCCTGCCCGTTAAGCATGGCTGAGGCCCCACCATACGTCATGCGCTAAGGCCGCCTTGGCGGGCAGAACCTCTAAATCGCGACTGGGCGCAGAACTTGTCCATCATTATTCATCAACAGACATGAACCACGAGGACGACGATCAAAACTGGAAGTCACGAGCCCTTGCCGCCGCAGTCTACAGTTACGAAAAGCCCGAAACGAAGAGCGAGGGATGCGTTATATGTCTGCGGGATGAGGTGGTCGATCCCTGTACCGTGCAGCCATGTGGTCACAGATTGGGATGCTGGGAATGCGTGCTGAAGGGGATTAACCTCTTGGGGCACTGCTGGCTATGCCGCACGAAGGTTCTAAGTCTAATTTGCGAGCGGACAGGCGAGGTCGTCCCCAGTGATCATCTCGGACGCGAAAGCCAGAATGCAGCACCTGACCACGACGTGCCAGCAGAGGCCATCGCGATCACGACGAACCTCGAGCGACAGCAGATTGAGCAACGTCAAGCAGTCTACCGCCATGCCATGTACTCAAAGCACATAGGCTCGACCCGTCGTACGGGATATCGTGAATTGACGCCGCAAGATTTCCTTCGCGACCCGTCTCTCGTTTCCCGCGCGCGCATGTTTATCCGCCGCGAGTTGCATGTGTTCACCTTGCAGCAGCCTTCAAGAAGCATATGCAGAGCGGCGAGGGCAAACATGGCGCGACGGCGGGCGCAGAATGCCGAATTCTTACTCGAGTACATCATTGCGATCCTCAAGACAGTCGACATGATGGGCTGGGCTGGCGAGGCTGAGAAAATGATTGGCGAGTATCTGGGCCGTCAGCATGCGAAGCTCTTTCTGCATGAGCTGCGTTCGTGGCTCAGAAGCCCATATCAGCGACTTGATGAGTGGGACGCGGTCGTGCAGTATGCTCGACACGCACCCGAAGAAGTCTCACGCAAAGAGGCGCTTGGCGAGGACGCTGAAGAGGTCCCTTTCGGTGCAGATGGGGACGGAAAGCCATATGTGTCAAGACGTGCGCGTGAGGGTGACTGCTATCGTCCTCGATACAGCGACAGGAAGGCTGGTCGGCCTGGCCGTTCCAAATGATCTGACTGACCTGGAGAACTACAATACCATTTATGACTGCGTACGATAGACGATGAGATACCCTGAAAATAATTAAACCTTCTTCTGCCTCACATGCCTACAGGTAGTCAAGTAGTGGATGCGCCTCTAATATCTTCATCGACTGGAGTGAGACGGTTCACACCGTGCGACCCCACGTTGCGTAGCCCAGCCCAAAACATCGCGGGGGGGGGGGGGGCGCAGCTCGCCGACGCGGTTTGTTCTCTTTGAGAATCCCATTCTCTACTACGTACGATTCGTACGACAGACTTTAGTGTCCCGCCAATACTTTCCGCCAGAATTGCTGGTTTCTGAACCTTCACTGAAGACACTGTTTCGTTTCCGCTCTCAACGTTGCGCGTGACGCGTCCAGCCAAGATGTCGGTCCTCGGCTCGCATCTCGACCAAATGTCTGTTTGCTGCCAGGGCATCGACAGTCTCCCGTGCGTATCATCTAGCTTGACCTGGCCACTTCTCTGATTTGTCTAGGTTCCCACCCCCCAAGATCTTCACCGCCGCTCTACTCTCCTCACACGACATCACTTCCCTCATCCGCGACACAGAGTCCCACGAACGAGCACTCTTCTCGGTGCCACCTCCACCTCCGCCGCCCACAAGCCTTCCCAAAGCCAAGACAGACGATGAACCTAGTAGCAAGCGTCGTCGTACGGTGTTCAATGTGGCGCAGGGCGAAGTCACCACCGGACCCCCCAATGCGAACAGGAGGAAGCACACCGCCGTGGCCGCCGTCCTGGGTGGTGAAATGACAGAGAGCCTGCAACGGGGCAAGAGCGAGGTCGATGTGGAGGTTCTCCTCAAAGGTGCTGAGAAGCTATGCAGCGTCTACGAAATGCCTGGCGCGCGAGACCGCATTAACGAGCTGCGCGGACGGTACAGAGCTGGCAAGGGCACACTGGGCTACTACGAGGGCAGGGTAGCAGAACAGGCAGCGCAGCTGGCAGAGTACAAACATGACTGGATGGATGACGACGAAGAAGAAGAACAAGGGGCTGATAATGATGTGTGGACCGAGGACGATCTGCGACGAGAGGAAGAAGAAGCGCGGGAGCTGGAGGGCAAGAAAAGGGAGCTGCAACGGCGACTGAAAACCATGGAGAAGGATCTCGGCGGTTTAATGAGCATTTGAAGAAAAAAAATGACTTCGTTTCTCTACGACGACTGCGCCTTCTTCAGGGTATCGACAAAGACAGACAGGTCCTGCGCGCCGTTGATCTCCCACTTGTCGTTGATCACAAAGTGCGGCACACCGCGTACGCCACGCTCATAGGCATCCTCCACCTCCCGATCGACCTCGGCCGCGCCTTTGCCTTCCGACAACCACGTCCGGGTCTCCTCCTTGTCGAGTCCGCCCTGGACAGCGGCGCGGGTGAGATCCTCTGCCGAGGTGATGTCGCCACCCTCCTCAAAATACATCTTCATAATCTCGCTCATCACCTCATTCTCGACGTTCTTCTGTTTCGCGAGCTGGATGACGCGATGCGAGTCCCTTGTGTGGCCCATTCGACCCTCGAAGGAGAAATTCAGACCCAGCTCCTGTCCCATGGTCTTGATGCGGTCCTGCACCATTCTGACTCTGTTCTCATCGCCAAATTTGCGGACGAGGATATCCATAGCAGGCTCCGACTGGGTGGAGGCATGTGGGTTCAGGTGGTATGCTTGCCATGAGATGCTGGCCGCCGGCGAGTCGAGTGTCTTGAGCGCTTGTAGGAGACGCGCATAGCCGAGGTAGCAGAAGGGGCAGACAGTGTCTGAGATGATGTTGATCTTGAGGGATGCGGGCGTGGTTGAGGGCATTTTGAAAGACCTGAAGAGCGAATTCATTTAGCTGTTGAGTTTTGAGAGTGAAAAAAAGGATGTGGCAAGGTGCTTGAAAGCGTCGTTTGGTTGACTCCGGTGGGATGTGTAATGGGGTTTGTCGATGCTTAGAAATCATCACCATGTCACTATCGCCGGTGGCATATATGAGTGGACTAGTCCCACTTTGAGAAACGGAAAAAGCCATTGCTCCAAAATCATCCCGTAGATGCTCATATATCCCCATCTATCATAATGCCAGAGTCGTACACGCTATGCTATGCAAATGCCCTCAATCATCGCGCGTACAGATCCCTCTGTCTCTATCCGTAGAAGAACCCAAGTGAAAAATGGAGCGGCGGGCCATGCGAATGCCAGATTCCCCCAGGGCCTCGCACGCACACTCCGTCTATGCAATCTCTCGCCAATTTTTTGTTTGTTTGTCCTTCCTTCCTTCCTTCCTTCCCATAACGTCATTATCATCGTCGTGATCATCATCATCATCATCGTTTTGTCGTCTTGTCCTCCACCGTGAACGTAAAGTCGTAGCTCGACTCCACCTCCGAGACCTCCATCTCCCAGAAGTACGGCAGCTCCTGCGCCAACTTCCGGCCCGCCTTGGCGCGGATGACCCATTCGTCTTCACTCGAGTTGGGCTCCTCCAGCTCGACAATCTTCTGCGGCGGGTCGTGGAAGAGGAGACTGCTGCGGTGCAGGCGTTTCCGGAAGCGGCGAGCGCTGGAGCCGACGTCGTTGACGTCGAGGAATTCGTCGTCGCTGTCGTCCGACAACTCGCTGTGCGTGCGTTTGCCGACGCTGCTGGACATGCTCACCCGACGGAGGCGACGCATATGCTCCTGGTGGCGCTCAAAGGCAGCGCGCTCGGGATCGAGATCCGCCGTGCATGCATCGTCGTCGTCCGAGTTCAAGTCATCCGAGTCCTCCTCCGAGTCCTCGTCAGAGGAAGACGGCGATGCCACGGCTGTTGTGCGGTTGAGTCTCGACGGAGGCGGCCGGCCGATATCTGGCGGATCCCTTTGTATTGAGGGCGTTCCGGCTCGCGAAGCCTCGATTTCATAAGGAAAGAGTACCTCGAGCGCAGGGCTGCCTGGGTCCATCGGGTCCATGTCTTCGACCACTTGTATGTCCCAGACCACGGCAGATGTCTTTGCTGATGCAGTCTGCTTCGTCGGATCCATGGCACTTGGGTCATCGTCGTCTCGTTGGTCCTCATCGTCCTCCTCATCTTCATCGGATTCCTCCTCTTCAGAATCCGATTGACTTTGTTTCCTCAAGAAGATCTCATATCTTGAGCGATTGAGTTCCATTGGCATGTTTTGCCCCAAACTGTCTTGTTCATCCTCGTCTTCCTCATCTTCCTCGTCGTCCTCCACCTCTTCATCCGAGCTATCTATAGCCTGCGACGAATCTGAAGACGAGTCCCGAGGACTGAGTTGCGCCGGCCCTATTGACGGCCTGTAGCTGAATTGGTGCCCGTCGCCTACAGGCCGAATATGGGGATCGTCGGCCAACGCGGCAAAAGGCGGCTGGTGTCGCGGTTTGAGGCTGCTTTTGCGGGAGAATGGGGAAAATCTGGTGGGCGTCTCGGGTGGTGATGCAGGATCGGCGGTGTGGAAGCTCCCGGCCTGCTGGAGGTTCGGCGTCGACGGCCGCCGGCGGAGGCGTCTGCTCCGTGGCATCGTAATGACCGTGAACCAGTCGACGTCTGACGAAAAAGGAAAAAATTCTGTCTGGCTTGGTGTTTGTGCCTCAGAATGTGCGGGCTTTTGGTGTGACGGGGCTGTTTGTGGGTGCGACACGAGCCTGTTGTGCTGTCGTTGTACAGCGACGCTCTACCGGATTGAATGAATGCTCGAATGGATCTCGCTTCCTAAAGCCGATCTAAGGACCGCAAGAGAAGAGCCGGAGCCTAGACGGGAGCGATGGGTAATGGTGGCGCGTGTGGGGTAGAGACGGCCAGGGATGGTCGTGTGTGAGCGATAGGAAGTGTGTGTCCAGAGTGAGACACCCAGCTCCAGGTGAGATGGCGCCGACGATAAATATGCGACACCGGGATTGCGATGATTGAAGGAGGGAAGAAAAAAGGCAGAAGAGGCTGCTGGTACGTATCGTGGCCCACGGGGTCACAAGGGAAAAATCGACGTGTGAGCCTTATGCAAGGCAATTGAAGGTACAGGTACAATGTACCAGGTCCAACGTTTGGTTGACAAGGTACTGTAAGTACAGTACTAATTAGTCGAGGCAATTAGACACTGCTGATACCAGACTGCTGGTGATTGTGGTGGCGGTGGTAGTAGGTAGTGGTGGCGGCGCTGCTGCTGCTATCGGCAGTAAGCCAGAGCCGTAAATAACGTGTCTACCTCTTTATCGCCAACAGAGCATCGCAGGATGCAGCAGCGCTGCAGCCAGACGTGGTTTTTTGCTTACTGCTGTTGAATATGCAGGCAGCTCGAGCGGTGGGTCAGTCAGTCGTCGGTCGGCCGGACTGGGACTGGAGGGAGCTGGAGCTGCAGTCGACGATGGCTCGCTCTCTCGTTCGCTCGCCTGTTTTACTTGAATGATGCTGCTGATCCGGCTGATTGTGTCCTTGGTGAATGATTCTGAGGAAATTGGGTCAGGGCACCGAGGTCCGGGTATGGAAACTCCAGCCAGGAGTGGTCAATGTGCGTCTCTGCGTGCTTATTGGGGTCATCATAGAATAGAGCATAAAAATGATCGTGAGGGGTCGCTGCTCGTCGGGCACGTCGCTGGGTGGGTTCGTTCGCGCGGACAGTGGCCGTGCGTGGCTGAAGTTCTGATGAACAGCACGTAGGTAGGTAGCCGTCTCGAGTCCTTGGAGTGATACCCTGGAATCGGACGCTGGCCAGAATGAACGCCGCCGCTTCAGATCCCGCTGACGAGAGCAAGGAAGCAAAGGTGAGGCGAGTGGTGAGAGATGACAACTCCAGAATCTGAGGCGCCAGTGGAAAGCTGACGTGACTTCAATCGCTCAGCGCTGTGCTACGTACTTGCAGCAAAGCCGTAATTATCCCGGTCCTGGCCGCAAGAGATGCAAGGAGATGCCTGTCTCGCTGCTGCGATGGGCAGGCTAGACTAGGATGGCAGAGGGTGCAACGCCGTCTTCAGCTGCTGCTGTTTCTCATCGATCAACGCTCAATCAATCAGTCAATCCAATCGCTGCTCGCCCGCCTTGCCGATCTATCGGATCGATCAAGCTGACAAAACGACACACAAAGTTCCCAACACGTAGTTGCCGTGTCGCTGGACCAAGCTGTCTGCTGTGCGGCTTCTTGTTGTTGTCAATGTGAGTCGTGCGCAGGCAGTTGATGAGTGTCGTGGGACTCGTGGGTACCTCGACGACTGGCGGTGTATCTTGCGCGCTTTGCCCAAAAGTACGTACCCCGTCGGTACCTGATCAGTGAGATGAATGATTAATAGTACACAGTCTGCTCCGGCAACGATGAAACCGATGCGGAAATGAGAATGCCTGCTGTGCTGACTTGTTAAAGACAGATTGGATGGACTTGCATCAGACAACCAGCTTGTGGTGTTTCAAGCTTCACCGTCCAGGACAACTGGCGGTCCGCCTGTTTTAATACACATCATGAGGACACTCTCTCATGTACGCTGTGCTAGCCGAAAAGCATGCTGGGCGTCATGCCGGCCCTGCTCGACACCTCGACTTGCCTGCATGAGCCTAACCGTCCAACGTTCCGAGCCACCTACTGCGTGGCCTACATTGTTGTGGTCCTATTATCGCGTGGGGTTCGCTGTGGCACCTGTCAGTGCCCAGCGTCAAGTACCTATCCGTAGTTTGGGCATCAATAGCGGGCTGCAGAGATCGACCAGGAAGCATGTCGAAAATACTGTAGAGAATACTTCCATGGGCTCCAGCCGGATCGCCGTCGAAATCTGCGCGTGGCCAGGTCCGTAGGACGAATGATGGCCCTGCCAATCTCCAAACGACAGTGTGACTCAGGTCAACAGACCAGCTGCCCGCCAACTATGAGCAATATTATAGGGCATCATGTTGATGAGCAGCTTTGTATAATTCCCAGCAGCTCAGATGACTCTTCACCAAGTATTTGTCCTCATTTGCTCTATCGGATGCGCGCATGTGGGCATCTCACAGACGGCCAATGATTGAAGGATCCTGATTCTTGATGCCCAGCTGGCTGGAGCAGACTTGGCCGGGCCTTAGTTGATGAGTACGTATCTTACACTTGAATCGCGGATAATCAGAAGCATTCGAGCTGAACGGGAATTTCAATGATTGCCTGGTGGTGTAATTCAGACGCACGTGTGAACAGCTTGTGTGCACAACTTGAAAGGATCTTGGCTTCCGGCAAGTGCCCAACGGGAGATGACCGGATAAACCTGGCTCCGACTACCGCTCTCCAGTTTCGCCGACGGTTGATCCACAATTTTCCTCAACTTACTCAGCAGCCGCCGCGATCCGCGTGCATGGTCGCAACGACGCATCGTGCTGCCATCACGCGCAGCAGCAGCGGTACCGGAATTCATCAAGGCCACCTATCGCAACCATCCGAGGTCACTCTCTGAACTTTGCGGATTGTATTCGACCAACGTACACAACCCGAGCCCACCCTCTTCGACCGCAACCGCCGACTCACATCGCGAGTCTAACATCATGAACCAAGGCCAGGGCCAGATGCCCGTGCAGGGCCAGGGTCAAGGTCAAGGTCAAGGCCAAGGCCAAGCACAACAGCAAGGACAGCAAGGGCAAAACCAACAGCAGAAGATGCAGCTCATTCAGCCCCAGCATATTCGCAACCTAGCCATTCTGTCCGAGGAGGAAAAGGCCAAGTATGTCACAGGCTTGGAAGGGCTCTGGAACAAGGTGAAGAGCACGCCACCAGGCAGCGCGGAACACAAGGCAGCAACGGATAAGATTCACGCGTTCAGTCAAATGCTTCGAAGCAAGGTTGCCCAACGTCAGCATATGACACAGCACCGCCAGGCCATGCAACAGCAACAGCAGCAGAATCAAAGCCAGAATGGCCAGCAGCAGCAAGGCCAACCACAGGCGCAAGCCCAGCAACAACGATTGCAACAAGGTCAGGGTCAGCCCCAACAGCAGGCGCCTCAGCAACAACAGACTCCGATCCCACGCCCACCCTCAGCGCCTCAAAGAGCTCCCTCCCAGGCTTCTCCGCCACCTCCTCAACCTCAGCAACAAGCGCAAGGAGGAGCCACGCCCCGACAGATGCCAGCTCAACCCTCACAGGGACAAGGCGCCCCACAGCAACAACAGCAGGAGCAACAGGCACCGTCAATGCGACCCCAGAGCGAACAGATGAACCAACATGTAGACACGCTCAAATTTCGACTCCCGGCTGAGCTGCAAGGCAAGTCTGCTGAGGAGATAGCAAGATGGACTGAGCCCAAGAGAGAACAATACCGACACAAGCTCGCCATGCTTGAGATGTATAACCTACGTATCAAGAGGGCCGAGCTGCAGTTGACCCAACGCCAACAAGCAGGGACCATGACTGAAGATGATCAGAAAAACCTGACCCAGATGAGGCAGAAGATGGCGGTTGGACGACAGGAAGTTCAGAATTGGATTGGGTCGTTTAGAAAGCAGTTCACCGATGGGCAGCAGGCTGCCCAAGCCAAGGCCATCACGACTCAACAACAGGAGAATGGCCAAGCTGGTGCTCAGCAGCCGCCTCAGCTCGCGGCGGCGGCGGCGGCCGGCAACAGACCTTCCCCTGCAAATGGAGGCATGCCTGCGCAGCAGAACCGTGGCACGCCCAATGCTGCGCAGCAAGCACAAGCCCAGCTCCAAGCGCAGCGAGCCGAGCAGTCTAACGGTGCTGCCAACGGAGCTGCTGCCGCTGCGCGTCCACAGCAAGCCCAGGCTGGTCGTGGACAGGCTGCAGGTGGCGGACCGCCGCCCAACCCAACTCGAGGGCTCAGTCACTCACACGCGAACACGCTCGCCAACGAGCACGCTGCCGCGCAGTCACAGTCGCAGTCACAGGGCCAGCAACAGACGCAGCAGACAGCACAGAAAGCAGGCACTCCTGCCACACCACAGAACGGCGCCACCCCGCAGCAGCAGCAGCAGCAGCAGCAACCACCACAGCAGCAAGCATCGCAACCCCAAGCCCAGCAAGCCCAGCAGCCGCCTCAGCAAGCTCATGCGCATCCACATGCCCCACAGGTGCCAGGAACAATGCACTCCAAGATGCCCATCCCGAAGCAACTACCAGAGAAGGCCATGGCTGTTCCTCAAGGTGTTGTGGTGGGCGGAGGTGTCAAGGGAAACAGGCCGACCATGAACCAGGGCAGCGGGATCATGGGACCTGCGATGCACCAGCCTGTGGTTCAGAAGATCCCGGCGTACAACAACGAAGCGGAGGGGGATCGCGTGCTCAGCAAGAAGAAGCTGGACGAGCTTGTGCGCCAGGTCTGTGGCGGTGTCTCGGACGGTCAGGAGAGCAATGTCCTGACGCCTGAGGTTGAGGAGGTAAGCTCGTGGAAGATACCTGGATTTTTCGATGATGCTAATAGCGAGCAGAGCGTCCTCACAATGGCCGACTCATTTGTGGATAACGTCCTCCATGCAGCCTGCCGCAATGCCAAGGAACGTGGCTCCAAAGTTCTCGAGATTAGAGACATTCAGCTTGTGCTCGAGAGGACCTACAACATCCGGGTTCCCGGCTACTCCTCTGACGAGCTCCGAACCGTGCGCAAGGTGCAGCCCGCGCCCGGTTGGATCAACAAGATGAGCGCTGTCCAGGCAGCCAAGGTCATGCCAGGAAAGGGGGAGTAATGGACATTGTTTTACACTGCGTAGGGTCGGCGTTCATGGACGGCATAGTATTCTTTCCTTTGCAAGGCGCAAGGTCAAAACGGCGGTTGATTGGAGTTTGGTGCACTCACATTGCGCATACCCGACTTTTGCAATGAATGTCATATGGTTCAACCAGTGTCTCCGTTCGCCTGTGAGATCTTGTGCGTGCGTAGTAATATTGTGAGATGCTATTGATATCGCGGTAATTCCACTTGTACCGATTGGGAACCGCTGAACAGCTCAAGGCAGAACTGGGAAAACGTCACCGCACGTAGACGTAGAACCCCACAGCGCGCCCGGTGCACAGCACAAATCCTCCAGCACAAGTCTGCATAACAGTGGTCCCGGGTACCTCCACCGCGCACCTAAACTGTGTGTAACAACAAGTACCACTACTATTGCCCTTCAGCTCGCCTGACTGACCGAATGCTTGCTGGTCCTCCAAGCTCGAACCTTCTCCCACGCTCAAACAACGACTGCACCTTGACGCCGAAACCGCCTAACGACGTCAACACAACTGTCGACGCCGATTATCGCACGTCTCAAGCTTCGCGCACGCCTCATCAAGCTACCGATTTCATCAAAAGTACCGACGTGCCAATTCGAGGACGCGTTTACCCGGCGATCTTGACACTTTTGTCATCATCATCATCAATCATCATCCAAGTGATAAGCCTCGACAGCCTACAGATCTACGCCATTACAGGCCGCCGCGATGCCCGGCAAAGCACCCCCCAAAAGTGACAAGGATGCCAAGGGCGTCAGCAAGGGCAAGAAGGGCGGCAAAGATGCTGACGAGGAGATGACCGTCGTGGTGCCTCCCTCGAAGAAGCAGGCACAAGCCGCTGATGGCGATGGCGACGTCGAGATGGGCGGCGAAGAAGACAAGGTCGAGGAAGTTGATCCAGCCGTGCAGGCTGTCACTGGTGCGTGCTTTTCCCAGGATGAACCGGCAGCTGGAAGTTGACTGACCTCGCCCAGACATCAAGAGCAACTTTGCGCTACTGGACCGTGCAGTCGCTCTCTTCGACCCACGCTTCTCGTTGCGCGCACTCCGCTCCATCTCGCTCATCCGCAAGCGACTGACGCCCGACATCATCGCCCAAGCCATCGCCGACAGCTTCCCTGCGACAGCTGCCAGCGCCAAGAGTGCCAAGGTCCTCCTTGCCGCCATCGACCGTGCAGATACACCGCTGGGCAAGTCATCGGGGTCCGAGATGGAGATTGATGGAGATGCAAAGCCCGCAACCAAGAACGGGTCCAAGAAAGAGGTCAAGGATCTTATCCCCGAGGTGGACATCTTCCTGGGCATCCTCATCCAGGTCTATCTTTTCGACTCAAAGCAGTATGCGAAGGGTGCACGGTTCTCGGAGCAGCTGACCGATCGCATCCAGTCGCTCAACCGACGCACGCTCGACAGTCTCTCGGCCAAGGTTTACTTCTATTTCCAGCTCTTTTGCGAGCACATGGCGCCCCTGCCCCCCTCGCCCGAGTCACCAATTGTAGCAGTGCGGCCTATACTACTTGCTGCCTTGCGTACGGCTGTCCTGCGCAAGGACATTGACACACAGGCGTCGGTCATTGTCCTGTTGCTGCGCAATTACCTTCTCACATCGCACATCAACCAGGCCGACTTGTTGGTGTCGCACACCCAGTTCCCTGAGAATGCCGTCAACAACCAAGTTGCTCGCTTCCTGTACTATCTCGGCCGTATCCGGGCGATCCAGCTGCGATACACGGAGGCGCACGAGCATCTGACGGCCGCCACGCGCAAGGCACCCGGGAGCAACTGCGCCCTGGGCTTCTCCCAGACCGCCACCAAGGTGCTGCTCGTTGTGGAGCTGTTGATGGGTGACATTCCCGACCGTTCGACTTTCCGTCAGGCGACCATGGAGGAGGCGCTCCACCCGTACTTCCTGCTCGTGCAAGCTGTGCGTGTGGGCGACATTGAGAACTTTGAGACGACCCTTGCCGACCACGCCGACACATTCCGCCGGGACGGCACGTACAGCCTCATCTTGCGCCTGCGCCAGAACGTCATCAAGACGGGCATCCGCATGATGTCGCTGTCGTACTCTCGCATTTCGCTTCGTGACATTTGCATCCGCCTGCACTTGGGCAGCGAAGAGTCGGCGGAATACATTGTGGCCAAGGCCATTCGCGATGGCGTGATTGAGGCTACGCTGGATCGCGAGAAGGGTTTCATGAAGAGCAAGGAAGTGGGCGACGTGTACGCCACGAGGGAGCCTGGTGAGGCTTTCCACGACCGCATCAGGGCGTGTCTTGCGCTGCACGACGAGAGTGTGAAGGTGAGAATGACCAGACATGTATCAAGACGTCTTGCTAACACCCCCAGGCTATGCGCTTCCCCATGAACCAGCACCGCCTTGAACTTAAGAATGCCCAGGAGGCGCGCGAGCGGGAGCGGGAGATGGCCAAGGAGATCCAGGAGGGCGATCTGGACGAGGACGACCTGGGTGGTGACTTTGAGGGCATGTAATGTGCTGTGTACATCTTCACCGGCTAGAGGAGACGGTCCTGTGTTAATACATCAAACAACCAAGAGCTGCATTGGGGTCCGGGTCATTTGCTAGGCACGGGTTCTCTGGGGTGGCAGGGAAGGATTGCGAATAGATGTGGTACCAACGACTAATTGCTTCACGATGCCGGTCTATTCTTGAATGTGACTCGCGCACCAACACCATGCCAGCAGAAGAGGTGAAGTGGTTGTTGGTCGTACGTAGTCCTTGGTAGTCTGTCCACGACCAAGTCGTTCTCTTTTCTGGAAGTTTCGATGCAGCCCTGTTGAAGGTCTTGCGGCATGCGTACGGCTTACGCCCTGCTGGCGACATGTAGTGTGAATCACTCAGTCTGACTGTCAATCGGGGCCTCCACCTTTCGTTCAGCCTCACATCTCAAGGCAGATCAATTGACAAACATGGCCAGTCGATCTGACTGATGTGGTAATTGTGGGTTCACGCCCTGTACATCGTACGCCCTTGTCGCTGACATGCTGCATGACCAGTCATGCATACAGCCTTGTGAGCCGCAGGACTCGTCAAGATCACAACCGTATAAGAGGAGATCCCCAATGTCCACGGTTACTTGGGCAAGACCAAAAGACAAGAGAAAAATTCCATGATGGCGACTGCAACACAGATCCAAACCTCCACCATCTCGCTGGCCAACGGCCCCTCGGATGAGGCGATACGCCTCGCGGCCCTATGCCGAGCCGCACTGAACACTCTCTACGCAGAGCTACCCGAGTTCAACCCTTCCCAGGCCTATTCACCTGATGAGATTGTCGCCCTGCCCCTCTCGACCCACCGGGTTCCCAACGAGCTCTACGCCCTCCCCCGTCGACGCTCCGCGCGCGCCAGCCTGGCCCAGGAGATTGCCGCGCTGCTGTCGCCCAGCGAATCCGACTCTCTGACGGCGATCATTCGCTATGAAGCCGAACGCGTCAAACTTCGGGGCTGGGCCGCTCTGCAGAGGGAGTTTGACCGTCTGACGGCTACGAGGAAGAACGGTCGGTCCACGCATGGCTTGTCCGGTGGTGTCTCGCCTGGCGTGCAAGCCCCTGTGTGGTCTTCACGCATCACTGCGCAGGGGCCTTGGGATCCGGCTGTGAAGCCAATCTCGTTGGATGGTGTCAAGGCGATTCCCATGCCGGTGGAAGTCGCACAAGGCGAGGATCTGAAGCCTTTCCTGGGACACCTGCGTCGCAATGGCACGGCCGACGTACCTGAAGATGACCAGGCCCACGCTCTCGAGGAGCCGTATTATAATATCCATGCTCTTGAGTTCAAAAAGGGCGTTCTGTACGATGATGGACGCATGGACCTCTGCAAGATGGTCGTGGGACCCGAGCATATCTGGTCTCTCATGTCTTCTTTGCGGCACAACACGTTCATTAAGCATTTCCTGCTGGGGAACAATGTTATCGGACCGTCTGGTGCTAATGCTATCGCCGAGTTTCTCAGGGACCACCCAGACAGGATAGAGACGTGGTATCTGGCGGGCAACTGCATTGACACAGAGGCCTTTGCCATACTGGCTGAGGAGCTTGTGAAGTCTGACAGCGTGACCAACATTTGGCTGAAGCGCAATCCTCTCGGGTCTGGAAGCGCAGGCCACCTGGCCAAGTTGGTCATTGGCACCAAGAACCTGAGGACGCTGGACTTGGACCAGACGGAGCTGGGTGACCAGGGCGTCGCAGACCTGTTCACACAGCTTGCTGCGCACAAGTCCGATGATGGCTCACCACTGCCCTTGCGAAACATCTACCTCAACGGCAGCGGTATATCCACCAAGGCCGCCACCGCCATCGGCCGGTTCCTCGCGTCCCCAGCTTGTGGGTTGACATCCCTCTACATGTCCTCCAACCCCCTTGGCGACGAGGGCATCCAGGCACTGGCAGAGGCTCTGCCTCACGCACCGCAGCTCACCCGTCTGCTCGTACAATCAGTCGGCGTCAGCACCAAAGGTGCCATTGCCTTGTGTCAGGCTGCCCGTGGCCACCCCAGCCTCCGAGTCTTGGACTTGGGACAGGCGTATACCACCGAGGATCTCGGCCAAGCGTACAACTACATCACGGATGAAGCGGTCGACGCCATCGCCGAGCTGATCCGCACCTCCAAGCTTGAGTATCTCAATCTAGGCCACGCACCCATCTCACCAGCCAAGGTCAGAACACACAATGAAGTGGTCATGGGCAGCCGCTCGCTGCTGTTCTGGAACGCAGTGTCCATACTACCGGACCCGGACCGCAAGGTCCCTACATTCAGACCATCGCGCGACCAGACGCTGACGCAGGACCCTACTCCGCCCAAGGACCATATTGAAGCTGAGAAGGCTCTGCGAGACCACTTGGCCGGCAACGTACGCGCTCGATACGGTGAGGGTGTCACGTACAATGACTTCTTGGAGGAGGAGAAGCGTTGGCTCGTCAACGACAAGGATGTGCGCAAGATTGATAGCGTCTATCGGAATCGGGAGGCGGGTATGGCTCGACGAGGGATCGCCAAGTTGGTGAAGGAGTGGGAAGAGGGTGATGGTACCTTGGAGAAGGTGAAGCACGCTGTAGGCCCTGTGTGCACTTTGCGTCGGAGAGATTGATGGTGCCATGGGTTGCGCGGCTTCATTGCTTTCTGTAGTGTTGAAGTCGAAGCGGTCTGTTGAGGGTCATCGTTGAGGCTGGTTCATGGCTGTGGGATGGATGAGGAGAAGTAGGCAGTTTGTGCCAGGACCAAACCTGAAATCATCGTAAGTATCATAGTTGAACGAACCAATGTCCACGATTTTTTGTTGTCTTTCGGCGTGGCAGTGATTGTGAATAGCTGTGGGATACAAGATCTCCTTGACCATGGTAAAGCCAGCCAGTAGAGAGGCTTACTGATGTGCATGTCGTTCGGGCCTGTCATTCGATCCATCTTCTCACTCAATCATCATATCTGCTGCTCTTCTGGTCTCAGCGGGAGTGATTGAATATCACTTGGTGACAGCGTTGATGGAAGTTGAGGTTAGGCCCGACCCAGCTTGGAGAGGCGCGACGGCGTTTTGATCCCACCTCGCGCCGCCCACCTGCGTCTGGACTTCACACAGGTCTCGCCCTATAAATCCTCAATGCAAACAGCTCCTTTTCAATTCTAAATCTCATTCTAATCTTGAAAGCGCGTACTGCGAACATAGCGACGATATTTGATTCAGAAAAAGTCCCTCGGATTCCCAAGGACACTTTACCACACGATCGAAGGCTAGGACCCCGCGACGCATCGACGCGCTGGCTGCACTCCCAACTTCTGGGCACCATCGAGCTCAATACCTTTGTCCAGACCGAGGTGCATACTTGAGGAAACTTGGCAAGGTCATTGTCTGAGTGTAATTGAGCTTCGCGTAGCTGTACAAGACCCACGATAGCGGCGCGCGTCGCCACCTGACGACCGTGTCTGCGACGACAATGCCCGCGCCCACGTCAGACCTGGTGGCGCCCGAGATCACATACCACGTCCCGTCCTCACGAAGCCACAACATGACCTCCCTCGTACGACCGCACGGCCCATCTACCTCCTCGAGTCCCCTCAAGATGGCATCGAGCCAGCGACCTGCCGAACAACCCATCCAGCCCTCCCAACGGGCCGATCGCAACATTGACAAGGTCGTGCTTGGCGATCTGGTGTTCGACACGTGGTATCCGAGCTACTATGGCAAGGAACTACTGGGGGACGTCTCAGCTATCCCGGAAGATTGGCGATCGAGTCATATTAAGAAGGATAGGGATCAACACCCCGTGCTAGATAGGCTATACGTCTGTCCTAGCTGCTTCAAGTACTCCAAAGAGCTGGTCGCATGGTGGGGACATGTGCGCGTTTGCGAGAAGAGAGAGTCCGTCCCTGGGCAGAAGATATACGTGCACCCGCGCCGTAAGCAGAAGAGCAAGGCCGCGCAGACAGAGGGCAAGGCTGCGCGATCTCGGAAATCGGAAGTACAGCCTGACGACACGGTTCACAATGAGGGCGAATGGAGCATATGGGAGGTGGATGGCGACCAGGACCGAGTAAGTTTGACCTTCATGCTGTAAGCAAGCACACACGCATGAGCTGACCGATTGCATCAGCTCTTTTGCCAGAACCTCTGCCTATTCGCAAAATTGTGGCTCGACAACAAGTCCATCTTTTTCGATGTAACAGGCTTTACCTATTTTCTCCTCGTCTACACTCCTCCGGCTGGCCCATCTGGGCAGAATGAGTCGTCTTCGGCAGTACCCCAGATCGTTGGCTTCTTCTCCAAGGAGAAGATGTCGTGGGACAATAACAATCTAGCCTGTATCCTCGTCTTTCCTCCGTGGCAGCGCAAAGGACTGGGCGGGCTCCTCATGAGCGCGAGCTACGAGATCTCGAAACGGCAGGGCGTCATTGGCGGGCCAGAGAAACCCATCTCGAATCTTGGCCAGAAGGGGTACAAGAGCTTTTGGGCGGGCGAGATTGCGAGGTGGTTGCTGAGCCTGGATGAAGGGGTCATTGTCGACATTAAGGACTGTAGCGATGCCACCTACATCTGCCTAGAGGACTGTCTGTACATGTTCCGCGAAATGGACCTTTTGCAGGATGCCGGGGTGGGACCAGGCAAGCCCGTGGTACAAGATGACGACGATGTCGAGGAGGAGCCGGAAGACGAGGACGCAAGGGCGGTGGCGAAGGAGGTCAAGAGGGTCAAGGTCGACAAGGCTGCCGTGAGGCAATATGTGGCCGACCACCGTCTGAACCTACAGAAGATGTGTGATCCGGATGGGTTTGTGGAGGGCTACGCAATGGGAGAGGATGGTACCGGGGAGGAGGACGAAGACATGGAAGACTAGCGACGCGATGATACCCTTTGAACTTTATTCACCTTTGCAGATGAAGCCAGTCATCCCGGAGTTTAGGGTAGTAGTTGGCCCGCAGGACACACCGGCTGCTGCTTGAGGGCCCGGGAGGACGAACAGAGTTGCGGTGACACTTGGCGATCCTAGCTGCCACAGCCGTTGGACTCCGAAGCAAAGGCCTCCATTGGAGCTCCCAGAGACCTTTGTCCCTGCTGTACACAGATGGGCTAATGCAGTCACCGGAAAGCGTGGCGTTGCCCATGTCAGGCACTCACGAGTCACGACATTGGAGATGAAGACCCGGACTGATGCTGCAAGGGAGACTTTCTGTAAGTTCGGGCCAGATGAAAACAATCCTACTGCCATGCAGTGTTTTATTGGACTTGGGACTCAACAATATATCGGCTGTTGGGACTTGACCTGGGGCGTCTTCAGACTCGCGTGTATGCAAACGCCTCAACATCATGGACAGGCCACAACATTATTTTGGAATCATGTCCCTTCCTCACGACAAACAGGCCACTAAGTTAGTCTAGTCGACGCCGATCAATCCCCCCCATACCAACAACACCACGCTGGGCGATTCAGTGTAGCTCAGAGGACGCATGGCTGCCTGGTGCTCGCTTATCCACTGCCACATTCGCTTACGATACACTGCATCTCAGTCGTTTCGGCGCAGCTTCACTTCCGAGGATCTCCAATGTCATCATCGGACTTAGCAGATTTTGCAGGCTGCATACTCAATGCATGATCGAAGCGCTGATCTGTACTAAGCAGCTACTAAAGTAGCTCCACCTTCACGGTCTCTCTTTGGTCCGCGGTCGTGCCTCATCGAGTTACTAATCACAGCCTCCCCTGAGGCCTGAGCACATCAACCCCACGATCATCGACTTGATTGACTCTCCGTCGAGATGCGAGGTACACCGCAGGACCATACTGGCCGGGTGGGGCTCTCTCGTCTTTGTCGATCGCTCAGATAGATCACGCCAGCTAACATTCGCAATTTCAACCGCCGCCAATGGACCACAATGGCGATGTCTACACACAGCCGTGCCTGGTTGATGTAGGTACCGTAGGCAAGCCAACCTGGGGCGCGAGAACATCATACGTATCTCTCGGATATCGACCGGCATTGGTGTGATTGAATCCCTATCGACTGCTTGGACGCTGGCTGAATTGCGGCTCCTTCGACTGTCGCTGGCACAATTAGCCCCCAATGCTAGAGTGGTCGCCGAGGTTCATGTCTTCAGCTGCGGACCTGTGGTCCCGCAGTGAAGATCTGCAGCATGGTACCGACACTATGAACTAGGCGGCCTGGAAAGGCAAACCCCACGATGATCTTCGCGGTAGCCGACCGAAACCACACCGTCGGATGGCCTTGCTGCCGACAGGACCCCGGGCACCCGGCGCCATGGGCCCTGACCACGATGCGAATGCCGGCCTCATCTGCGCATCACTATTTCACGACGCATCAGCAAAGCCAAGAGCACGCCCTCGATCTACGTACGCACGCCGTACGGTCGGTACACATTAGCTAGCCTCAGCTAGCTGAGACTTGCATGGCAAAGGCCCCAATCACAGGGTTGGCTTCTATGCTGGATGGATCAGTGGCTTGGTCCACGTTACGTAGGTAAAGCCTCAGGAGTCAGAAAGGACAAACTGCGGGACGCACTAATGACTCCGTAGTGTCATCAACGCGGGCCGTGGCGAGGGCGTCTAAGGCTCTGACAGTTGAAAGATAGAGGCAATCAGTGGTGAGGAGATTTCTACAAGAACCATCAATCATCCAGCTCTCCCACAGGAGCTTTCCGAGACCAGACTCACCGGCACATCCATCTTCTCACATCTTCCGCTTCCCGCAATACCATCTATACCCAACACCTCAGCCAACCCCACTCGACAACACAGTCCAAACAACATGCGTTTCACATCTCTCCTCGTCGCCGGCATGGCCACCCTCGCCTCTTGCGCTCCCGTGGCGGTTGTGGAAAGGGGCATCAACCAAATGACCTCCATGACCCTCAACCTCCAGGCTCCCGCCGAGAAGATCTAGCTTCTAGATGGGCCCCTTAGCGCTGTTAACGCAGGCAACCTCCCGGTAAGTGCTCACGGATGAGCACGGCATCCCGCGCGGGGAAACATTTGAACTTACTGACCTGATTGAACCAGCCTGTCCTCCAGGGTCTCAAAGACATCGCAACTGTCGGTAGCAACCTCGCGGATAATGTGGGCACGAAACATTTCAGCGATGCGGATTCCCATGTCATTCTCAACGCCTCCCGGGACTTTGTCCAACTCCACCAGAAGCTCATGAACGTCATGATTGGCAAGGCTGGCCTCTTTTCCGTGGTTCCTGAGATCGGCCAGCCCGTGACCGCTGCCCTGAAAGACGACCAGGGCGCCATCGAGGTAAGTCCACAGCAAGAACAAGTCAGCATTCCTCCTGTACTAACAAACCGTGCGCTCGATAGACTCTTGCTTTTGCTCTCGAAGACACCGCCGATCTTGTCGCCGCTGATCTGCGAGCGGAGTTTGCTAGCCTCGACGATTCGATCGCCACTGCCGTCAAGGCTTACGAGGGCCTTAAGCTCAACTAAGTCTATCGGCCAGTCCATTGTATCAATAGGTTGGAAGCAATTTGGCCGGTAATGCCTAGTCAATGAAATTTCCTAGTGGATTGGATGACCTATAGTGCAAAGAAGTGAATACGATGTTTGTACAAATTGTGCCATTTTGATTAATGTGAACATGTTCTGCCCCCTGTCCGCAACTAGTTTCCTATACATTTGATACATGATGTGGATCGGACTCATTCATGGCAAAAGAAGCAATGGGAAGGTTGGCGGCCTCAATGGGAAAGTTTGGGCGATGAGTATTGATGAGTAAGTGGATTGAAATTGTTGACGAGTGAGTATGGGGAGACCAACTAAGGAGGTAATCAAATGTTTAACAAATTAGAAAGCCTCATAATACACAATAATCTGCCTCTCGACCAGCAAGTCAGCGGTTCTAACTTCCGCATCGGGCGAATGGTCTAGTGGTATGATTCTTCCTTAGCATGGAAGAGGTCCAGGGTTCAATTCCCTGTTCGTCCAAATCTTTTGCTTTTTGCGCACTCTAAGGATGCAACAGTTTTCTTTTTGCAGTCTGTATCAATTGACTGTTGAGTTTAATGAAAGATGAGGGAGGTATGCTGCGTGGGTGAGACCTGGGTGAGGTGCGGGCGGGGCGACATTACTCAACCAGATTCTTTTGTTTTTTTGCCCCCTCTGATAGAAGCTTCTTTTAAGTAGGAATACATGCTGTCTCACTTCCATGCCATTTCACCAACAAATTGCTTGCGTCGCTGTTGGGCTTGGAACTGCGGATGTCTTTGGCGAATCGTCGTAGACCCGCAACCCTAATGTCAACAATGTCTCCCCTTTTTTGCACAGCGCAGGTCTCCCCGATTAAATGAATTTGTCAACGCCTCATTTTACTTCAACAGCGCTCAAGAGCGCCTTATTCCGGAAATCGACGACTTATGCGACGGACTTGATTTGAGCTACAGGCTTGCTTGCAATTTGGGCAAGTGGCTTTGCTAGCGGGCACGAAACTCAAGCCCCTTTCAAGCCTAGTCACTTGGGCAAAAAGTCTCGATCGCATCACTTATGCAGTCTCGCTAAGTCACTGAATTGGCTTTATCAAGAGACTCTCATGAAAAAGTTACGAGCCATGTGCGCGATCATGAGCCTCTGCTGCATATTCACACTTGTAGCTACGGCATTGTGCTTTGCATCAAGCAGCCACTTTGTGCGCGATTCACACTTCCCACAATTAAACTCTGCCGCTGCGCTATTAAACGGGAGGCACAGTAAGGTACCTGGCATTGCCGTGTGAATAAGCTTCGGTGCCTCGTGATACCTTATCTGTCCTCTTCCCGTCAAGCACTCTACCATGAACCCTGCTGGACGGACTAAGCTTATCAGAGTTAATATGAAGACGCTACGAGTATAAATATCAAGCAAGCACTCCCCGCGCCCTTTCTCTGTCGTCTCATATGGTCCGTCATCAAGTGTTGGTGACCATACGTGTAGTATCTGTTCTTCTTACCTTTGACCTATGATGAGAACTTGGCACCAAAAGGCAATGCGTTTCGGGGGGTTCCCTTCCAAACAATTGTACTTGTCGCCAACTGAGGTCATGCGTACATGTACCATATTTACATGTAGGTACTGGTACCCATTCGGTGCCTTTTCTTGGCATTGAGGGGAAAGTATGAGGAGAGCTATAGAGCCACAATCAAGGAAGCAGTTTTCAGGCAGGTGCATGCTTCAGCATTGGAAATGGAATTATGATCACATCAAGTATTAATGTTTCATGTAGAGTCAACAAATAAGGGTGGTGAAGTCTGCCTCGGATCCATCGAACACTATCAATATCTTCCCGTGCCCTGAAATACGCGGCACTGACCACCTTCTCCATTGTTGGCTCCCTGAACTTGAACTGCTCTTACTGGAATTTGCAGAAGAACACCTTCGTAAAATCGCTTCCAAGCACGTTTCTGGGATATGTGAACTGTTTGCCAGTTATGGCAGAGTCTTTCGGAACTCGTATTCTGCGGAGTCTGATCGACGGCAGTCTCTTCAAGGTCCGCACTTACCAAGACACCAACGGCTTGGTACGTAGCATTGCCCTCTTTGAGCCACCCCTGGACCCAGGCATGCTCGTACGAGCGAGCGCCAAGGGCGTCAGTATCTCTCAGCTGCTGAGCGACGAGTTAGTGCCTATGCCCAGCTATCGCTTCTCGTGTCTGCTCGAAAGGCGTTTGGCATGTGCAACGAGCTGAAAGCAGTGGGTCTGTCCCTCTAGCCATCAAGCAGAAGAAGCGCTGTCGAATCTCCGTGTGCAACAGGACAATGCGATTCAGGGCCTCCTGATCAATATGAGATTGGTATGGCAGAGGCGGCGGCAAGCCTCAACCATAAGGCGACGGATCTCGGCATTGCAACAAGCATCATCAAGATCATTCCAGACATCAACGAGGCCGGGGAGCACCTCGGTGTCGAGATCACGGTGGATCCCATCACCAAGAACATCTGCAAAGCCATATCTCTTCACCTCAGGCGTCATGCGGATCCAAGCTCAGGCGTACAGTGACCAGGGTGCCCAGGCATCTCATACAGCCTCAGATCAACCAGGCTGGCCGAGACATCAAAGTCACAGACAAGCAGCTTACGGTGGCGCAGCTCCGAGTGGATATGTGCGAGCGCGACATTCGTCTACACAATCAACAGTACCACTGGGAGGCTTGGGCTTGAAGAAGGACAGTGTACAGAATCCAGAAGGCACTTCTGCACGTCTAAGCCTCGTTGACATAGCACTTATCTCTTGTCACTGTTGGAGGACGGGATAGTACGTTTGATTCGGACTTCCTTTATACTCGGTCATGAATTCTCCCCCAGTCTTCCCCATCCTACGGGCGTCATCCAACCCACCCACAATCTACAAGCACTGAGAGTACCAGTCATTGCTGAACTTGCACGTCGAGCCAGACTCGCAGCACGTCGGTCCACTCCAGCCTTGACCACCGCACTGTCCATAACGTGCCGCACATGGCCCGCTGGTAGGGCCAGTCCCAGCCGTCGTCGTCTTGGTCACCAACGTGGTCGTGGTCCCGGGGTCGCCACCACCCGTGTCGCCCTTGAGACCATCCTGCGTGAAGAACTTCCAGATCTCGCCGGGCGCCCAGCTCTGCGACTGCCCATTGTCCTTGGGATCGGGGACGTGACCGCCGCTGTGCGCAATCCATGTGACAGGATAGCCAGCGCGGCACGAGTAGTCAGTGCGGATGTGGGTTCCAGAGCCGGAATTGGGCTCCGGCGCGTTCTTGCTCTGGCAGCCGTTCAGACCAATGTACTTGTCGCGCAGCTGACGACCGAGGCTAATGTTGAGCACATCGTCGGCAGTGCCGTGGATGCCAAGGTAAGGAACTGGCGTGGTTCCGCCGTTGCAACCGCTGAGTTGAGCACCGGAAATCACAGCAACGGCCTTGAATACGTCTAAGCAAGCATTGATTAGCATCCCATTCTATGAACGGGCGACATGTGGGCTTACCGGGTCGAGAGCAAGCCACGCTGAAGCTCATGGCACCACCATAACTCCAACCAGTCGCAAAGATGTTGGATTCGTCGACGCAGAGGCTGTCCTGCACTGTCTGCAAGATGTTGTCCGTAAAGGTAATGTCCTCTCCTCCCGTGTTGGCCCATCCCGCATTCAGACCGTCCGGTGCGACAAAGATGGTCGTGCCGCCAGAGAGAGGCTGCAAGCCGTAGTACTGACCGTTGAAGACGGCGCCCATGTTTCCACTGAGCCAGTGGTAGGCAATGACCAGCTTGTACTCTGTGTTTGGGTTGTAGTTGGCTGGGACCTGGAGCGTGTACTGGCGGTTTTTGCCGTTGACGGTGGTGGACTTGATGCCGCTGGAGGGAGGGCTTTTACCGCATCCTGCTGATCGGGCCTCAGCCAGGGGGGCAGTGATCGCTCCGAGGAGCGTCAGGAAATAGGTGATACTGAGCCTCATCGCGACAGGAGGTCCGTGACTACTCTGCTTTTGGATGGACTGGAGGATGATACGTCCAGGCAGCGCTCATGGGAACCGAGTTTCACACTTTCTTATATATACGTCTATATCCCAGTCGTGGGCGAAAAGGCCCTCGGGCGAAAAGGGCAATAACGGAACACACGATCCGCCCATGCGGACGTCAAGAGCATGGGTGTCGCTCGTTTCATGTCGGCAATTCATGGCCTGCCTTTCCCCGCAAACGTCAGGCACTCTGATAGAACAGGCTAAATCGGCTTCCTGCAGGTCAGACTGGGTGTCACTATTCAATCCCAGTCTAGGTCCCTTGGCATCAAGAACTTGAAGCAACCGAGAGTCGTGCCAATTGAAACCTGGTATGCAGATGCCAGACCAACGACTAGGCGACTGAAGGGACACAACGTACTCATCCGGTGAACAAGTGTTCCAATGTAGAACGGAGTCATCATGTCCGCAGGAATGAGTCTCGCTGCGTTGCGATTGTTCGGCACATCAAGCGGCATCTCATCGAGGGGAAACATAGACTTGGCCCTTGTCGAGTGAGGCTGGTGTTACTGTCGTCTAGGCGAATGTCCACATGCCTGGCTCAGCTGGTGATATATAACCCCTTTTCTGACGAGATATGTATAGGGTGTTGGGAACTGGGTCAAATCACTGTGAATATGCTCGTAAAGCCTAGATCAGGCAACATGGGTCTTTGAACGAGCAAGGAATGAGTTCATTGCGAGTCTCAAGCGTATTGTAGTAATTAGGGAATCCCTAATAAGGGCGTGAGACTGACAGGGTGAACAACTGCGCGATGCTACTACGTGCGCCTCTGAGGAATTCACGTGCACTTCAAAGGCCATTATCGATGCTCAGTGGGTGCGAATTGGGACATTCTCCTGTGCAAAAGTTATCAAATGAATGAGGCAGCCTTAGTATCAACTGCATGTAGTCAGCACTGCACAACGAGCAGGGTCGGGACTTATTTCGAAATCACAACTCGCCTCCTTCACTGTCCACTAGCCCATAAGAGAGGATTCCTGAATGCTAATCCTACGACCTGTTATTTACCTGTGTTTGCCAGCATATCGAGCAGAGGCCCGCCTCGAAGAGACCTTGGGCATGCGGCAGGCAAGTAGCTTCTCTTGCTCTATACATTCGAAGCTAAGGGAAAGTACACGCACCTGAACATGACTTGATGCCTAGTCATTATATGTTTGAATATGTTCATACCAGAAAGGGGCATCAGGCTTGAAAGTGAGAGTGTCAATGAGGAGAGTTGGACAGTCCAAAGGTACGGTCACTTGGGTGCAGGATGCCAGACTTCTTACGGTTGTGCCGAGAGCTTTGTCAGACTGGTCAGGGAGATCCAGAGGAGCAAAAGCGAGGTCCGCATAAATCTGCGTATTGTTCTTTCAAACATGAACCCATGTACGGACAATGCGTCCAGTGGCTGGCGGATCTTAGGGACGCCCTACTGCCGCATGCCATCCGCAAAGTCGCGATAACTGGAGCAATGGCCTCCTCAGGGCACTGTGCTCAAAGTAGCGACAAGGTGTTCATCGCAACGACTCCAAACACTTGAGTGCTCCTGGCCAACTAGGAGTGTTGAGGGCATCTGACCCCACGGACGATCTGGTCCAAGATGTGGTCGCGCGTCTTCTGATCTACACGTAGTGGATTGACGTGGATTGACATTTCGCCAAAGCCAAGAAATCTGCCTATCAATTCACGTATTTACAAAACGTCGTGCTTCCTTCATTCATCAAATCCGTCGGCCCCAAGTGTCTGCTGTCTCCCCGCGCTCCAACCGCCGTGATAGGCTGCGACTTACATGCATCGTCTGGGCGCGGGCGCTTAATGACACAAAGAACACCACAAACCACACACAAAGCCGCCCGTTCCATTACTGTGTACGTCGATAAATGCCAATAAGCGCCTTTTGTGTAGCGGCAAGCCTTTGTGTTTGATCCCTGATGCTGCCATGTCAATCAATTGGTTCGCACGGGGCCAGTCTGAGGCGTACCACCTCGTTGACTTCAATTCAATGCTAAATTTAGTTGGTTTGCGCCTCGACGCATTCATTCCTGATTATTTCTCTCCTCAGGTATATATAAAAGGTGGCCCTCGCGTTATGGAGATGAGGGACTCCTGGAGCTGTTCATTATCGCATCCTTTGTCCTGATATAGATTTCCTTCTTGTTCTTTTTCCTTTGTCGCTCTGCGAGCGTCTGCTACTTTGCTTTATATCGGCCCCTTCGATTTTTCCTTCACTGCGATTTGAGTGGTTGCATCTCCAGCGATACTGAGAAATCATCTCACTGCCTTTCAAGTGTACCAAGCGACATCACGAAGCAACGAAAAGACAACGGATAGAACCAACACCCCACAAGCAAGGACAAGCTATTCTCAACCATCAACATGGGACTTCAAAGTGCCATCAAAGCCGGCCAGACCGCCGTCGAACTCGGCCGCACCGCTCAAGGCTTTGCCGGCGCCGCCTCCGAGCTGCGGTCCGCCGACAAGGATGAGCTGGGCCGCAAGGCCGGTCGCCATGCCTTCAACGAGGGCGCCGAGACGGGCAAAACAATGGGCAAGACATGGCTTAAGACGTTCGAGGTAATCCCCCGCATGATCGCCCGCGGACTGCAGTTTCTCTTTGCCATCATCGCCTGCGGCTTCTACGGAAACAGGGTCGACGCCGATCGGAAAGACGACGATGGCTTCTCGCCCGAGTGGCTCCTGGCCATCATTGTCGCGGGCCTGTCAGCCATCACGGCGGTCCTCTTCGTCGCCGCGACGCCACTAGGTGCCATTCCCTACTTTGGGAGCCGGATCAAGCTGTTCAAGACGTACCGGGCCTTCCCCTGGGACGCGATCCTCTTCTTTGCCTGGGTGGTGGTGTTTGGCATCTTCGCGGGCATCTTCCTCCACAGGAGCGGCGACGGCGACGACAAGTACAAGGGGAGCTCGACGGGGGCGATGAAGACGGCTGTCTGGGTGGACTTTGTCAATGCGCTTCTCTGGCTCGCGTCGGCGGTCTATGGCGCCTTCAAGACGTTTTTGGGTGACAAGGCGGACGAGATGACGGATAAGGTCGGGACCAAGCTCTTTGAGAAGAAAAAGGCGGTCCCCAAGGACAATTCTGACGCCGAGAGCGTGTGAAGCTGCGGCCAGCGGGCTAATTAAGTACATAACCTCCAAGGACAAGCCAACACACATTTATCACAGTGACAGTCGAAAGCCGACAGTTGTGGGTGTCTCGCTTCCTTGGTGTATTTAACGCCACATGAATATATACCTCCTTCTGCGCCGAAGCACTACCTTCTCCCACTCTCAGGTTCTCTCATCTCAAGTTCTCTAGCCAAGTCGGCCTTTTCATCCGTTGTCAGCTCAGACGACGCCTTACCAAACTTAATGGTCATCATAATGATGATTGCAGAGCTCGCAAGGCCGACCGCTGTCCAGAATCCAATGCGATATTGTTGACGGGGAGTCAAGTCTCCATGACGGGCGTTCTTGACTGTTGACACCGCAAGCTCACCAATGCCCAACCAGAAAGCCATGCCCAGGTAGAGAAGACTGTTGATCAGCCCGCTGGCGGCAGCCTGAGATTTGCGGGGCATACTCGTGGTAATAAAAATGTTTGTCACGGTGTAAGTGATGTCGATACCAATCGTAGAGCAGATCATGGCAGGGAACACGTATGCCCAGTAGATGAAGCTGCGAGATTGACCTGACTCCGATTGCGCGGGGATAACCGCGAACAACAGGCCACTCAGGAGGAAGCCAATACCAGATATAGTCATCAGAAGCTTTCCCGGAAGTATATGCAGAATGAGGCCGCCAGCGATGGCGAGGATTATGCCTCCGACTGCCATGGGGGTAAACCAAGCGGCGGCAAGAATCGGTGTAGTACCCAGTACATTCTCCAGGCTAAAATGGTTAGCATGTGAGTTTGAGGAAAAGTGTATACTCAACTTACTAGTAACTCGCGAAGAAAAGGTATAAGCCGAAAACGCCATAGAAGGAAAAGAGCACGATGGACAGACGCTTCATATACTTTTGATGGAAGACTGCAGGCGGCATCAACGGCTGCTCTGAGACCCAGCCTTGAATATACACCGCGAGACAGAGCAATATTGCGCCGATGATCAAAGTGACATAGATGTAGGGTGTGCGCCACCCTTGAGGAGCATGTCCACCATCCGTGAGTGCGTACACAACGAGCGCTAGTCCAGGCACAATCGTCGCCGTGCCAAGCCAGTCCATCTTCGCCTCGGGATTGACAGTATCAACGCTGCACGGGATCGTTGAAACACCGAGGATAACAACAGCGAGGATAAAGAAAGCTCCAGTCCAGAAGTACCACCTCCAGGTGAGGTATTCCCCAGAAACCGAGCCCGTGAAGATACCAAAGTAGAAGCCGAGCGGCGAAAAGGACCCATAGAGGCTGAACACAAGATTCTTCCGTGGTCCTGGCCGATAGGTTGAGGCGAGCAATGTCAAGCCTGTGGGAAGAAATGCAGCGAATCCGACGCCCTGCAAAGCTCGAAAGATGATGAGCATATTCGGCGTTTTACTGAACCCAGCTGCCACGGACCAGACAAGAGTCCATGCGTGACCAGTCAGGAAGACACCACGAGCGCCATAGATATCGCCCAGGCGAGAAAAAGGCAGGAGTAGAGCGGCGGTGCTAAGGTTGGGCACAGCAGCGGGCCAGGTGCGGACCGCGTCTGGGATATCGAGCTCGAGGGCGACACTTGGCAAAATGATGTTGAAGCCAGAGACGTAAAACTCAGACATCATCATAGAGAGTAACATGGTTAAGACGAAACAGGACTCTGTGAGAGCATTGCGTAAGGTATCAGGGCGTTGACGGCCAAGGCGCTCGAGCTTGGCCTCGTCGAAGATCGCCGGAGAGTCATCTTGTGGTGGGATAGGATGCTCTGTAATGTCTTCTCGGTTGGAGCAAGTTGTCGGGTCAGACAACAGGTTGCCGGGAGGCACATCAGGCTCGTAGGAAGCCGGTGCTTGTGCCATAGCCATAAATATAAGGTGTTGATAGCTGCTCTTTTCTCAAGTATGCGGTTGTTGTATCTTAGCACAGCCAAGAGCGATGGCAGATTTTCTTCATAAATTCAGCAACACCCTCAGGTATTCAATACTTCTATCATGTTGCGGCCGTGGAAATAGAAACCAAAGCAAGTGGTGTCCATTTGTCAGCTTATGGGTACTACATTCAGTATGCTTGATAAGAACAGAAGAAAACAAAACTGGAAAACCGGATTCAGCTGATTGCCCCACGGATGTCTTACGAAAGGGAGTGACGAAAAGCTCACGAAGTTTTCACTTCACCATCTCCTACATAGATTGCTGTAAGATAGGCGCTGCAGATGGATGGGTCGTTTGCTGCGTCTTGGCTGCCTCTTTGGAGACAAGCGCCGGAAGAGGTGAGCTTTTCCACGGCCCGTACCCGATATAGGATCGCTTGCTGCGCCTTGGCTGCCTTAAAGAGGCAAGCGCTAGAAGAAATAAGCTTTTCCGCAGCCCTGGGGATGGGCTTCAGAATTAACCCCACACTCTCTCCCCCATAGGCGCCGCAGATCGATGGATCGTCTGTTGCGCCTTGGCTGCCTCATAGAGGCAAGCCCCGGAAGAGGTGGGATGTGTTGAACATGGCTTCACATGGGACTAGTGATCTGCGAGAAATTCGTTGCGATCGGCATCAAGTTCCTGTCTAGTAAAAGCCAAGTATCTAAGAAGCTGCTATCGGTGTGGCTCGCTTTGAAGCTTCTAGGTGATCCACGTGGGACTGGAAGTTCATGATGACGTTATGCACAAAGATTTTCCTGTCTGCCCAAAATATCTCAGCTTGAACTCCCCCTATGTATCTTGTAATCCTGTTGGTTTTAGTAATCTGGTGGCCTTGCCCCCTGAGGATCGAGTGACTCCTGCGTCATTGAGTCTTCGACCCCAACTTGCAGGGGGACTGTCACCCTGATGCTTTGACCACCTGAAAAAGCAATCTTGAGTACAAGTGTATAGGTCCTAGAGAACAGACAACAATGAAAAGTGGGCATGAACCGCTTGTTCCTAACATGATGCACACCAAAGGGGATTTCCAAGCTTGTTCTGTAACAAGTTCTTGAAACGGCCATCAAAACTGAGCCTTCCGTCCAATTGAGCTCTCCAGGCGCATAGTTGATGATTGGCGTGGTAACTTTGTAGTTGAGTAGAGGGTCAATCGTGTGTTGAGCTTCGGGTAGTCGCTGCGGCCACTCATGCAGCACACGAGGTCCAAAGTACGTGTTCGAAACGAGATCCCCACACACACGCTCGACGTGCGGTATGGAAACAGTCTCCGAATGCGGGCTAAAGGCTAAGCCAATGTGAACAGAAGAAGTGGAGGGTGCGCCTCCGTTAGCCTTCAACATGATCGCGTTGGGCTGGTAAGCATTGGCCTCCACATGGCCGAGGGTTCGACCCAGTATGTGTCGTTTCAAAGATAAAGTCGCGCGCGGCATGAATGTGGTGGAATGCGACTCCAGATCCAACGGTGCCTCTTCTGGAAAAGTAGGCAGGATAGTAACTTCGAGCCGCTCTCGAAAGCGATGGTCCTGTGGCAGAATTGACCTTGAGGGTGTGACCGTAGTGTCGGTTTCGATGACAACTTCAATGTAGTAGCCGATGCTGATAAGATCAGGGCACATGGCATCTGCACCCTCGCTGCATATCGTCGGAGGTAAACAGAGGTGTTGATCCTGAAGGCAGGGCGCAATCTTTGTGTGATTACATGTACCAGTCGGAAGTTGTCGAGGCACACGGAAGTGAAATGGGATAGGCCGCTGTTGCCTAGCGGGTACGTTACAGCACGTTTCGAGAGCTTGGCCGTCTATAGGCATATGAAGACTCAAAAAAATCCACTCGTCAGAGGATCGGCTGCCGTTTCGTCCAACTTCAAGGGATCTTCTTCCGCAGCCGATGAGCGAAATGCGAACATCTTTGAGAGTAAGATCTTCGTGGGCACATAAGTCGACAGTCCCATTAATAGCCGAACATGTTGTATATGTTAAGCCTGTCGAGGGCGGTTCCGTGACGATTTTGATCATGGGTTTGGCGGACATTGAGCGCCAGACGGGCATCTCGTCGTATGATGATATAGATGTGGGGACAGTAACAAGTGAGCGGATCAAAGGCTTCTGGTTGCAAGCTATCAAAGTCTATATATGTTCATGCCACAGTTCGACAGCGAACAACTGACCTTGTGATTTCAAAAGAGCAAGAGCATCATCCACTTTCCATTACCAAGCCTCACGCTTTACAAATTGCCGTAGATTAATAAGAACGTTCTGTTCTCATTTAGACTAAGCGTACTTTATGACAGCAACCAATGACAGACCTGTCAGCGAGCAATCTGGTGCAGCGTTGTCCGCTACTTTACCCAACTTCTGTTTTAGGCTGCCAAGCGTCACTACCAGATCAAGTTGTAAAGAGGCATGGGCGCCGGCACCGGCACGTGCTCCTGCATCGCAATCGGCCGAGAATGTCGGCACGATTTCGATTGATGTACTCTGGGTCGCTGTTCCTTCGCCAGTGAGATTGCCTGGTGTCAAGACACCTTTTAGCGGACAGCACATCGCGTCCACCAGTCTCATCGATTTGCAATGCTGTTGCAACGAACTGTTCAAGCTTGGGACAGGAAATATCCTCACCGGAAGTCTCGACTCGAAATTCGGATCATCGACGCAGACCTTTTGTTGCAAGCCTCCTCGTCATGTTGGAAGTCGCATCATCCAAACGCATGACGAGCGACTCAGGATCACAGTCGATTTCGTGCATAGACAAGTCGGCCCTTGCAACCACGACTAGTACAAAGGAAGCCTAGCTTCACCAAATGAGCATTTGTTGCACGAATTAGCACATACGACCATACCTAGTGGAAGATACGGGATCCCGTCCGCTTGGGTCGGTGAAGACTATTAGCTTCAGCAGATGTCGGCCTCTAAGGCAAGATATTCCGGATCTTTCGAAGGAGGATTGACGGCAGGCAGGATGTTTGTAAATTGCCCTCCCCGTTGTCTTCTGTCTGTCAAACTGCTCTGCATATCTACTCCTTTTGCTTTGATGGCCGCATTGGACGAACAAAAAAGACTCTAACTGGCAAGTGGCTACTGAAGCGGTCTACGCTTAGGTTGTTCCCTTTTGGGCTGGTGATGAGAAGAATATCCTCATGCGGACCATCTTGCAGCAACAAGAGGAGGTCGATGGCGTAACGCTAAAGGTGTATCCCGCAGATATGCTACGGAATCAGAATTTCGAGGCAACATTGTCCTTTGCCATGGAGACATGATCCATGTGATCCAGCGTTGGGGAGATTTGAATACGCTGGCATGTCACGCTTTCCGACTGCCATGGCACATATTATGAAAGGCTTGCCTGGACTAAAGACAACAGTATTTCTCCGAGACCGTGCATCTCTAAAGGCAGGCCACATTGGACAGCCGAACTTCATGTCCCGCCTGCACGGCCGCGACTTGAACACACGTGTCGTCTGGTAGTGCTAGTTCAAAGACAGTCTCGAATCCCATTTTGGCAGTGACAGCATAAAGTGTTCGTCTCTTCTGCATGGGATGCTTCATGTAGACATTCCACCTTTCCACATCCGTGGCACCATTCCAGCTTACGTGCCCATGGACTACGCGCTGTCCCGCGCCCTGTCTACCGCCTTGCTGGACAAGGACCAACGAAGGGTCCCAATCGCGCGGGGTGGCGTGCCACGGGCTCTTGTATGCGCGGTAGCTCTGGGCGAAATCGTCGTGCCCGAAACGGCCCTCCCATAGTAACGGGCTGCCGTGCTCTGGCGGACCAAATTCTCGCACGACCGGCACCGGCCCGTAGCTCGCAAGCTGATTGCCATGCTGCAGCTCGATCTGGAAGTTGCCCTGGCTCGGCGCCTGCTTCGCGTCCCCGGCATCTATGCTGCGGACAACCTCGGGAACTTGTCTGCGATCGGGAGGGAGTCGTAGGCGGATGAGAAGCCCTCGGCTGGCCCTCGTACAGACCTCCGTAGCCCTGCAGTGATTGTCAAACAAGCTGAGCAGCATGTCGTGTTCAGTGACATTGTGGGCCCGCACGTCGTGCTGCCAGCGAAACTGGCCCGGGACAGGCAAAGGCCCAAAGTCGCTGGCGTCGTGGCTGTCGCCACCCAGTGTCCAGATAACGTGTCCATCCTCGCCCGAGACAAGATAAACAGCCCAGTGGTGGCGGCTGCTGATGAGATAGTCCTGTCCCACGAGCTGGACGGAGTTGATGTGGAAGGCATCGTACGATGTGTCCGCCTGGACGGCGCTAAGATTGGAGACGATGGGCAGGCGGGAAGAGGTGATGGGGAAAAGGTCGAGTGCGCTCCAGCTAAAGAGGACTTGACCCGTGCCCATGTCTACCTCGAAGAACATGCTATCGGTGACGGTGCCATTGCTTAGGCCTCCAATAGGCGAGAGGTCTACACTAGTCTCGTTGTACGCCGTGACAAGGACAGTGTTCCGTGGCGTGAGCTCCTGCTCGTGAAAATCCATGAGACCGGGAACATGCCTTAGTAGTGGTGAATGACGGATGTCTGCCTGGAGGGAGACGCTCGTCTCCCGATACTCGTCGTCGAGGAGGACAAGATCTCCATAGCCGCGGCCAGCGACTATATCGCCTCGCCAGAACGTGAGACATGGGGCCTGCTCCCACCGTTGCACGCGGAAGCCGTTAAAGTGCGTTGACGTGCGTGACGGCGAGGCATAGACCAACTCGTTTGCCGGTGTGATAATGTGCGGCCCATTCTGTTGCTCACCGCGGTGGATACCGCGCGAGCCCGGGGTGAGGAACAGGTACCCATCGGCGAGACGAGAGTGACTTATGCCGATCGAGATGTTGGGGGGGTTCAGGGGTGAGCTCTTGAATACGCGGTACGGCCATGTCTCTTCGTTGAGCGGGGAAACAACCTCGACGTATGGCCACGACGGGAGCACGTTGGGCGCAGGAAGACGGAAACCCAAGCCGGGCAGGCTCCAGTCTCTACTGAAGAGCTGCCAGACGAGAAAGAGGGCGAAAAGGCCAAGTAGCCCGAGGGCCACCGAGACGCGTTTCTGACCGGGAATCATGGCGCACGTGCAGGCTGTCTGGGCGAGGGAGCGAAGTCTGGTACGTAAGTAGCAGCTTGGCCCTACACTCGGTTCTGACATGTGTTCCCGTCGATCATTGCAAGACCTGTTCAACAGCGTCATCGAAGCGACCAGCGACAGCCGACAGGAGAGGTGTGATAAGACTCGACTCTGGCGAACCACAGCCGAGTTGGAACATGGGGTGCCATAGCGTGGCCTGGCCTTGCCCTACGCTGGATGGATGCTATCATGCCGTCATGTCACGGCACAGGATGGGAGGCCAGAGGCAGAAGATACTGTTGCATTAGCCGACGGCATCTAACTGGTCGGGTATGGCTACACCGCACAGCGTCGAACCAGTCCGCAGATCCACCTACTGTAAGGTACCTTTAACTGGGAAATACCTCAAGGAGCCAGCCCGTTGCGGTAGTACAAGTGGTTCAAGGTCGCAGCCCTTGAGACGTCATCACAGGCCCAGCCCCCTGGGTATTCTCTGGTCTTCCCCTGCTTCACCGGAGAGCTTTTGGCTGCTCGGTCCCGAAACCCCGGACCAAGTGTGAAACATAGGGCTTAGAAGCGGCATCCGATGCCGAACCGATGCCTAATCCGGATAGTTTCCGATATCCGTCTCCACAGGGTACCAGGCCCACGATCCTACAGAATGTTCCCCACAGATGCATGCGTACAAGCGATTGATCATTGCCGAGCACATGGAACTTACATGTACGTAGTTTCCACTCAACGGTGGCCTTCACCTTCTCAGGAGATGCCGTCACTCAAGCGGAGAACTGGCTGGTCGACGAGCTGGGGTCCCGGATCTAATTACCATGTCGTGGGCGGATGAACCTACCTCTGGCATCCTACACGCAACCATTCAGTGTACGTACTACGTAGTACATTCTGTCCGGGCTATTGCCCTTAGGAGGCAACGCAATGTCCTTAAACAGGTATCCCTCATCAGACATGGCGGTGTCGATGGGATCGAAGAAGCTCCATCCTCGAATCCTCCTCGACAGGATGGAGATTCCCAGACTCCCAGTAGAGTCAAGATCTGCGCAGTGCTTCGATCAAGCCGGGCTTCCTAGCTTCACTTCAGCCACGGATCCTTCTGCTCGCAGTATGGGCATCACGGAGCACCACACAGACAAGAAGACATGATGGACGTCATCGAGATGGGGCAGCCCCTACGGCTCTGTCTATAAAGCCAGCCGGTCCCGGTGCCTTGGACGAAATCTTATGCCAAGCTCATCAGCAAGACTTGGTTACAGCCAAACACAGAAAGCGCCCAACAAACCAGACACACATCTTCTCAGTCACGCCACGCCCTCCTCCTCATCACCGCCATGCGTCTCTCCACCTTCTTCGCCGCGACCTTGCCCGCGCTCGCCGCGGCCGACTTTTACGTCACGGACTGGGTCTGCCAGCTCGGCTTGGACTCGGACTACGACTCCGGCGTGACCAACAACTTCTTCCAGATGGACACCGAGGGCGCCTGCAAGACTCGCTGGCAGGTCAACCCGGACGGCAACGACTGGCACGGTGCCAACCCTTGCAACGCCGACCAAGAGGACCCCCTGACGCTCCGCAACACGGGCGATGGGGCCTGGGACCTCATTGTCGACAACACGGGCATCCAGGTCGGCACCTGCGGCTGGTCCAACAGTGACGACATTAAGGGCGCATGCACCAGCATCAACTATGGCTGCGTCGTCAACTCCAGGATCAAGTGCAGCACTGCGTACTGCGTGGGTTGATCAACGATGGGCGGACGACATGGATGGGACCGCGTTCGGTCGGTCCATACGTATGTGCGAGACCGTGGCACTGGTGGAGCCTCGGCGGGTAGTTTGAAGTTTGCTTGACACGTTTTGTTCATATATTCTTGAATATTACAACGTTCACTTTAGTTCTGTCCATGGGAGTTGTTCGACATCTCCTCTCGAGCTCGCGTCCCTCGTGCCGTAATCTCCCAATGTCCCGCCCTGCCTCGCAACCGCCTCACTGCTTTCTTCCAACAAGACATTTTCCCAATGATCTAAGACATCTCGCGGCTGTGCGGACGCCTCTAGATGCAAGCAAGGATGTCGTCGAGTGCTTCTGCTGGGAGATGTAAATTAAAGGCCGCGCATCGTGCGGGACACCGAACCCGCCTACCGTGCAGAGGATGTATCACACAAATACACGGTTAGTCTGACCGCTTTCTATCTAAGTAGTCGGGCATAATAGCGCGATCACAGCTCCTGTTCGTATAATTTTTTTTTAAGTCGGTTGGGCGCGAATCCCCGCACTGATGGTACTGATGAGCGCCTCTTGCTCGCCACGACGGTCTCGAACAAGTCCAGCCCGTTCTGGACATAATATTATGTTGGACTTGGAACAACGTCTTCCAATGCATCTGACATGTCCGCTAAAATGAGAGAGTTGAATCCGCTCTTCTGCATCCTCTGATCCTCTCTGTCGCGAAGCGTTGGCCCTGTTGCCAATCCCCGTCGCTGTTGTCAATCTATCACGGACAATTGTGTTCGCCAACGCTGCTGAACTCTCTCTTCTTTCGACTGTGCCGTCGCCGCGTGAAGCCAATGTGCTTGGCCAGCATTTGCAGGACCTTGGGGTTTCTATTCATGAGAGGTCGTTTCCCACTTGGGAGGCATTATTTGACCACCTGGCCAATCATGCGTCGAAGCAACTACAACCTCAAATTCGAGGAAACACTGGACACGCTGCCACTCAAGGTCAATCTCGACCACAGTCTCTCGGTACTTCTATCGTGCAAATTGCTATCATGCGCAGGCCATCTCATGACGCAATTCCTGGCCCCGAAGGACGGATGCACACCTGTCCTATATTACCCGGTACTGTCCAAGTATCAACGTGGGTGTCGACGGAAGACCAGATTCACTTCACTTTGTGCTTCAGTGCAGTATCACCGTCACAGAAGCTGCAAGCCACAGAAACAGCAAAGTCAACGCCAATAAGTGTATATTCTCCGCTTCCAGCCTTGGCCCGCACCCAGCAGGGTGACACGATAGTCAAGAACCAGAAGAACATGAGAACCAATTCCATCAAAGCCGCCATTCTCCACGACATCAATCTGCCAGTTTTGGGATTCTGGGAGAGTGGCAGTGCCGTGTATCTCAACCAAGGTCCAGTGTTTCAGCACACCATTACCATGTCTATCAGTGACTGACCCCAGCTCAGCCGCGAGAGAACTGTCAACTAAGGCTGCCAGCATACCTGTGGACGATACCGAGATCCTGGACGCAAAGTCAGCGGTTCGCTGTCCCGTCTGAAATTTGCGCTGACACGATTAGATGGCTAACTTTTACTCACAGCTGAGATCCTGGGACCTCTGGACAAAAGACTTCAGCCGGCCACTGGAGAGAGACGAGCATCCAAACTGCATTCTACTTGCAACAGAAGCATCCTTTTCTCATTTGATGATAGCTATTCGCTACAAGGGTGGTGAGAAGGCCATCCTGGACTGCGCGGGCGAAGCCATCAGGGATGAGGTAACAGGAGAGTTCCTTGGCGGGGCAATTACATTCAGAAGTAACTGCCCCCTTAATAGTGTGCCCGACGGCATGTCCCAAGAAGAGCCGCATGGAGACAGGAAGTTTGAGACCATTTGTAACAACTTACCTCAACTGGCACGTCACCCTCCTCTCGAAATCCCGTACCGTATATAGGAGACAGCCAATCGGTGCTGACGCCCTTACAGGTCTGGACATGTGCTCCGGAAGGATTTTGCAACTTCCACAACGTCCGCTGGTTCGAGTATACAGGCCAGACCCAGAAGGAATCGCTGGGTTACGGCTGGACTAAAAGGCTTCGCCCTGACGACGTCGGTGCCACGAAGGCTGCTTGGCTTCGCTCTGTACAAGACTGCGCGCCTTTCAGCCTGGAGTATAGATGCTGACGGAAAGACGGCGAATTCAGGTGGATGCTCGCCAGGGCCGTCCCGCTTTCTACGGCAGCCAGTGGACAGGTTGACAAATGGTTCGGTAGGTTGCCTCATCTCTTTCGACCCCTACTTCGGGTCAGATGTTTCTCTTTACCAATACTGACGCCGAGGCAGGCACGACAACGGACATTCACGACAGTATGCAGGCCAAATTGGAAGCGAAAAACGCTAGACAGCGCCTGCTGAGTGTCCTTGCTCATGCTCAAGTTACGATCCTGACATTTGATACTACTCCTCGTGTCACCATGCTTGAAGGTGCTGACATTCGCGACGTCCCGTTTCGCACCGAGACAGAAAACGGGAGCTGGTACGATGGCAAGGACGTGCCCAGTGTCCTCTCACTCACCAACCTCGACCGTGGTCCAGAGTTCGCCGCATTCACCAGATGCGTGACCAACGTGATCTCAGGAAAGGTGGAGTCGACCTACCTCGAGCATGGAACTGGTAAGTCAGACTGGGCAATTGATTATAAATGGTCTGTATCATTGAACGACATTAGACGGATTTTGGTTCCGCACTCGCTTTTTAGCGTTGCAAACCCCGAATCCACCGGACGACGCACCAAACGGTATCCAAGGGCTGATCTGCCTGATACAAGATATCACCGAGGCGAAACGACAAGAAGAAGCATTGAAAGCCGTTGAAGAAGAACGTTTGCAGCTTCTCGCACGCGAGTCAGCGGCCAAGGAGGCAAACGACTTGAAAGGCCGGTTCCTTGCGAATGTACGTCAACCACGCTCCGTCCAGTCCTCTTCAACTACTGATTCCACCGGATGTCCCACGAAATTCGAACCCCCCTCAGTGGAATTCTAGGTATGGCCGAACTGCTACTGGAGCTTGACCTTGGGAACGAACAACGAGCGCATGCAGAGGCCATCAAACTCTCAGCCATGGCACTATTACGGGTAGTGAACGACATTTTGGACTACTCTAAAATAGAATCCGGCAAGCTTGATTTGGAGAGCATTCAGTTTTCAGTCCTCTCCATGCTCCGGAATACCTTCACGGTGCTCCGCATAACGGCGAGAATAAAATCTCTAGAGTTCCACTTCGACACCAGTGCGGTTGACCCCAATTTTTCAATCGTGGGAGATCCCGGTCGCGTGCAGCAGATTCTTTTAAATTTGCTCTCAAACAGTCTCAAGTTCACAGACCGAGGATTTGTTCGGTTATACGTCTCAACGGAGCCTGGCGGGGAAGAAGTCAAGTTCGTCGTCGAGGACTCGGGCATTGGAATCACCGCAGAAACTCAAAGCACTCTGTTTGAGCCTTTCATCCAGGGCGATGCATCAGCCACCCGGAAGTTTGGCGATACTGGCCTGGGGTTGGTGATCTCTAAGCAATTGGTTACTTTGATGGGCGGTCGCATCGCCCTTGAATCTGTTCCGCACGCAGGTACCAAGATCTCCGTCTGGGTTCCGACCAAGCAAGCCCAGCGTGAGGATGGCCTTGCTTCCAGCAACCTTGCCACATCAACCGAAGCGACGGATTTCACGTACACGGCTTCTCTTCAAAAAAGCTTGGTTGTCGAGAACACCAGTCGGAAATGTAATGACGTTCTTACACCGTTAGCGGGAGGAACTGCCACGACTTCAACCTCTCTGGAGGATCAGTCTCGCTCTCAGTACAGCAGTACAGTCGTTCTGCTAGTCGAGGACAAGTTGTGGCTCCATGTCAATGCGTTGTGATTGTTGCTAACGGGCGATAGTGCAATCAACCAAAAGATCGCCGTGAGCATAATACGCAAGCTGGGCTTTCGTGTAGCTGTGGCTTGGAACGGCAAGGAAGCTCTTGACTACTTGGTCGTGGCGCACGAACATCCAGACATACAACCAAAGCCTGACCTGATCTTGATGGACATTCAGATGCCCGTGATGGACGGGTACCGTTGCACAGAAATCCTGCGAGGGGAGTCTCCTTATATGGAATACGCAAAGGGTGTTCCTATTGTCGCGATGACGGCCTCGGCAATTCGAGGCGATATGGAAAAGTGTTTGAGGGTTGGGATGGACGACTACCTTACTAAGCCTATACAGATCGAGGCGTTGGAGCGAAGTTTGATCCGGTGGAGTAGCAGCGCTGGAAAAGCAGGGTTGTTGGATCAATCAACCTCGGAGCCTAGATGTGGCCAGCAGTCCAACGACGAAGCGAGAGACTGCGAGTGAGGTGGGAGAGAGTGCGTAGTGTTTCGGGAAAAAGGGGCCGCATAAGCTTTAGCAAAAGCTGCATCTGTCACATACGACCATACCCAGTGGAAAATACGGGATCCCGTCCGCTCTCCCATAGTCAAGCCGCTGAGGGGCTGATTAGTAGTTGGGTCGGTGACGACCAGCGAATACCGGCTGTTGTATGTTTTTAAATTTTTTGCTCTCGACTCGTGAGTGAGAAGCATGCCTATAATGTTCAGTAACACCCACTTCTGGTACATACGACCATACCTAGTGGAAAATACGGGATCCCGTCCGCTCTCCCATAGTCAAGCCGCTAAGGGGCTGATTAGTAGTTGGGTCGGTGACGACCAGCGAATACCGGCTGTTGTATGTTTTGCTGTATGTTTTTTTGCTGTTATTTCTTTTTGCTGTCCGAGTGGACGGGAAGCCCTGTTCTAAGCTTCTGGATATACTTCCTCGAGCTCCTGGAGATACGCATCCCGATCCAAAGTATCAGGCCAGCTATGCTTCCGCAATGTTTGACTCACAACCTAGTTACGTCGCAGACATTAGTATTAGAGCGTTATCAGAACTCGCAAAGACATGACATACGCTTCCGACGTCCCATGTGTACGGCTGGATTGTTCTGTTCCACGATTTCTTCCCCTTTGGACAAGAGACCATCTTCAATGCTTTGATTTCGTTGTAGATTTCGTCGAAGTAGTCTTGAATATCGCGTGGAACAGACCCCACTAGCCAAGGCTCATCTCTTGGTGGCTCTACGTAACTTTGTCCTATCGGATGTATGATACCTGGGATAACTATCAGCTCTCTGGTGGTATATATGTGACATGGGCCACATCACCGAACCTTTCGCAGTGTCGATTATCCACCATGTTGCAAATTGGTCTCGTGTCAATGAAATGAATCCAGCAGGCCAGTCTTCACAACGAGGCATCAGCAGTCTGTCGGACAGCCCTTGTCCTTGGCACTCTTCTGCGACCAAAGATCGGAACGGCCAGGTATCGCGCAGATAGCTAAGATGCCGGGTCTCAAAGTATGCTTCATCTTTGTCGTCACCGTCGAGCTGTTTTATATAAGGTAGGTGTCGTAGGAGGTCGATTACCTCCTCGGAGCGACCTAAAGCACGGAGAACATCAACAGCAAGCTGCTCGTCGCTCTAGCCTTCCTCTGGAGGGTATCGAACTTCTGCGGGATCAAAGTAGGCTGCTTTCAACAAAAGCTCGTAATGTCGCTTGATACAATGAACTACCACATCCCGATCATAGGCCATTCTTAACGTTGCGGACAAATTGCAGGTCGTAAGGATCGTGGCGGACTGCCCCAAATTTATTGCGCGGACAGTAGAGGGTACAGTTTGTTCAACGGGCTCCATGGTGAAGTTGCCGCGGAGATAGCTGCTGCAGCAGTGGTAAGAGGTCTAGGAAGGGTCGTGATGGCTTCACTTGTTTGTCAACACGTCGCGAGGGGGAACAACGTCGCGTCACGTGCACGCGTGGGAGATGCGACGTCAGCCACGTGGCAGATATCACGTGACTTTTACTACTGGGCTTGCTCAATGTCGTTGTTGCGTGAACAATGTCTGCAAATCCCTAAGCGTCTCATATAAATAGTTCGATTGAACACAAATGAATCGTATTGATTATTGAAGCTACGCTGAACCTCAAATAGCTTATGCGTGGCATGTTTCGTTTGTCAGTTTGGCAAGCACAAAATACATCTAGGCTTTGCTGGAACTCACATGAGCAAGTCCAAAATATGAGCAAGTCCAAAATATGAGCAAGTCCAAAATAAACCTACTAATATTGCACCTCGACACGTAGTAAAACGAAGCGTTCTTGTGCCCTTTTTTTCAATACAATCATTGAAACAATACCACAGTACTTTATGGACTTAAAATCAGACGCAGAGTATCTTGTTGGATACTAACATATAGCGTCTAGGGTAAGCAGGCCAAGCAATGACGCGAGTCGATAAACTCCCCACTAACACAACTAATTCGCGTCTTGACTCGGTCAGGAATGCAACCATCATCGAGTCGGTGCACGACGAAATCCGAAAAGAAAACCAGAATGCACTCTAATTACAGTGACGCAGTACTCAACTGCCACTACGATTGAACCACAGTCATCAACGATGATTATGATGCCAAACATGCTCAGCGCGAAATTCTGTCGCCATCTCGGACCGGCCCACGCTCATTTCCCGACTGGGTCGCTGGCTGCACTGACAGGGTCCGCTGATTGGCTTCAGCAAGGGAGATCCGTCCCGGTAAAGTTTCGCGCCAGAAAACTGAAAAGGAAAAGAGGATCTGGCGTCAGCGTTCCTCAATCTTCCGATCCAGAAAAAAATTGCGACTCCAGGCGCCTACGGTTGAAGCCTCTCGTCAAAGCTCACGGCATGCTTCAACACTTTGGCAAAGCAATGTGGCTGGAAATTCGTAGGTCTGCAATAATGGGAGAACCGTCAGAGCGGTGATGACGCCTTGAACCAGGGGCACGGGATATGCAGGCGGCGACATTGGCGTGCGACGTGCCCGATCTGACGTCGCATTCCTTTCTCCCGGGAGCGATAGCCTGTGGTGTCCTCACCGTGGCATCGCGCACCATTTCAGGATGGCTAGAAATCGCCATCAAGAGGACAAACTCTCCCCAAATCCACCTTCTGTTCGACAAGCGGACTGTGGCCCTTTTATACCCATATTCCCAAGCGTCCTCATGCCATCTTTCTCAAGGGAATGCCTTAGCAGCTGAGCATCGCGAAATTGGCACTCATGATCCACCCACGTGCCAATTCCGCTGCTTGATTCGTTCCCAGCCAGAATTAAAGCCGCCAAGTGGGGGTACTCTCGTGGGGGCCTCCCGGCAGCTGCTAAGCATGTTCCTTCTTTGCGTCCTGAGGCTCAAAACACAACCGACTTCATGCCTTAGACAGACAGCCAGCCGGAAATGATGGGAAAAATTTTCCTGGCCTGGCGGACAGCCGACAGCCCCCTTTTGCGCGCAACTGCAGCCCTGTCAAACGGCAGCGCCTTGCCTTGCATTCCCGTCATCGGCAACTCTCGCATTTGGCTGGTCATTTTGGTTGGCATCATGTTGGCAGCCCGTCTGGCAAACATGGCCTTCCGTCGTGGCCCTTCTTCGCTGCAGCACTTGACTGAGGCCTTTTCAAATATTCACCGCCCATGACTCCATCACGACCCGTAGCGTTTCCACTAATTTCATGATTCATGATCCACTGCTCCTGACGGAAGCAAATCATGCCCTGGCATTGATTCTGAAAAGTCCACCCGGCTTCCCCCGACAGGCTGCGTCGGTCGACCAAGTGTCCACCCTTGGGTCGACATTGGCACAGACCTTGGCTCCCACGCACGCGGTACGCCCTGACGTCCGCGTCTCACCACCAAGAAGCAAAGTCCCTCGTAACCACTTCGCATCTCGTCCTGAGGCATCAGACAGCTTCGCTTCGTCTGTTGCCCCGTAGCCCGTGGCCGGCGCCCCTAGCCAAAGTGGGACCCCCAGCTTGCTGACTTTTCCCTCTCGTCTTTCCTCCTCTTCCAAGTTTGCTTCCCTCTTCCTTTGCTTGAGCTTTATCCATCCACCTCCAACAAATCCCAACTCTATCCCTCACCAACCACCAACACCCTCACAACCATCACAATGGCCGCCCTCCGTGTCTCCGCCTCCCGCATCGCCGGCCAGATGGCCACCAAGGCCGCTCGCCCTGCCATGCGTGCCCCCGTTGCCGCCTCCAAGCGCACCATCAGTGAGTAAAATCTTTTCCGGGCCGCAGCCACGCAGGCATTGAGCTCGACCGCGACCTCGAGCGCCTCTGCGACCACGCCAATTGCTCCGACCGGTAGCTGACGACCTCGCCACTAGGCACTGCTTCCCCCATGCAGGCCCTCAAGCGCCAGCAGGCTTCCAACGTCCTGAACGCCACCAAGCGCAACGCTTTCGGCGTCCAGAAGCGTGCCTACTCCTCTGAGATCGCTCAGGCCATGGTTGAGGTCTCCAAGAACTTGGGTATGGGCTCTGCCGCCATCGGTCTGACTGGTGCTGGTATCGGTATCGGTCTCGTCTTCGCCGCTCTCCTGAACGGTGTTGCCCGCAACCCTGCTCTCCGTGGCCAGCTCTTTTCCTACGCCATTCTGGGTTTCGCTTTCGTTGAGGCCATTGGTCTTTTCGATCTCATGGTTGCCCTCATGGCCAAGTTCGTAAGTGTTAAATCGCGCATCACCGACCGGCCGCAGCTCCTAACCGTGACCAGACCTAAGTTATCTCTCCACCGCCGGCTGGCAACGCTCGTACCGATCGACCGAGCTCGAGTTGAGACGGAGCCCGTTGGGCTCGATGCATTTCGCGGAGTTTTATGTCCAGCCACTTCCACCGCGTGTGCTGTGTCATCATCATGATAGAAGGGGACCTGCTTTGTACTTGATGGGATAGACTCTGGGGGAGGTACCCCGTAGATGGAGTGTCGTCTTGGGGTGATAGAGTTGGGAAAGCGACTGTTTTCCCCAGGGACCACTTGTAAAATAAAAAGACTCAACCAACTCGTATTACCCGAGTGAAGAGCTTTCTTTTGTCACAATTGAATAATCAACACACTGTGTCTCTCAATTGCATTCATTTCGTGCTTGTTCTGGTGATTGGTCTTGCACAGCTACCCGAAGTGAGCCGAATTGAGGCATTTCACGATGCCGCATATGCTTGACGCTCCTGCTGATTGTGAGGTTGGGGCACCTTCGGGCGGCAGAACTGGCTGCCTGCGACCGCGGTACCTGCAATTCGCCCAGAGACCTCCAAATGTACCGAACACTTCATGCCTGCCATTCGAGGCAGCAAGCTGGCTCAATTCGGCAATGGCGCGCAGTTCGTGGCATCAACTGAGGCCAAGAGTCGACAGCCCCCCCCACACGGTGCCAAAGTGGTCATGCCCTTATCGCGGAGCCACTTTCTGAAGCCATGTGGAGACCAATGATGCTGCTTGTCTGGGCACACGAGGTGGATCGTTGGATGAGTGGCTTTCCAGATCGGCCACAGATATGAGAGGCCGTTTAGTATGTAAAGACACGGACGTTAGGCTTTTGCTGCGCATCCTGACAAGCAAGTTCGCTTGTGAACTGACGATGATGCTCCGGACTCGTGCTTCGACTGGCTGTCCTAGCCTGGCTGTCTTGAAATGAGGCCTCGCGATATTTTCGACGGCTCCACCTAGCCACCATGACCACCCAAGGGACCAGAGGATCGTTCACGACAAGGATGGTTTGAGCCCCGCTGGAGGTCATGGGACAACCAAGTCGAGGGGTTGGGTGTGGGTAGACCGCCACGAAGACGAAACTCGGTAGCCATGGCACTTTTCGAAGCGGTCCGCATCAACTCGCCCATGGCAAAACCAAGCTCGACACTTCGAAGCAGTGTGTCGCGAAGGGATGAGACCATCGCGAATGCTCGGAGAGCAAACCCAAGGCGCATTGGTCTCATGCTATGCCGGTTCCCAATTATGGTCGAAAATGCGCCAATGTTTGAGGAGCACTGCCTGGACGACACCTGAACTCTGTGGTAATTCCTTGGCCTTCACGAGGCCTTTTGGAATGTCGTGTTCGGATACCTGGAAGCCGCACGTCGCTGCGCACCAAACACGACTTGGAGGGAGAAGTCAGAGCAATGACCGGGACCTCATTCGTAGCCAGTCGAGCGGTGTTAACCGGCAGTGCTTGACTCCGGCCTTTTCAGGATTCTGGACATGGTCGGTAGTCGTGTTGCATCGTTTCATGGCGGAGGTCGCTGATTGTGCGGGCGATGAGTAAGAAGTCGACTTACAGCAAGACAATGAGCAGCCGCCGGCATTCGACATTATTGGGATTCGACGAAAGGCATCGCTGGCGGACTCAGACGAGCCTTGAGACAACGAAGACCAGCTGGAGGTTCACTGCTCGTGTGTGCAGGCGTGGGCTGCTGCTACGCAGGCGTCGAAAGGTCAAGTGATATTTCACCATGCTGTCGATCAGGAGTTCATGCCATGGTCTCTGTAGATTGATCTGCTAATCATTAGCTTGGGCGGATTTGCCATTGTTCTTGACTCACCTTTGGGCGACGGGGCTCACCGAGCTACCCACCGAATCCACAATCAACGACATCGTCGACCCACTCTCGGTCTGTCAACACACAACGCTCCAGGCGACGCGATGTGGCATTGTCGTACGGCGAACACAGCAATTGATGAGGGATCAAGGGAATCGATGAAGGGGGCAGAACGAGATGAAGGTGTTGTGGCCCCCCTCACCTTCCCCTCACGCGGACGAGTGGCTGGTCACATGACCACATCTGCACGAGAGATGGCGAGAACAGAGGCGACAATGTTGGCCGCCGTCAAGTGTGTTGGGGATACGCAGAAGAGCCGTAAACCGTGACCGCAAGCAAAGAGAGCTGTAGGTAGTGAAGGAGGACGGGAGTGGCTCGGACTTGTGCCTGGCGCGGAGGAGTATTTGAGGAAGAGTCAGCGTAGCGCTGCACGGCCCGGGGTAACGTGTGAGAGGGAGGGTGGCAATGCACGCTGGACGGCTGGCTCGGTTCCAGCCCCCCATGGGGTAATACGGCGGCAAAGCAGTAGGGTCACATTGCTTGCAGGATGTTGAGTGCGTACGTACGTGGCCATTGTTTCTCGTGTGTCCCACCAGGCACAACGCGTTCGGCAGGGATGAGCTGCACTCGACTTTCGAGTACAGATCGCGATGAGTGAACCACACGTCTCGTGAACAGCTATCTCTCTGCCAGTATTTGGTGTAATGGAGGAATGGCTAGCCCTGATGCCATGGCTTTTCAACACGAACCGTGAATAATGGAAAGGTAACGCAATTAAGACATGGTGATTGATCTCCAGCTGGCTATTTTCTAAATGTAGCGCTCCTCTCACCCTTGATCGGAGGCGCCTTTCTCGCGCCCTTCACACCCTCCTCCACCGACTTGACGTACGGGTCAAAGACCTTTTGCTTCTTCTGCTTCTTCCCCTTGGCCGCCTCAGCCTCCTTGGCGGCATCGCGGTCCGCATTGATGACACTGGCTGCTTGACTGTAGTCAAACGGCACCGCGGAGAAGGACTTCTTCTCGTCGTCGCGTTTCCGCTGGATCTTCTCCTTCTGGCGCTGTTGGCGCTCTGCCTTTTTGCGCCTCTTTTCCTCAATGGCGGCCTGCCTTTCCTCGTGATCCTCAGCTACCTGGTACTTGTCCTTCTTCTTCTTCTTCTTCGGGATCGGCTTAACGTCCACCTCAAGTACGCCATCTCCGGGTTCTTTCTCCCCTTCAGATTCCTGCTCGGCTTCCCCTGAGCTCTCCTCGTCGCTCGTGGAGTCTGAATCTTCAGTTTCCACCTTGCGCCTCTTGCCGCGCTTGAGCGTGAACTCATCGTCTTCCTCTTGCTCAAGTGGAAGCTCTGGCGCCGGCTCATCGTCGTCCCGAGACGCTGTATCGCCAGCATGTGTGTCAATTGCTGGAGTTGCAGATGCCTCGCCATTGGCGGCGCCTTGGACGAATTTTTGCCACGGGAAAGGCACGGTCTCGTCGGCCCTCTCGTCCTTCCGTGTCTCTTCCCACCGCGAGCTAATTGGCATGGTGCCAAATAGCTGGGATTTGGGGAGACTCCGGATCGCCACCTCACCATCAACAACCGGCAGATTGCTACTGGACTTGGCAACTCGAGGTACCCCGTGCTTGCTCAACGACTCTGGCTCCAAAGAAGTAAGAAATTGTAGCAAGCTTGGGCCACCCTCAGCTTTCACCTTCTTCACTGTCTGCCAGATTTCACTCAGATTTCGCTTCGCTATGGGTGGACTGGGTGGCAGTAAGCTGTGCAGCGCCTTCTGGTCTGGTGGACATGTCCGAGCGATCTGAGTCAGTGTAGTCGTACTCATGATGTAGTTGGGGTTCTCGTCTTCTCGTCGCGCGGCTGTGTCTCTCCACTTCCAAAGCGCGCGGAAGACAGCGAATTGATCGGCGTTCAGAGCCAAGTGCCCGTTCTTGAGCACATAGTTGTACCAGCCCCTGGTTCCTTCGCCAGTCTTCTCATCAAAGTCGAGATGTTCGTGGCGGTACAGAGAGACTTCCTTGGAAGCATCCACAGCTTGCTGAATGAGGTCGGTCTCGGGGTTGCTTCGATCTGACGCATCGATGAGCTGGTTGCGAACCTCGTCGTAGATATATAGCAGATAGTGGGTATCTGAGCGGGCATAGTACATCATCTCTGATGGGATCGGTCTGACCTGTTAGCTGAGAAGCTCAGAAAAGATTACGAACTATTGGGCTTACCGCATGCGCCAGTCCGCAAGTTGGTATTGCTTGTCGGCAGTGAAACCTGCAAATTTCGAGAGGAGGAATGCAAGGCCACGGCCGGGGTACTGCAGGAGCTTGCAAGCAAAGTAGGTGTCGAAGAGACCATTGACGTAAAGACCCAGGTCCCTCTGCAGCCAGATCATGTCCATGTGCGCACCGTGAAAGACCTTGACAACGCCTGGATCGGTAAAGACTTCGTTGAGTACCTCGAGCTTGTGGCGCCATGGCTGCAAAGTGTCGATGATAAAGTCGCGCTCACGCGTGCTGATCTGCATCAAGCAGACGAGGCCGGTGTACGTTCGGAAATCATGGTGCTCCAAGTCGACTGCGATTTCCTCCGCCTCCTTGAGGTGTTCCAGCATCTCCAGCACGCCCTCGTAGGTGTCAATGTACGTGACATCCGACTCCTCCATCGGTCTAAACTTGATGGGCTCTGCTTTTTCGAACACCCGGTTCGGATAGTCGTTTTGGGTGATTTCGGCTTCGTAAGGGTGCTTGTACTGGGTCGAACCGCTGGGTGTGGTGAACGTGACAAGGCTCTTCTTAAGAGGCAATACCGCGTGGTGCTTCTTGGTGATGATGGGCTTCCAGGGGCCGTCCGGAGAGTTCTCGGGCTGAAGCTCAAATGTGGTCTGAGGCTTCATGATGTTGGCGTTGCGCACCACCTTGGGCGTGGCTTTCTGCTTCTTCGCATCCGCGCCATTCTCGGCGCCCGGAGGATCCTTGCGTTTGATCAAGCCAGTGTACTCGTCCAGCGCAGTATCGGCCTTCTCCAAGACCGTGTCGACGACATCCACCACACCACGCCAGTTCATATCAATGTCCTCCGCATCTTCGAGTGTCGGCGCCGTCAGTCCGCAGACATCAGCCGCAGATTTGAGTAGCCGTGTCGTGAGATCGCGCAGGCGGGCCGATTGATCGTCGAGGCATTGTGCAACGGTAGGATTGACTGTTCGCTGGAACGTGAGGTCTTCGGCGGCGATGCGATTCGTCGTCTTGACAGTCGAAACAAGAGACTTTTGCACACTCTCTTGGAGTGTCGTGAAGTCCTGCGAGGGCTCCATCTTGGGGACGAAGAAGTTTCTCAATGAGTTGATGAGTACGGCGACCTCTTGGATGAGCGAAACGACTGGTCACCGTCTCAGCGTTTGTTGAAAGGCAGGCACTCGGGCGCGCGCGCGTGGCTGCTGTCGTTTGACTTTTCGCAACAATGGCAGAAAATGTCTGGTATCGGCTTTGTGATAACGGCTATCGATAAGCCGCTGCGTGGCAGCGCCATCCACTTCAGCTGCAGCTCCTGGTGGCCGTTGAGCTGCTGCCCTTGCATGAATGTTCAATCCGTTGCGACTCGCAACTTGACATCATTACAGCTTTTGGACAATCTGTTGAAGCATGACGAACAGTGTCTCTCAGATTCGATCTCATGGCGCTTCCATCTTCCCTGTCAGGGCTCTGAAGTGAGCTACGCACCTCCAAAGACGGTGATTGGCTCCTACTAGCCTCTGGGTTATGCTGTCCAACCGTTTCAACATGTGCCGTTACTGACGTAGTTGCAACTATGGGAGCCTGCACTCACGCCAGCACGGTCCTCAATACCAGGCTTCTCCTCGAAGACGGCTGGATTAGACATCCGTGCAAAGGCAAGGTGCTGTGCAATCATTACGACCCTCTATAATAACTTCAGTCCAGCTTGACAGGTAGAGCGGACCTTCGCTCCGGAAAAAATGGAGCAATGCGGGTGGTTTGCACCGTGACGCCTCGCGGGAGCTCTGTTTCTCTTATCAAATTTGCATGAAATCGAGATGCCGACCTGACCGCTGCCGACACAAAATCCCCATATTCAACTACTGATACATTAAAAACTCGATCAACACCTTTTCCCAATTGCCTGCCTGTGACGTGGCGCTGTCTGCTGCCATGATTTACTCCGACTGAAATAAGACCCCTGTAACTCTGCCCCTCCGTGCCTTAACAACCTTTCCCTTAGAAGTCCGCGGAACCTGTTAGTGCCCCTCCTCGTCGGATTGTGACCCGAATCGAACACGGTCGAGACAGACTGGAGCTACATCAGCGAAGGTTCCCTCAACAAAGACCTCCGGCGCTCGACCTGTCCGTCTTTTCTCTGCGGATATTGCAAGTCAAGTCAGAAGGCTACATGTCCTCGTTATCACAGAGTCCTTAAATACACCCTCCTCAGGGCCCAGACTGCCCCTCACAGAGCACATTCAGCACACGACGTCATCACGACCACCTTCACCGACAGCGAACCATCAGTCCGAACCGATCGAACAAGAACGCTTGTCCCTCACAGCCAAGATGCCTTCTGTGGAATCTGACGCACAGGCCGCTTCCGGTCGCCTGTTGCTTCTGTCCAACCGACTGCCCATCACCATCAAGCGAAGCGAGGATGGCGCCTATTCCTTCTCCATGTCGTCGGGAGGCCTGGTCACTGGTCTCAGCGGTCTTAGCAAAACGACGAGCTTCCAGTGGTATGGCTGGCCGGGACTCGAAGTGCCTGCGGACGAAGTCGATGGAATGAAGCAGCGTCTTAAGGACGAGTATGGCGCGCATCCCGTCTTTATCGACGACGAGACCGCCGACAGACACTACAACGGCTTTTCAAGTATGATTTCTGTGGTACTAGAGACAATAAAACACCCACTGACACGGATACAGACTCAATTCTCTGGCCGCTTTTCCACTACCACCCCGGTGAGATCACCTTCGACGAGCCCGCCTGGGCCGCCTACCAAGAAGTCAACCGGCTCTTCGCCAAGGCTGTCATCAACGACGTCCAGGATGGCGACCTGATCTGGGTGCACGACTACCACCTGATGCTTCTCCCCCAGATGCTCCGCGAAGAGCTTGGCGAATCCAAGAAGAACGTCCGCATCGGCTTTTTCCTCCACACCCCATTCCCATCATCCGAGATCTACCGTATTCTACCGGTCCGAGAATCCCTCCTCATGGGCCTCCTCGATTGCGACCTGATTGGATTCCACACCTACGACTACGCCCGCCACTTTCTCTCCAGCTGTTCGCGCATCCTCGGCGCGCCGACGACTCCCAACGGTATTGACTGGAAAGGCAAATTTGTCACCGTTGGCGCGTTCCCGATCGGCATCGATCCCGAGAAGTTCGTCGAAGGGCTCGAGAAACCCACTGTCAAGGACCGTATCGCTGTACTGAAACGCAAATTCGAGGGCGTCAAGATTATCGTCGGCGTCGATCGCCTCGACTACATCAAAGGTGTCCCCCAGAAGCTCCACGCCCTCGAAGTATTCCTTACCGAGCACCCCGAATGGGTCGGCAAGGTTGTCCTCGTCCAGGTCGCTGTGCCCTCGCGTCAAGATGTCGAGGAGTATCAAAACCTCCGCGCTGTCGTCAATGAGCTCGTCGGCCGCATCAATGGAAAGTTTGGCACGGTCGAGTTCATGCCCATTCACTTCCTGCACCAGTCTGTCTCTTTCGACGAACTCACTGCCCTGTACGCAGTCTCCGACGTTTGTCTTGTCTCCTCGACCCGCGACGGCATGAACCTTGTTTCTTATGAATACATTGCCACGCAGCGCCAGAACCACGGCGTCATGATCCTGTCCGAGTTCACAGGCGCCGCCCAGTCCCTGAATGGGTCCCTCATTATCAACCCTTGGAACACGGAGGAAATGGCCAATGCCATCCACGATGCCGTCACCATGAGCCCCGAGCAGCGCCAAGTCAACTTCAAGAAGCTCGAGCGCTACGTATTCAAGTACACTTCAGCTTGGTGGGGGGCGAGCTTTGTCGCAGAGATGACGCGACTGAGCAAAGAGGATACACGGAGCAAGACGCTGCGCAATGTGCACGGTGCTCTGGTAACTGGGGGTCTGAAGCCAGACCAGGCAGCAAATGCGCCGAAACAAGTACGGATAGATGGCGAAGGCGTCACATCTGAATCGACCGTGGCGAAGTAGGTGCTTGTTGTTTTGCGAATGGCTTTGCGAGAAAAAACCAGCGTGAGAGGCCATGTAGTAATGAAGATTTGGCTGCAGGCCATGACAACTGAAGGAAACTACGCAGATACGTACGCCGAATATCACGGCGAAGTCGGAGTCTAGGTTTAGCGGCTGGATTGAATTCTATTTGTTAACAAACAACGGTTGAGGGGGCCAACTACCGAGTGAACAGCTTGGCTGTGCAAAATGTAGAACAGTTTCGTTTCTCGTAAGAGCTACTAGACACAGGTATCTAAGAAAATATGGATGTACTTCGCCCGCCCCAACTCCCGAAATAGATAACCCCCCCTGATCAGTACGGCGAGTCCACAATGTCGTCTCTGCCCAGCTTGTACCGTCCGCTGTTGGCGCCTCCAATCCTCCCCGAAGACTTCCTACCTCCGCTCAGACGAGCATTGCCCATGATGCTCTCACGGGTTGGCTTCTTGAAACTCTGCTTTGCAACCATGTTGACCTCGTTGGGCAGAGCGACAATGACATTCTTGTCACTGCCAAACTTGAAGTCATCTGCTTTGACCTCGTCTTCGTATCGCTTGATCTTGTAGGCCCCCTTCATGCCACGCAGAACACGCTTGAGACTCCATTCCACAATGTACGGACCCGTTGCCGTGATGATTGACGTCTCGGCGGCACCGTCGATGCCGGTATTGAACTTTGCAGGTGTGAAGGATATCGGCTTGCCCGTTTCGTGGAAAAATTGGGCAACGTGCTCTGCAGTCAGTGCGAGACGGCGAGGCTTGGGCTTCTGATCGGCGGCGAAGCCTTTCTCAAAGCCAAGTTTGCCCTCGTTCTTGCCATCCTTCTGTTGTGCATCGATAAGCAAGATGTAGTTCTTGGTGGTGCCTAGAATCCATCTTCCGTCGGCCGAGACATCCATGCCGACAATTGGGTCGCCCAGTGCGGGTAGGGATGTCTTGGCGCGCATTCCAAGCTTGTCAAACAGTCGAATATCACCCTTGTTGCTCGCCACGGCAATGTAACCCTTCTGCGTGGTAGCAAGGGCAGAGAAGTCGTTCTTGGTGGCGTATTGCTTGAGGTCCGATTGCACCAACTTGTTGCCCTGTACACGAGGGTCAACACGGAAGAGTGCGTTGTTTGAGACACCCAGGAACGTTTGCTCGGCGGTCATCTGTGCGAACTTGTTCTCGGGACCAAAGCTGACAACACCAATGTCATCGTGGACGTTCCACTCATCGACAACCTTTCCTGCCTCAAGATCCATGCGGTAGAGCTTGTTGGGGTTGGTGTCGCTTTGGAAGACAAGGTCCCTGTCTTCGGAGTGAAGCATAACCTTGGAGGGGTTGCCCATCTTCTTGCCTGTCGTTGGATGCTCCAGTTTCGAAATGTTTGTAGAAAACTCGAGCTTGTTGTCAGGATTGTGCCTGAACACACCAATCTTGTTTCCGCGGACCACAAAAGATCGATCGTGCTTGTAACCAACGGCCAGCTGTGAGTTCATGTCGGCATCCTTGCCTTGGACATCGACATCGTCGAACTCCTCGTCTGGGTCGTATTCTTCACCGCGGAAAAGGCCCTGGTCCTCCTCCTCATCTTCGTCATCGTATTCGGGTTCCTCTTCTTGCTCTTCTCCAGCAGGCGGGGCATCTTCCATTGTCAAGTCATTGAATGCGTCAAGGACATATTCTCGTTCCTTGTCCTGTATCTTCTGCCACTTGGTCTCATTCAGCTGCTCCCAAATAGCTTGCATCAGACCTTCTTGAAACTTTTCGAGGAGGTTCTGATTTTGGAACCTAAGCAACCACGATCGCGCGGTGCCGTCCGGGCTGAAGTGGTTGAATACAAAGGAGAGCATCTCAAAGTCGAAGACTGGGTTCATGTCGGCCTGTACAGTAGTACTGACCCACACCCTGTCCTTGCCCTTGATCTGAAGCCAATACTGCCACTTGCCGACTTCGGTGACAGTGGCAATAACAGAGTCCTCTACCAGTGCGAAGTGGCCAGGTGCCGGATCGAACACATGTAGCTCTGCAGGCAGCGCCGCGTATAGTTCCAACGCCTCGGGGGCCTCGGGAGGCTCAGCGGGTGAGAAGACATCAGGCTCGTTGGGTTCTTGGACTGGAGTCTGCTGTCGCTTCACTCCAATATTGGCGTTATTGTTGGACGACACCATGTTGTCCAAGGAATCGTCAATAGATCGAGTGAGATCTGATAGGTCGGGGCCGTAGAGAGGACTGGCAGGCGGGATCGGAGGATCCTCGTCGAATGCAAACTCTTCTAGATCCTCCTCGGTAGCTGTCGCGCGAGGAACCTGGTATTCCGCCTCGTACTGGCAGCGCTGTGCTTCGAAGAGGAAGGTCTTGGCGTCTGTCTGCGTCACCTTATCACCACAGATGAACTCGTAGAGGTCTCCCTCATCGCCGTCGGGAACCTTCCAAGCGATCAGCGCTCGACCCTCAGCTGCCACGCCCGTTCGAAGATGGAGCTGGCCGTTGAGCTGAAAGCTGGTTTCCTCGGTATGCTCGTCTGTCTCCTCCTCCAGCTCTGGGTCTTCCTCGTCGTACGCGCGCTGGACAACAAGTGTGTATTCGAATGGTCGGGTCTCTTTGCGGACGTAGACGGCAGCGTCGGTGAAGATTTGTTGGGATGCTCCCTTGGGCGAGAGTGGCGGCCGGACCAGATAAAACTGGCCGTTCGGAATCTGGCAGATGATCTCCTCTTCGGTCTCTTGAGCTTTGAGCGCGGGTTGGGAAGAGCCAAACAAGACTGAAGGTTAGGAATGTCAGCGTTTGTATAAGAGAAGTAAGGTAAGGTAGTAGAAAGGCGGCCACGGCTGGAGCCAATCGTCGCATCACAAAGATGAACAAAGGGCAACGGCGACCGCTGGTGCGGGGCAAGCGAGGGGCAGATAAACGAGAAAGTGCAGGCAGAGGCAAGGATCGCTCAGTGATTTTCGACTAGCGGAGAGGTTTCACACTTACGAGCGCGAAGGGAGTTCATCTTGGCAATGCGAGCGGATCACCCGCAGTGTGTATGAAAGGTTGAATCGACGGTTGGGGTGGATGTTGGTCGGAGAAGTAAACAAAGCTGAAGGGCTGGGCGCGTTGCTAGATTGCCGACCCACTCAAAATCTCATGGCAGGTGAAGAAGAGGGATGTAAGGAAGGGAACTTTGACGGTCTTTAGATCAAAGTCCAGAAGTCGGCACATAGACGATACAAAGCACTAAGCCTGTGTCACCTGAGAGCCTCCCGTCGACACGAAACCTCTTTGGTCAATTTGGTGCGTCATAGGCCTCTTGAAGGGTGTCTGAGTACAAGCTTGCTTGGTGATGGGTGGTGTGGCCATCGATTCCTCCAGGCAAAGGTGGAGGGGTAGGTGTTGCGCTCGCGGCAGCCTGGATTGCATTAGGCAGCAGGTGTGGCTGGGGAGCGCCACAATTGTCTAAGTGATGCTGTGACAGGAGTCAAGCGGAACCACAGTGCCCTGATGGATTAGGAATAAATCGAAAGGCTTCCCTGAATGGAGTATTCTCTGTGTCTTGCGCGTGGTCAAACAAAACGAGCCCAAACACTTGTGTGCAGGCCGGCATGGAACTTGTCACCATGGGTATCACGTGACGCGTCCTTCCCCTGCTTCTCGGGAATGGCCAACAGCGAGTGTCAGTGCTCACCTCGTCCATCATTTCCTTCTCTGAAATTTGTTCGTCCATCTCAGACAGATTTGCCGTCGAACGGGAACTGCATCTCTTTTTTGCACTTTGCGTAGAATCGCCATGAAGTTTCCATGGCTGGAGTTGGCCTTGACAGGCTTCGGCGCTACAGCAGGCGAGGCTGAGGTGGACGATAATGTTCACAACATTGCCATCATAGGTAACACTGCCGTCGTCAAATCTTCCAGAAATTGCTTTGACAGTCGAAGGTGCTGGTGCAGCTGGCTCATCAACAGCCTATCATCTCAGTCGGTTCGCTCAGACGCTACCGTCAAACGCGCCCGCCCTTAACGTCACTATCTTTGAGAAGACAGACCGCATTGGTGGACGTTCTTTGACCGCCCCAGCGCCATCAGGGCAGCCGATCGAGCTTGGAGCTAGTATATTCATCACAAAGAACGAGATTCTACTCAATGCAACGCGCGACTTCGACCTTGCCCTGGGGGGCCTGCGCGAGGGCTCTCCCGGTGATATCACTGCCATTTGGGATGGCCAGGAATTCGTCTATCAGACTACCGACGGGGAGAGCTGGTGGTGGGATGTCGGCAAGATGTTATGGAGATACGGCATGAGCCCATACAGGGCTGTGAATCTCGTCAAAGACACTGTGGGCAGATTCCTTGAACTATACAAGGAGGATAACTTCCCCTTTAGGTCATTAACGGCAAAGGTCTACGAGCTTGGCCTTGTCAAGCAGACGGGTATCACAGGCGCAGAATTGCTGAAGCAGAACAACGTAAGGCACTGGGTTCCGTGCAGCGAGCGACGCACGGAGGACTGACAAGAAGCAGATTGACGAGAAGTTTGCAAGGCACATCATACAAGCAGCCACACGCGTCAACTATGCCTCGAACTTGGCATTCATTCATGGCGTGGAGGCGATGGTGTCGTTTGCCACCGAGGGTGCTGTATCTGTCGAGGGCGGTAACTGGCAGATCTTCGACAAGATGGTCCAAAGCAGCGGCGCTACTCTTCACCGAAATACATCCGTGGCATCCATCAGCAGGCCAAAGCAGGATGGGAAGTACTTCGTCTCGACAAAGGTAGATGGCTCAGCATCCACAGCCGAAGCCTATGGCATCGGCTTTGACGAGGTCGTCATCGCCACGCCCTGGCAGTTCAGCCAAATCACTACCGACGCGTCGGTCCTAAGGCACAAGATCGAGGAGGTTCCATACACAAAACTTCACGTCACGCTCTTCACCTCACCATTCAGACTCCACCCTCAGTTTTTCGGGCTTGCTCCCGGTGCAAAGGCTCCCAGTAACGTGTACACCACTCTTGGCGAGGACGAAACGCCCGCCAGTGGCGCTGATGGCGTAGGCCGCACCGGGTTCTACAGCATCAGCACCCTACGAACGACCAACAATCCTACCACTGGGCGTCTGGAGTTTGTCTACAAGATCTTTTCCGCCGAAGCCATCTCCCCAGCGTTCCTGAGCTCGGTGCTGGGTACCGCGGTGCCTGACAGCTTTACGGGTGACAAGTCACCGATTAGCTGGTATCATCCCGTGTGGTTCCACTCCTATCCCATTGAGCTGCCGCGGGTCACATTTCAAGATCCGGTGGTTGGCGATGGTGTATGGTACACAGGTGGCATGGAGAGCTTCATTTCGACGATGGAGACGAGTGCCTTGATGGGGATGAATGTGGCAAAGCTGATTGTCGATGAGGTTGGGAGCTCTGCACAGAAGGGCGGCGAGGACAAGGTCGCAAAGAATACATATGGCAAGGGCGCGGACGGTCCTGGCGATGAGTTGTGATATAGCGAATTTGTGATGCTTTTAGTAGCGATAATTTCATTGATCTTTCATTAAGAAATCATTCCGTACGATGTGGTCAAGTATGCGCGAGCATTCACAAACAACACAGGGGAGCGCCACAGCAAGAAGTACGTATCGTAACAGCAGAGCGAAAAATGGTATCATTCCAATGACCCAGAAATGCATCCTCCAACAACGGCAGACATTTCAAAAGGCTGCAAAGGGGATATCATGACGAAAACCAACAAACGCCAGGCAAAAATGCATGCCTCTTTTGTAACCACCACCACGCCATCGCTATGCTTGAAAAATGAATCAGAGCAACAAAACCCAGACACTAGGAACTCATATCATCATCGCTGCCCACACTGCCAGGTCCACCGACCGTAGCGGCGGAACTGCGGTCAGTGCGCCCTGTAGCCTCGAGGCTGCTCTGCCTCCGACGCTCCATCAAGTCGACAGGCGACACCTTTGCCGGGCCCACGTACATTCCTTCAGTATCCGGCTCATTCTCCGGATCCTCTCCATCCTCGTCGCCGCTCGTGAGGTCAACGCCGTCGGGGTACCCGTCGGATTGGTGAATGTCAGCACGGCGACTGGTCACCTCGGAGGACTCCAGCTCGTCATCCCCATAGGAGGAGGTCATGTCGTCGGCATCGCTTGACCCGTCGCTGCTGAACGGAGGGAAGAATATCGCTGGTGGTGGCAAGCGCACTGGAGCGAGTCGCTTGATGCGTCCAGATGTGTACTCGATTTCCATCGTGCGCGCCTCCTTGCGGGACGAGGTCGCGGTGATGGCGGCGGGGGACGAGGTACTCATGGACGCCAGGCGGCCGATGATGCTGTCCGTCGTCTCCTCCGTTCTCGACATGCCGGTTTTGGTCTTGGAAAGTTCCTCCTTGGGTCGCTTGGTCGTGACGACCACCATGAAGTGATCCTCGGGCATAACGCCGCCCAGCCCACAGGGCTCAAGGGGGTGGACTTCGAGAAATTGCTGGTCGTTCGTCCAGGCAAGGTCAATGTCGACGTCGAGCTCATCCCCGGATTCGTTGCCCGAATCAGGCGTCAGAGCGGGAACGCCATCGTCAATATCCATCTTGGACATGGGGTCTGCACAAGGTGCCTTCTCCGTCAGTGGGCGGTAGGGCAGTGACGAGCCAGAAGCTGTGCGCAGCACTTCGGGGCGAGCCTTATTGTCGTTATCCTGAGCCTGTCCGTTCGACATCATGTAGGTCATAGGCGAGGCACTGCCGGCATCGCCAGAGAGATCCGTACAGAATGGAGCGCCACTGTAGTAGATGATGGCGCCATCGTGACGGCGTTTCCGGCGGTTGTTGCCGGTACCACCAGATCCACTCTGGCCCCAGCCCGACTCATCCATGTTGCTGTCCTCGATTGGTCCAAACGAGGAGAGGGTTTCATCCGGGGATGTCTGGCCGCCAGATGACTGGCGGTGGACAAAGATGGGTTTGTAGTGAAAGCTGTCTGACGAGGCAACCTGGGCGCCGGCTTTCGACCTGCTGTTGGAGCTCCCGGACTGAAACTCGTCGCCGGTCGATTGGCCAGTCTTCTGGCGCTTGCGAGACACGTCTTTGTTGCTGTCTGTCTCCCCATTCTCTAGGCTTTTCCCATTGCCCTCCTCCGAACTGTCGCTGCTGAACTTGGTACCATCGGAACCGCCTTTCCAGCGGATCTTGCGACCATCTGGCGACAGTTGGAACTTGGTGCTGACGCCAGTGATTGCAGAGCGAACAAAGTCAGGAGTTACATTGATCATGTGCAGCTGAGCGAGACTGGTAAGAAGATTCAAGTACACCCATCCATCCGCGTCAGGGTGGATGTCGGATTCGTCAGAGGACCGTTTGATGAGCTCCGGTGGCAACAAGCCGAGATGCTTGATATAATCCATGTTCTCAGACGGGATTTGAACACGGTCGGGGTCGAGGTCGTGTAGGCGTGTAGGTCTCTGCTCAGGCGGTGGTGGGTCGGATGGCGATGTGTTGTTACCACTTCCGTTGCCATTCGACTCGGACTGGTCGCCTCCTGAATGTGACGTCGACGTGTTGTCTCTGGAGCGACTCGTCTTTTGGTTGCCGCCTCTCTCGTCGGTGGCCAATATCCTCGCCTCGCGGCTGGCTTCGTTGGCGTTGGCGAATGCGGGAATGGAAGCATTAGCCAACTGAGGTGGCTGGTGGACGAGAGGTCTGGACTGATGCTGCTGACCCTCTGAGACCACAGATTGTAGCATGGGGTTGACATCTGGCTGCGCGCTCTTGGCCTCCCTACGGTTACGCCCGCTGATTTTGCCAGTGAAGAGCTGTTCCAAACGACGGACAACGAGTTTCTTCTTTTCCTTGTCGGTCATCATGACATGGCGGGGGTATAGTCCCTCGGGGATGTCACGAAGGTAGCTCTCCACCTTCTGCTCAGATGACTTGACACGCGAATTCATCGACTGGTGTCGTCCCGCTGACTGTCCTGACGAGTTTGCCCCAGTCGACATGGATGCGTATGCAGAGTCGACTGGACGGTTGTTGGAACCAGAGGACGACGAGGCATGTTTGCTCATGGACCCGGAATTCGAGTACATGCGATCTCGGTAGTCCTTGGCCTTCTGGACCTTTCTCGACGAAGAAGCCGCATCTACCGAACTGCCCAGGCTGGCTGTGAAATCTCGCAATGTCGATTCCAGCTCGCGCTTCTTCCTCTGTGGTAGCCCGTGATATTTGATCTCAAAGAGCTTATCCTTGCGCAGCATATCGGGCCCTTTCTGCTTATACCGTTTCAATTCGTCCTTCAGCTTCTGGATCTCGACGGTCAAGTCGTCGATCACGCTCCTGTATTCGTCGGCACTCGAGCTTTGGGCGGCAGCGAGACGAGCCGGGGCAACCATGTGCTGGGGGTGGGGGATTCGTTCCTCGTTCGATGAATCGGTCTCGCGCTGGAAAAAGGGCGGGTCAACGTCCATGGCATGACTGTCGAACGTGGCTGTAGGGTTTTTATTGGACTGATCGAACCATTTGTTCGGATCGCTTTGTCCTGTGGCAAAGCTGTCGCCTGAAGAGTTCCTGCGGGAGGATGAGGTGGTGTTGGATGACTTCTGGCCAGCTGTCTGCTGGCCTTTTTTGGAAGCAGCGCGCTGTGTCGCATCTCGCGCGATCCGGTGATGCTTGAGCGTAACTGAATTGCCAGGCGATGTCCTTCGTGGAAGAGGGTGGCCTTGGCTCGAGAGTTGTGGTGGAGGAGGATCCAGTCCCTCAGAGGGTTTCTCTATATGGGACATCGTGGCATGTGTGGAAATGGATTGATATTCTGATTCCGCGTGTGGTCGACTGGAGGGAATCATAAGAAAAGAAGAGTGCCCTCGGGGAAACCAAATGGTGCACTCAAGTGCCCATGACCCCAGCGCAGAGGGTCCGTGGGTAGATGGGCGACCCTTGCTCGTGACGTATGGAGTGGGGCAGTAGAGCACAGATAGGTGTATATCCTTCTCACCTGCATAAATACGTTAATTCTTGCTGGAAATTCTTGCATGTAACGGATGTATGTAGGAAACGGAACGCCATCAACAGAGGCTCGGGCTTTGTGATTGGCGGAGGCCGGCAATGGCATCGATCGATCGGGGTGTCATCGCTATATGACGGAGGGCTTCCCACTGAAAGGTCGCACTCACCTGATAAAACGAGTCGAGATCTTGATGACTATCCGGCGACGGTTGTCAATTCCTTGTCGCTTAGGATCGTCCCAGACAGACGTATTGCTGTAACGATGCGACTATCACGCGTCTGGTAGCAATTGAATTACACCTGGGTCTGATCTCGATTCCCGTGCTGGCGACTGCTTGGCAGATGGTCTGGTCTGAGGATCTAATGGAAGCACGTCCAATCCGTGTCACCAATCTTTTAGTGGTGCCAAACGGCTGTCGCGACCTTGATTCCTCGTAGCGTTGGCGTGGTAGTGATATAGATCGGTCGTGTCTGGCTGACCGTGTCGATATCGCCTTCTTTCTCGACCCTTTCGCGCAAAGCCTTCTGTTCGTACTGTTGCTTGTTGAATGGTCCGCACTGGCAAATTCTGGCGACCCGAGCTGCGATGATCGGTCGATGTGACAGGGCAGGGCCCGCGAGGACGGCGTAAGGGCCTATTGGGCGCTCCGTAACCTACTGCGTGATGCAGGCGGATCTCCTTTCGAGCTCGTTCTCGTCCAATTTCGGTGGACCTGGCGCAGTGAGGCTACACGGGGTTGGCGATGGTGAGGCGTCCCGGGATTTAGAGGTTGTCAAAGGTTGGGTTGGCCGGATAGCGGAACCAGCAAGTGTGGTTCGAACTTCGAAGTCGTAGATGTGTGATTCTCGTATGCTTGTGTGGGCGACTAGAGGTGTAGTATGCGACGAGGGCCGTGTTTTCAGCCTGTTCGTGTGCCAGGCCGCACAAACCTGCAATGCCTGACTGACACCGAACTCAAGTACCGTTACCTTCCGATGCCCCAGCATCAGTCGAGATCCCGCTGTCACCGCGACATCCACGGTGATCAGGGCCATCCCAGCCACTCATTTTCCAACCTGGCGGGCAGCTGTAGACCCGCTTGTTCCAGGCCTGAAGCGCAGAACCGATCTTTGGCTTAGCGGAGGTAGCGAGTACTTTGGAATCAGTCACCCTAATCCCTGCACCACAGGCCCACATGGGGCCACGAAAGCATTTGGTGGTCGACGAAAACTGGGAATGCCCTCTCTTTCCGAAGCCTTTGTCGCCTCGCCCCTTGATGCAATTTTGCCTTATGCGACATTCATTTTCCGATAGCTTGGAGATGCGTATTTCGGTGGCAAAATACAACACACATTCGATTCACAGCTGCCCTACAGCCCCTGGTGCCATACTGCAGGAATTGCCTGTCGAGACTCGAGACCAAAAGTCGTTCGAGAAGCGGGCAGTTCATCTCACCGGCCGTCCAGCTGTGTGTCTAACAATCTCAGTTTTGCTGGTGCATCGACGCTCAACAAGGGCATCGCAGCACCACAGTAACCACACCAAACGCTCCTGGTATCCCAGCGATTGGCTACATGCGCCTACCAATAGGGGCATTTCGGCCAGGCGCAGGGGATCACGATGCTGCCTTCGCCGGAGAACCCAGTACCTCCCAACGGTGCACCATCCAGTGGATGGAGTCGCCGGAAATCTAGACTAATTAGACAGTGGGGTTGTTCTACGTGCGGGCTACCTATTACTTGCAGGCGCTGCTAACAACTTTCTGGCAACCCTGTGACCGGGTAGACTACCTACCCTAACGTAAGACTACGTGGCTACTGACTTGGCGCTGCCAGGCGGAGGGGGAGATGCCGGTGTCGTTAGAATGTGAAGGGCAAGACTTGTTGAGAGCTCTGGAATCCGCAAGGTTCGACTTCCGCGTTGGGATCCAGCTAACAGTTATCTATCGCTGACCATGCTGTAGTTTGGATATTATGTACTTGCTTTCCTGTGCGAATCTCCTTGCCCCTTTGGGTCGGCGCTCACGGATCGCCAAGGGTCCGGTCAGGGTCCGGTCAGGGTCCACCCCAAGATCGACACCATTGTTTGCTTTGGGATGTGATCTTCGATGCGGCTACGTACATGATTTTTTTTGGCTTCAAGAACAGGAGGTGTGCGGATGTTGGACTCCCCATGTAGGTTTCCGAAGATAATTGGGTGACTTGTAGATTGTTTGGTGGTCGGATTCTCATCTATCTACGGATACCCTTAGGTGCGGCATGGCCTGCCCGTTCTGAATCTTGAATGGCCTGTGGAGTGGAAAGCCACGGTTAGGGCAAAATGTCAGTCAGCCTCTGAACTCAGAGCAGTCTACATCGAGCGATCTTTCAAGTTGACACATGCAGAAAACGGGTACGGTAAGGTTTCATCCGTATGTGTAACTTCGCCGACTGGGTCTTGGGATTAGCTAATAGATGCAGGCTAGAATCCCACAAGCCAGGAAAACCTCGAGTCCCCTCATCATGATGCCAGCGTCATTGATGAAAAGGCTGGATCGCTTTGACGCGTACCGCCCACTTTCTGTTCGCCATATGCTATGAGCCACACTCCCCGGGGCGGTCCGTCCGACCTAGAAAGGCTTGCTCTGCTGAACAGGGAAGGGCAGACTGGGCAGTTGATCAGGTCGTCGTGTTCATCTTTGATGAACCATCTTTCGATATGGCTAAATCGAGAGCTCGGCTGCGCTAACTCCAAATTCGGCCTGTCATGACGAGGAGGTCAATACGCAAGCTTGCTATTTGTTAGGATCCCGTTCAGGCATGACCAGACAGTTGATTAATATCTGACAATTGCGCGAGCCGTTATTAGCAAGTGTTGCAGGTTGACCGGGATGGGTCGTCGGGGCCATCGTGGTATCGTGGGCCATCGTGGCTATTCTCGTCCATGTCTCCTCGGAGATGCTAGTACGTAGTCTAGGTAGTTTTTCCAAGTGGTCTAGAACCGCATCGGCAGCAACTGATACAGAGAAGTGGCGCTCCTCCGCGATGCCGTTTCCTTGTTACACACGGATGTGCCTTGCCAGCATTGACAGCTGGAAGATCTTCCATTACTCGCCGCATGACGCGCATGCTCGAAGCTAACGACTGACACGTCTAATCGGGACTGTCAGCATCGTCCAGCCAGGCCCCGCGGTGTTCTAGACTCATCTAATAGTCTGTACCGCGCTCCGTCTTTGGGTCACATTACGTGCGCATCGCGACGACGCCATGGCTCGACGCGAGGGTGGTTGAGTACGTATACGCTGTCCGCAGGTGTACCACTCATCCTGCCTGAGCTGCGACGCCGTTCAGGGGCTTTGCCAGCGACCTCCAGATGACCATGATGAGCCACCCCAGTTCCAGATAGATGAGCATGTAGCTGAAGGCGAGCATCCAGTTGGGTTTTGTTCGATTAGGACCCGTGATGACCTTTGATGGCGCTGTTTGCGCTCGACGTAGCGATGGGCGCTCGCTCATCTTGGGGGCCACGCTTGGGGCATCAGAGATACTCGCGCGTTTGAGATGGGGTTGGAACATGGTGTATTCGAAGTAAGGTGCTGCAATTGATAAGGTACTGCCGACGCGACTTTTTTCTTCTTCTGGGTTTGGGTTGGAACGACTGGGAGCTAGCGAAGTGAGAGCGCGTTCGTTAATTACCGTCGACGGTGCGCATATGGGGATGCGCACCGTCCGGTAGTCATTTGTAGTGCGCAATTTCACAGTGCATGGTATCTGCACCACACCGTACCACTCAACCTCAACAGCAGCTCGGCAAACCGCAGAAACGCAGCTTCTTCCTGACAACAGCCACGGCAAGTCCACAAAACCCGATCGACTCTCCCATAGTCTACAGACCTGAAGCCCTGCGATCCAAATCTTTTATCCTCGATCATGGCCCAGAACTACCAGAACCCACTGGCATTGCCGAGGACGCTCTCTCCAGACTCGCTCGACGTGCTCACGCACCTGTACACCGTCCTCACCGAAGTACGCACGACGCTCCAGACATCCACGGGCCTGGACCCCACGTCCAACGACGGCAAGAAGACCACATCGCCGACAGGTCTTTCGTTCAAGGACGTCGTTCGTGCCAGTGATGGCCTCCGACACAAGCTCCAGCGCGCCCGCGAACAGGTTGGAAAACTCCCGGACATGCAACGCGGGATAGCCGAACAAGAGGCAGAGATCAAAGAGCTGGAGGCGAGAATAGAGAAGCAGAGGGTGCTGCTGGAGAGGCTGCGCGAGGGAGGACTGCAGTTCGGCCAGGATGGAGGGGAGAAGATGGAGATGTGAGACTTCGCATCCCGCCCATAGAAGAAGCGCGCAGTGCTACGAGGTGCGTCTACAACTGTCTTTACTTTGCGTTCTGCAGTTTGGAGTACGGTAAAGCTAATGTATCAACAGCCCACACAGAAGCAGCGCCCCAAGCTAAACCGACGAACAATCCAGCTATCGCCACTAAGCCATCACCTCCTCAATGGAGCGATTGATCTCGACACCCGACGACGCGATCAACGGAGGCCAACACTTGCCAAGGTCTCCTCGACGCTGGCGCCTGGTCGGCCGTGCATGACTTCAGCCCACACAGTCTCGTCTAGCCTCTGGTCCTCCGGAATCACCGTCCAATTTGGATTCTCCCCGCCCTTGCGCCAGCTAAAGTCTTCAATGCGATCCCATCGGTTGTTTAACCCTTTGGATGTGTCATTCGCCTAGTCAAAGAGGTCAGTGAGACCCATAAAGTCTCCAGCTTTGTCATTACTCACATAGATGGTAGGCAGCGGGGCGAACTGCATTTGAGAACAGTTCTCAATGACAGGATCGCTTGCGCAGAAAAGATAGACCCGCACATTCTTGCAGTCATGGATTCTCGCTTGCTGCGCCGTCAATACAACGATGCTGTCCTTGACGTTTGTGATATGCACCGAGCTGGACACGCGCCCTGCAATGACCAGACTGCCGGAAATATTCTTCAAGGCCAGACTCGGCAATGGGGCGCCGTTAGTAGGAAGGGACATGTCCACAATGCAGCCCTCTAGATCCTGGAGACTCCCGGCAGCTGTGGCGCGCGATGCTGAGAGAGGGAGGATGATGTGCAACCCTTTGTGCTTCGATATCTCAATGGTATCAACGGTAGAGAAACTTGGTTTACGAATTTGCGAATCGCTGGACTGCGCCATCTCCTGATTGTAGTCCTTGCCTTGGGCCATGGTTGCATTGCCTGGTAGCTCCTGTGATCTCAGTGTTGGGACTCTGGCCTGGCTCGTGGGCTGAATGCCTGGGTTGTATCGCGGGTCATTCTGAACAGCACCCATGTCGACATGTTTGGTCTTTGGCCTGAACTTGAATCTCGACGGTTTGGCATCCTGTTCGAGTTTGGATCGGCGAAGCTCTACGGCCGCTTCGAAGGCCTGCCGCAGACGAGCGAGATCTTCCACACGCTGTTTCTTGACAAAGTCGTTCTTGTGATCAGCGAAAAAGTCGTTCGTCATGCTCTGCAGCTTGTTCCGTTTGGCGAGAATGATCTCCTTTGCACCCTCATACTCCTCTTGGGACTTGGACGGTAGGAGGGCAATCTCATCTTTGATATCTTGTTTTCAATGTCAGATCCTGCATTGCGCAGCGTGAGCATGACTGACCTGTCTCCTGGAGAGAGAACTGTAGACGGAACTCATCCGTAGGGTCCATCATTCTGGCCTTGTAGAGAGCCTTGGGTCCTGCAAAAGGATGTGACGCCCAAGCGGGCTGAACCTGAATCGGAGTCGCCATGTTAAAATGTCGTTTGAGGAGTAGATAAGTCTGATAACGCATGTGCTATGGAAGGATCCGTGCCAGATTTATACGTGCGGAATCTACTTACAGCCGAGCCGTGAATGGGAGGATCTGTAGTATGACGAGCAGACGGTACGACCTCCCTTAGGTGATTGACGTCAAGTAGCGTCGCGCAGCTGCCGTGATCCAACAGGTCTGACCCCGCAAATTAAGGGCGGCGCCCAAGATGAAGGCGCTCGCGACGTTCAACTTCGTGAAGCCGGTTGCCGCTTTGGTGGCGTAGTGGTGGTGTGGTCGGGTTGCTTGACGTAGACTGCTGAGAATGCGGGGGTGGTGAAGCGCGGAAAGGGGGGCATTTGCCTCAGTCGAATGCTCGAGTCAGGGCGGAGCCGTTTTTGCGAAACCAGCTGTCCAGGTGACCTACGATCTGCAGTGCTGGCTTGCGAGACTATGTGTAAATGTTCCAAATCTCGGGAGATTGTAGGAGCATCGCCTGTGCATACATAGGTACTTAGTATGCGGTGAAGTGGGACCCGAAGACGCTACTGTGGTGTGGAGATTTTTGGGCGCGCGCTCTTGAACTGTCCACAATCCACATTCATATTGGCCTTTGCAGCTTTACCAGCCCCAGGCTTGGTACTTGGTAAAAGCTAACAGATCGCAAGGTAATATCTCGTCATCCGAAGTCTAGCGTATTCTGTGGCAGTGACTTCACTGTTCATGAACTCCTATCGACACTATTTCGAACCACAGACCTCAGTTTCCAAAACACTCCACCACAATTCCTGAACAAAACAAGCTACTGCTGAAATGCGTACTGTCTCGGTTTGACCAAGGACATGTAGTCAAAACATCACTGAAATCGATAAACAATTCCTAAGCTTCCCACAAATCTTGTTTGGTAAAGCTGACTGCATCCACAGGGCTCGCCGAGTGACTATTCACCAAAGCACGTTGGAAGAGCCATCGGACATTGATTTCGCCCAGTGCCAGACTCAATACTGTCGATGACTGTGACGACTCAGCGGAACATGGATGGGTATAACTTAAGCCGCTCTTTTGCTGACAGTGGTAGGGTTGTCCCTTGTCGGGGACTTGCCACAAGACACTGGTGGCACCAACGACCCTGACGAGTTTATGGTTGATCTCGACGACCTCGATTTCGTCTAGTTTTCGCGCTCTTCTGGTCTCGTGGACGACGAAACGAATTGCGCAGTACTCAGTGCTGTGTCCTGCGTGGTCCCGTGAATAAACTGCACCTCAGATTTCAGAGCACACTCTCAGCGGTAGCCATGAGCCAGGACACGGGGCTGCAATCAAGCTTTCCTGAGAAGTGAAGCCACAGAATAAGTTGAGAAATTGAATCCCAAAAGGATTGAGGTCCAATGTTGAATTGTGCCGACAATGGCGTGGCTGGTTGGTGAGATTCTAGGCAACAAACATCAGCGCTCTAGGATCTTGCCAGCAGAACCTGACTTCAAGACAGACTGTGTGTTCCAGAATCTAATCCGGGAGGAACATCATATGGGATAGAGTGGGAATTACACGTGCACATGATGCTGTGGTGTTTCTGACTGCTGACTGTTTGAACAACTCGCTTCTGGGGGTTGTATTGAACAGATAGACAGTTCATACAGAATTCCCAAAACTCAGTGAATGGCTTCCATCTGATGAAGCAATGCCAAAGACAACTGAAAACCAGTATATCCAGAGACTTCATTATTTTCACAACGCGCCGGCCCAAGACGAGTACGTGTCGTCCACAGGCAACTAAATGATATGCCATTATGCAACTATTCAAAGCGGTGCGCCTCTGTGATTGTGTTCGCATGTTCAGATGTTCCGGAGCTAGAAGCAGAATAAGGGGTCTTATGAAGTTCGCATTGTTGTGTTCTGGCGCGTACGGTCAGAGTTCTTGTCGTCTCAACTCCAGCACAGAACAACACTGCCACCAGTGACTACCTGGTACACTACCCTCTCAACTACAAATAATCCCCTTGCACCTGGACTTATCGGAGGAACAACCTCAATACAAACTCCCACATCTCTCTCAATACTCCTACAAGACTCGCAGACTTGTTTCCAGGACCCTTCACTTCACATACAACCATCCAGCCCCGGAATCTTCCCCTGAACAAGATGGCTCAGGTCGCCTTCAACGTCCCGCGCGGAGCCGACCCGAAGAAAGTCTACGATCAACAGACTGCGATAGCCAAGATGAGGCGCAACAGTGCTTTGAAGGCTGTGCACAATGATGAGCGCCTTCTGGAATGGATTACCAAACATCACAACGAGGTATGTCAACCCAAGAGCACCCCCCAAGTACAAACAAGACTGACAGATTCTCAGATTGAAATCCCCGGTGAACCCACCAACCCCTACAACTTGCGCTCAAAGAACAAGAAGCCATGAAGCGTTTACGACATCGCCTACCCAAACTTTCATATCAACGACACAGGGAGTTGACGAGCACTACATGGGCGAACGACGCAGGTGATACGGAGACGGGGCACATGGAAAGCCAAATCATGAGCAAAGAATCTTTGGACACATCTTTATGTATTCGCAATAATTGTCACCAATAAAACTTGTCAATTGCGCACGTAAACTCGCTGGGCTTGCTATGCCATCCTGGCGGGCTCACTTCCGTTTGCTCTTTGATGTCTGAGGCCCTGACCGTGATATGTATGTTTTGGCTTGTTCCAACCAGATTTACCCCCGCGTTCTCCCATCTCCTAATGTCATGGTTTTATAGTCGTAATCTTCTTTTGAGGGCCGTTGGCGAAGGCTGGTCGGGCAGCGGGCAGCGGGACTCGTTACATCGGCTTCGTTTTCGTTCGCAAGTTGCAAGTCCAGTCATCGAGTGGACGGTCGCGCTGAAAAAGCTGGCAAAGCAGACGCAGGGAAGAACTCGAGCATGGGGCGGCGCGTGCGGGCGAGTCTGCATGTATCCTGTTGATCAGCAGGCTCTTGCGAAGGTTGAGTTTGTTGTGAGGAGCTTTGTCGCGATGCACTTCCCTGGATGTCGCTGTCCGCGAAATTCGATCTGTCGGATGCTGGCGGTCAATAAAATCTAGCACATCAAAGATCGCCCATCAGAGCTGTTGTCAATGGTTATGGGCGACAGGCTCGGCGACGGCGTAGTTCAAGCCAGGGGCGCCACATTGAATCCGTGGCGCGTGCAACTCCCCGAGACTGTTCTGCAATGTTCCAACAAAGCCATGCCCTAGATGGGCTTGTAAACTTTCCTCATAGAAAGCTCCAAGAGCTGGCTGCATTGTATCAAGGACACCTGGCGCTTGTTCGGATGTGCGCATTGAAAAGCCACATAGCCCCCCTGAACACTGTGAGTTTTCCGGGAACAGATCAGGCTTTCATCGAAGTGACCGCCGCGAACACGCTTGAACGATATGATAGATTTGATGGCCTGCTGAAAGTTTCGCGACCACGAGGTTCAAGTGTGTGGGCATCGGATCCAGTATTTCCTGAAGTTATTGGGGCATGTAGTAACGCGAACAGATGACTTCTATTCAACAGTGGCATCGACGTTGGCGAGACCTGAACGTCCAATGGAAGAAATTTCAACTAAACTTCATATATGGGTTAGATAAATGCAGACAAGTTGCTATTTGTGTCGAAAATCAAAGATTGTGGGCGACGCTACTCCATGTCGTGTTGCATACACGTACACATTTCAGATGTGCTGCGGCTGGCTCAACTCAACTTCACCAACACAACTTCACCAACACGCTCCTTGCCAGCGCGACGTAGCAAGCACTTGTCCCAAGTTCTATTCCTCACCACTCCACGCCAGGTACTTGTTATCATTGCAAACAAAATACACTCGAAACAAAATCCTTCATTCCAAACCCGATGCCTCGCGTTGCGCTTGGTCTGCGAAAGGGGCAGCGGCCAGACACAAAGGTGGTACGTTGTTGCATTGAGCCCTCATTCTTTCCCACAATGTCTAACAATGTCAGGAGACGCGGGACGCCACCGTGGTACAAGCGACTGCCCCCTGCCAAGGGGCTGTCGAGAACCCAAACCGTGGGCCAGTACAAACCGAAACCCATCGAAACAAACCACGTCAAGCTGTCGAAGAACCCGCTGGACGAGATTTCGAGGGGGACCCGTTACCCCTCTTAATCGACAATATTGAGGCTGCGAGAAACAGAGGCCTGACAGAAACGAAAACAAACACGGCTCAGCCCCTGACCGAGGCTCAACTGTTCAAGATTGTCTGGTAGTGCCAGCAATGTATGAACAGTCGAGGCCCAGGCAAGCTGAGCCTGAAATCAGAGACTGAGCTCGAATACATTTATCAAAGAGCGAAGTATCGGGAGGGGTTTGCCGGCCAGGATCTGGACATCACTTCGCATCAGAATCCTGAGTTCGCAACCGAAGAGTGAGACGGTTGAATGCATGTGTCAAGGAGTCTTCAAGTTGGGAATATGTCTACAGAGAATTGCGCAGATGATGGTAAAGACGCCAGAGACGGAGGATTGTCAAAACTACACATAGCACAAATTACAGAGTCATGACCAAGTCGGCCCAACTTGTGTTGCTGCTGCCACTGTTTCTTCGCCAGCTTCAACTAGTCTCACTATGACCTCAGGCAGTTCTGCACAGTTTTCCACGCCCAGTCCTTCGACTGGTAGTTACAAATCCCAGTGTCACTGAACAGAACTAGACGAGTGCTGTGGATTCAGTCACTACAGCGCTGGTCCAAACTTCAGTCGAAATCATTGGCTCATCTTTCCCAGCCGCTTCCAACCTGACCTTGTTTATCTTTCTCTTCTGACTTCCATCACTTCGCTCTGACCATACACCGCCATCTACATCTTGACCCCTTACTTCTCGAACAACACTTTCACAACACCTGGAAAACAACAACACAATCATCCAGACAAACTCACAATGTCTAAAGCTGTCTTCATTTACGATACGGATGAGGAAACGCAGCTTGCGAAGCACCTCCGAGAGGTCAGTCCCCCTCCTGACAACGGCTCCCCCCTGAGCGTTGATCAGCTAACGTGGCCACAGCACAAGCGACTCGTAGACGAGAACTCGAAGCTCAGCGCGGACGTTTTCCAACGCGAGCAACAGCTCGCCAACAAAAGCCTTGAAGCGTACCACTTTTTCCTTCAGCGCTGTGGCCTAGGCGAGCAAAGCCTCGTTACCCTGTTCTGGGAGGGCCACATGAACACCGACCATTACAAGGGCCAGCTCGCCGAGATTCACAAAATGAAGGCGGGCTATGACAAGAATTTGGTGGAAGCCACCAAGATCTACCAAGGGAAGATCGTTCCCCTCATGAAGACCCTTGGCGAGAAAGCGTGAGTACCTATCCGCCCCCTCAAGTTTGACATGTTGTCTGTATGCATTCACTGACTTTCGAAGCATTCCGGTCTTCTACCAGGAGGTCAACTTCCCTCTGATTTGGCTCAACGTCAACTCGATTGACGCGACCGCCTGCTTTTTCTAGGACATGGCTCACTCATGTAGAGATCCATTGATGGTCAAGAACAGTGGAACAGGATGTCTCTGCTGCTGATTTTTTGGAGTTGTTTGGCCGGAGTATAATGAGTTATGAAACCAATGAATCATGCACTGTAATCAAACCCTACAAAACTACTCTCATGATCCTCATCTACCGTCGAACGTGATGGACAGGGCAAAGGGTCGTTGTTTGTTGTGTCGATAGATTTGTAACGGCGATAGCCCGCCACAATTGGCGCTGCTTCGAATAGGGTCTATGCTTGTTTTTGCCTAAAAGCAAGCTGTTCTGGTGATGGGGGATCTGCGCCCTGGGGACTTTCAACCCTTGGGGGCTGTCATGAGGTATCCTGGGCAGCATGGTTCACACATCACCATCACGGCGGCACCATGCTGAGGCTTGTTCTGCCACCCATCCATCTCCGACATGCAACGTCACTGTTCTGAAAATGAAGCCGGCCCTGAGATCCGAACAACGGCGGCACTCTGCAAAACTGACCCAATGTTCAAGACAGCTAACCACACACGACCAAGCCAAGAGACCAAGTTGCCAGCTACGCGAAAATGGCAGCAATATCTGAATCCTATTATTGTCGAAGCTCTCCGCAACCCGTTTTGAAGGTTGGCCAAAGCAGGCTCTGGCACACCGCCACCTGGCCCCCTTTCAACCTTTCGTGATGTCTTCTCGCAATGACTTCAACAGCAAACAACCCCCAGCCTCAATTTTCAGAATTGATCATGGGACCGCGTAGCTGTGGTTACCAAGGACGCTAATGCGCCATAAGCGAGTTTGCTTGAAAAGCCTGCTGTGTAGCTACGATATCAGACGAAAATGCGTCCAGTCGATGGAAGCCATTCAAAATCCTCCTGAAGTTGGCGGCGACTTCCGGATTTCAAGCAATCCGAGCAGCCCGCTCTAGGGTAGCCAATGGCTCGGGAAACCCTGACGGGGAAGGCACGACTTGAATTAATATGGGGTTGGGCGGTCTTGGCTGGGGAATTGGGAAGGGGCTCTACCGGCACCCACTTGCCTCCAGCTAGGCGGCTAGCAGCTCGATCATTGGGCCATTTTTTCCTGGAGGCCTGTCGCTCATCATTGAACTCCTCAACTCATATCAAAGACGCGACAGCCACCGTCGAAGCGACCCTGCGCGCGCAGCTCCTCTCTCATTTCCGTGCCAGGCGTGCGACATGTCCTTCCAGAACTTTGAGCAGCCGTATCCGCAACCCACGTCCCAGACTGTCCTCCCTCAGATTCAAGATCAGCCCTCGCGCGTCTCGGGAACCAAGCGTGCAGCCCTCGGCTCCTTTGGCGACCCCACGCACGCCCGCCATAACCTGACATCTGCTGCGTCGCCCAGCGTGTCGATAGCTTCGTCCGCCTCTCCGGCCAATGTTCTGCCCAATGGGTCGGCGGCTGAGAACCAGTACACTCCCGGCCATGCCAGCGGCTCGCCAGCCGCCAAGCGCTTTCAAGTACCCCGAGCCTGTGAGCGCTGCAAACGTCTTCGTCGAGGCTGCAGCGAGTATCGACCATGCCGAAGATGCGTTGATGCTGGGGTCGCGGACCAGTGTCAGGTGACGGCAGTAGGGCCTCAATTGAACGGGCCCGGGCAAGGTAACGATGCTCAATCGCTTCACCAGCGGCTGTCGGATCTCGTGCCCGCACGGCTGGTTGACTACTGCACGCAGCGCTTCTTTGACCGACTTCACCCCACGATACCCATTCTCACGATGGAGTACGTAGCCCGGCTTAGGGCCGCAAGTATCTCTCCTGAAGGGCTGGAGTCCCTCGCAGTGCTGGTGGGGATGTGCGGGCAAGTCTTGTTGCAGACTGAAGAACCGGAGGAGCTGTTCCAGCAGGGCGTCATCCCAGAGAAGAACCTTGCCTTTGGGCGACTGTTACTCGATACAGCCATTGCAGCGTATCAGATCATGCCCCGCCGGTCGGTCGTGAGCATCGAGATGTGCATGTTCAGCTTTTTCCTGTACGCGTGCGAAGCGGTGCTCTTTCATCATAGCCGGGCATTTCGGTTTCTCAGGGAGACGACTACACTGGTCCTGCTCTTCAGACCCGAGGAAGCAGACGACACGACACAACTTGTGGCCAACCGGCTGTTCTGGGTGCTCCTGATCTCGGAGCGATCGCACGCGATTAGATACCGACGGCCGATTACACTCCAGATCACAAACGCAACACCAAGTATCGACGCAGGCGACTCGTCGCTGGTAGGATTTTGGAGCCTCGCGGCCTTGTTCAGACCGATCGACACCTCCTTCATCGCGCTTCTCAACCACGAAGAGCTGGCTATCGGGCCCTCGCCAGAGTCGATCAATCACATCGAAACCAAAGTCAACTCGGCGCTGAGTCCAGGTCTCGACCTACGCGACACCCAAAAGGCCAATCTGAGGGTGACGCAGCTATGGTTGCGGGTGATCATCTGGCAGCTGCGCCTGCACCTTGGATACTTGGTGGAAGAATCATACCAACACAGCCTCACCTACCGCTATCCCATTGACGTGGCCAAGGATCTCATGTTGTCGACGCGAGATTTGTCTCCGCCGGCATTCAAGGTGCATGGCGTGGGATTGACCGAGAAGCTATTTGACATTGCGTCTGCGCTCGTGGATGTGTTGGCTCGTATCCCCCTCAACTCGACGTCTCCCCGCGGTGTCGCGATGGGGACCCTGCCAGAAGATGACTTGCTCTACCTGCGCAATCTCATACGGAAGCTGCCGGGGGGCCAGACTATGTTTGATGACCTTTTGGAAAAGCACATTCAGCAGAGCGTGCCGGCGCTGGCGACACGGCGGCCGAATATATCCTCTCCGAGCACCTTGGATGCACGGGGGCAGCTGGGAACGCGGGGCGGGCATTGAACGCGCTTGTCTGGATGGCGTTGCAATAGCTTGACGTGTGAAGATCCAGCTCGCATTGTCGAGGAAAAGCTTCGACTCATTTGGCCTGGAGACGCCATTTCAACATTTCACAATCAGTGCGAGGCAGGGCAGCATGACCTCCATGAATGGTCCACCACGAAGCCGATTCAGGGAAGCATAGCCTGGATCAACGGTCTACTACGAAGCTTCCACCGTCTCAACGTCGAGCGGGAGAGAATGCTGCGGCGATCGAGGCGAATACATCTGCGCGGCGTCCAAGAAGTGCGGGAAGGTTATTACAATCATGCATCAAGGGCAACGACAATGGTCGATTTGCAGGATCTGGAGGCCACAATTTGGCAGCCGAGTCGCTTCGCTAGAGGCAGAGCAAGGCTTTGCACTGGAGTCGCTCAACTCCTTGCAGCGTCCCATGGAAGAGCTTTTGTCAATGTTCGCGTCCGTGGGGCCGCGTTCAGATGAGCCTGCTACACAGAACGCTGGAAAAATATCATCAGCGGGAAGGGCCGGTGTTCTGGTCGCCTGGTCTGTCGGCAGAAACGACTTGTTCGTCTCCACACACGGCTCTTCCACGGTAACACCAGCGGATCATTGCCGTACATTTCGAGGTCTGTGCTATGTTGGCTTAACGCAGCCGCACTAGAACGCGATACTACCCAAGCAGCCGCTCCACGTGGCTCTGACGCCGTTGCATCCCGAAGCTCGGAACCTAAAGGAGGAAGTGCTTTTGCCTATCAGGCGGGTTATGTGCCATGGGCCATGGCCGAGAATTCCCTCGTTCAAGTCGACAAGGCCCTGCTATGTCCAATCGGACAAGACATAGATATATCCGAACAAAACCAATCAATCAGCTGCATGAGCAAGCATCCGCCCTTTGAAGAGGATGCTGATTGCATGTGCATTCGCGTGACGAGGGCCGCTTGGGTGGCTGGAATGGAATGCCAACATGTTGGCCGCTTTGTCAATTGGCCAAGCGTCTGTGTCATAATTTCCGCCGGGCCTCACTGGCGCCAAGCGGAGAGAAGCTGGGTTCTGTATGGGGGAGGACGGGGGTGGACTCGCCAAGTCACTGTCGACCAGCCGCCCATCAACTCAGCACGACTTTTGCCCCCAATAATCAAGCAGACGCACGTAAAGGTTGGTGACGTTCGTGGCTTCGACACCGGCAAGACTGCGACGCACACGCATGCATGCATTACAGGCCCGAGGCGCAATATAGCCTAATAGGCACTTCAAGCCCGACGCGCTGGATCGACCGGCAACAGGCCTCGCGCCGGCTTCGATTTAAGCATATGCACAGTGCAAGCAAGCCGCCCCCTGCACCTTGCAAAATGCACGAGCGGCTGGCTGGCTGTCTGCCCATGCTCGATTGACGTCAGCAGGAAGAAAAGCGCAAGCAAGGCTCGAGAACGGCGACACTGCACTGTGCCCCGTATCCGTACGCGCAGTGGAATTCGTGAGCAACAAATTGAAGAAGCGCACCATAGAGATGAGTCGGCTGGAAACTCCAGATTGTAGCCTCCCAGTGCCCGCAATGTACGTACAGAAGAATGGCTGTCGAGGCGACTTTTCTCACCAGAGCGTGCCGTCATCGCCTCGGCTCGCCATGCCGTGGAACGGAGAGAAGAAGATGGATCGAAGCACCAGTGCAGCAATACCAATTGGCGCGGCAGACGTCCTGGCCCCGTTTTCCCGACGCATCGATCCCAGACGCCGGGCAGCGATACCCATTCATGGCAACGCACCCGCCGATCATCGACCGACTCCCAGTCTGGCACCGGCCGTCAGCCTTTCGGTGGATAATATTGGGTGAACGCCGCCTGCCATGCTGAATGCTGATACGTGCGCTTGTTATTCTCTTGGCCTTGACCACGGGGCCCCGTATAGAACCTACCCCAGGACGCAAAGTGAGGAGCCCCCATGGGACAGAGAGAATGGATATAAAATGACGACGCACGCGAGCATCGCGACGACCAGATGATACTCCTCACTCGTTGCAGAGCATCAGCTTCCCAGCAAGAAGCCCATCATGTATCGCATCTGGAACGTCTACGTGCTGGCCGCCTTTGGCACCATTGGCGGCATGCTTTTTGGTTTCGAGGTGTCGTCCATGAGCGCGTGGATTGGCAGTGACCAGTACCGCGCGTACTTTAACGACCCGGACAGCACTACACAGGTAATTGTGCTCTGCCTGGATCACCCGCGAGCCGAGCTAACATGCTACAGGGCGGCATCACCGCCTCCATGTCTGGTGGTTCCCTCATCGGTGCCCTCATCGCCGGCCAAATTGCCGACATGCTCGGCCGCAAAATCGCCCTCCAGATCGCGTCCGTCATCTGGATCATTGGCGCCGTCCTGCAGTGCTCGTCCCAGAACATTGGTCACCTCATCGCCGGTCGCATCGTGGGCGGTCTCGCCATCGGCATCACATCCTCGCAGTGCCTTGTCTACCTCGCCGAGCTGGCCCCGGCCAAGACGCGCGGCCGCATCACGGGTATCCAGCAGTGGTCCATTGAATGGGGCATCCTGATCATGTACCTCATCTCGTACGGGTGCGTGCGCGGCGTGTCCGGCCCTGCTGCGTTCCGCATCGCCTGGGGCATCCAGGCCGTGCCCGGCTTCATCCTCTTCTGTGTGCTCTTCTTCTTCCCCGAGTCGCCGCGCTGGCTGGCCAACAAGGACCGCTGGGAGGAGTGCCACGACATCCTGGCCAACCTCCACGCCAAGGGCGACCGCGGCAACGTGCTCGTGCTCGCCGAGCTCGACGAGGTCCGCGAGGCGGTCCGCATCGCCAACGAGAGCAAGGACATTGGCTACCTGGGTCTCTTCGCGCCGGGCGTGTGGAAGAGGACGGTGGTGGGGGTCAGCGTGCAGGTCTGGCAGCAGCTCCTGGGCGGCAACGTGATGCTCTACTACCTCGTCTACATCTTCAACATGGCGGGCATGTACGGCAACATTGCCCTGACGTCGTCCATCATCCAGTACGTCATCTTCCTGGTCACTACGGGCGCCATCCTGCCCATCATCGACCGCGTCGGCCGCCGCAAGCTGCTCCTCGTGGGCGCCGTCATCTGCGCCGTCCTGCACTTCGCGACGGGCGCCGTCATGGCCGTGCACGGGCACCACGTCACCAACGTGGACGGCAACTACAACCTCAAGTGGTCGATCACGGGCGCGCCGGCCAAGGGCGTCATCGCCATGTGCTACATTTTTGTCGGCGTCTACGGCCTCACTTGGGCGCCCGGCGCCTGGATCTACGCGGCCGAGGTGTTCCCCCTGCGGTACCGCGCCAAGGGTGTCGGCCTCGCGGCGGCCGGCAACTGGGCCTTCAACCTGGCCCTCGCCTTCTTCGTCCCGCCTGCCTTCACCAATATCCAGTGGAAGACGTACATGATCTTTGGCACCTTTTGCATCGCCATGACCTTCCACATCTTCTTCACCTACCCGGAGACGGTCAAGAAGTCGCTCGAGGAGATTGACACCATCTTTGACAAGAATCTGCCGCCCTGGAAGTCGGACAAGGTCGGCGGGTTTGACAAGAAGGTGGCGTCCATGTCGGCGGGCAAGGACGGTCCCGAGGCATCCCAGGCGGAGACTGTCTAGGCGTGCTGGGGCGTGTATAGTAAGCGAGGGGAATGCACCTTGCTTTGTTGTGATGATAGGAGTAGATACCCTTTGAATGTCAAACATTGGACATTGTACTAAGATGATCGCTCAGTGACACGGTGGAGGCTTACTTCATCTTTGTATGCACTCACATGCCTTGGTTGCCTATGCCATAGGTATTAATATTGACCAAAAACCACAGCTAAATATTGCATACTTCGCGACACTCCGATTGCAAGTCGAGTTGCCGTTATGTTGGCTGACCGTCGCGAGGGGCGGACAACATGAGAAAACCCGCCGCCTTCTCCAAGCCAGCTTCATGACCTCTACATCACCCGCATTCAATCACCTCCATGTCAACACGATGCCTCCCGTCGACACGCTCTCCAGCTGGGGCACGCTAGTCCTCTCCATTGCATGCAACACCCTCGTTTTCCAGGCCACGCGCACTCCAAACACAAAGTCCTCCGCGACCGCGGCCTCGGGCCATGTGAGGGCCATCTCCGCCAGCCACAGCATCCTAGTCACCATCCTCACCATCATCGCCCTCCGTCAGCAACACTGGCAGCTCTCCCTTGACGACCCCACCCCGCCGCGCGACGTCGATGGAGACGGGAACCTGGATGACGCGGCCAACCCAATGATCCAAGGCCGCAGCCGACTCGCCAACATGATCACGTCCTGGGAAGCGGGCTACCTTCTCTACGACACGTGGGCCATGGCCTACGCCCTCCCCAGGACCGTGGGACGCAGCGCACGCCCGTCGCCTGTCATGGTCACGCACCACGCGCTCATTGGCGCTGGGCTGCTGTACCTCCAGCACTACATTGCGCGGGGCAAGGAGCGCGGCGTGCGTGTCATCTTGGGTCTTCTCCTGATGAACGCGTCTAATCCTCTGCTGCACGCCCGATGGTGGGCTCGGAAGACGGGTAGACAGTCGAGGTTTCTGGACGCTGCGTTCTTGGTCGCGTTTGCTGGTGTGAGGTTTGGCAGCGTCGCTTGGATTCTGCGACAATATGGCGCGTATCACCGCCTGGGTCTTGTGGACGTCTTTGGGCGCTTGAGGACGCCTTGCAAGGTGGGCACGGCGAGTCTTGTTGGGCTCAATGGTGTATGGTGGCTATGGATGTGCAAGAACTTTGCGCAGCGCTACGTGGAGAAGACGAAGAAGCGGATTTGAAAGTCAGCTTTGTATTTCACTTCTATTCATCATCTAATAGCCCGTCTATATCCTATCCGTCACCACTCTTCGACTATCTACACATCTCCCATAACCTGTCCCACCAGCAGAAGAATGGCTCCAGCCCGCCGCCCCCGCCGGCGTGATGCTTCATATGCGTCCTGGCACCGCCCGCCCATCCTTGTGGAAGGACCTTGTCGTACCCCCAGGGCAAGTCCATGCCACTATGAATCTCGACGAGCAGCCAGACAAAGACGGGCACAAAGAGGGTGCGCGTCAGCACATGGCTGCCGATCATGTTGAGACTGAAATTGGCGAGCAGCACGAGACCCAGACGCTCAAACAAGGAGAGCTGGTTCGTGACCTGGGGGTGAATCCCTGTGTCGTGGGCGTGGTGCGGCGCGTGCCAGCGGCGTAAGGGACGTATCTGGTGCAGGGACAGATGGAAGGCGAAGAAGAGGGCGTCGTAGATGAGGAAGCTCGCGATGAGCTCTGTGGCGAGTAGGCGCGAGGAGGGCGCGTCGGGCGGCAGGGCGCGGACGAGCTGGAGGGGTGACGAGGCGGTGAAGTTATGTAGCGTGGGTAGGAGGAACGACTTGCTGGGGAGCGAGGCGTTGGTCGCGAGGAGGTGGTGGTCGTCTGGCGGGGCGAGGTGGGTGTGGGCGTTGTAGTTGCCCGAGGACAAGATGTCAGCCAGCGGCACGTCGGCGAACTTTTTGATCATGGTGAGGTCCATGGTCAGAAGAGGCGCGATGTAGAGCAGGATCTCGCCGATCCGACGAGACGGGCGGCGCATGCCCTTGGGTTTGGGTCGAGGCTTGGATGATGGTGATGAGGAAGGGGATAGGCGCCATTCTGGATGGCGGAGGAAGACAATGGTCATGGACACCTCGATGGCGGCGTAGCAGAAGACGGTCCAGATGGTCTCAAAGGTCGACCAGTTGTACAAGCTTGTATATCGGAGAGTCGACCATGTTGAGTCCAGGAAGGGCTGGTAGAGCAAGGGGAAGAGAAGCGAGGTCAGGAGCACCGGTGCCAGGACCGCTCTGATCGTCTGAGCCTGGCTGAGCATTGCGAGTGAATGGCGAGGGGATTCAGGATCTAGACTTTGAACATGATACCATCTAGAATATGATTTTCTTAGAGGAATTACTTCTCGTGGAGGTTGGTGACGGCAATGATGGCTCATGGGAGAGCTAAGCCTGCAGGCCGCTGTCTATGAGGTCAGAACTCAGTCCCCGCAAGGGGCGCAGGGGCTGTCCCGCTATAGTACAGGCACCCATGCTCTGTAAATGATTCCATATGGTGCAGTAGCGCCATCGAAGGCCCCTGTCGGGCTCCGCTCTTGGCCGTGTTATGCACCAGGTACTTTTACACCCGACCTCCGTACAAAGTGACTTGTCACCATATCGCTGATACAGGACACCAGTCTCTTCAACATCATGACGGCTCATGGAAGATCTCAACGCTTCAACTCAGCTTCATCTCACATCCAGTCATTGAGCAGCCAACATGCTCGACATTACGCTCCGCCCCCTCAAAGACAATGTCTTCGCGCCCCTGTCACGCTCCGTGCCAGCCTCCATCACGCCTATCCACATCACCGCGGCCGCCTTCGTAGCCGGCCTGGTGTCGTGCCTCTTTGCCTGCGCCGGGCACCGCACGACGAGTCTCGTCTTCTGGGCTGCGAACCGTGCTCTCGACTGCCTAGACGGCGCCGTCGCCCGTCATCGCGATCAGCAGACCGTTCTGGGCGGCTTCCTGGATCTGCTGGGGGACTTTATCGTCTACGCCCTTGTGCCCATTGCCTGTGTGGTCGGGAACGGCTGGAGCGGACAGCAGACGCCTGGTCTGGTCGTGGCTCTGCTGGAGGCTTCTTTCTGGATCAATAATTTTGTGCTGCTGTACATTGCTGCGCTGGTCGAGAAGGGTAAGGATGAGCTTACTAGCCTGGCCATGAGGCCTGCCCTCATCGAAGGGTTTGAGAGTGCTGTTTTCTTCACGCTCATGCTGGCCATGCCGTCACTTGTTGGGGTTCTTTCGGCTGTCATGTTTGTGGGTGTCGTCTTTGGCACGGGGCAGAGGGTGCGATGGGTCGTGTTGGCCCTGTCACAGCCAGAGGAGACGGCGAGGATGAAGAAGAAGAGGTAGCAGGAATAGACTTGACAGGACATGTCTTTGTCTACTATTGCCGCCATCATAGCACGTTCTTTGCCTTGAGCTCTTGTAGAAACAATTGAGCGTCGCCGTTGCACTTGCCCAGCTCGGTCCTGTCCATAATCACCTGTAGCTTTCCATCCGACTCGCACAGCACGACGGGATACGAGAGCTTCTCCGTCTCCACGAATGACTTGACCTGATCTTGCGTCAGTTGGAGCTGTCGTAATGGCTGGCACAAACAGGAAGACCAACCTCGGGAGACAGCTCATCGCGGTGCCACTGAATCACGCGAACATCCGGCGTCGCCTCAATCTCCTTCTTGACAGCGACCCAGGACGGCGTCTCCTTGAGCGATAGGCCGCCGTGGGTGATGTCACATGCCGCGCAGACCTGATCGCTGTCTTTGGGGCAGGTCATCTTCTGGTATCCGTACCGTAACTTGCCCATGACCGATGCGTCGGCATTGTAGAGGACGTAGACTGTTCGCTGGGGCATGTTGGGTCGTGTGCTGGTCGGTCTGATGCTGGTTGTTCCGTGCAGGTTCAAGTTGTCAAGACGAGAAACGACTGGAGCTGAAGTGCTGAGGTTTTATGTTAAGTCGCCCCTCCAGAGTCACATGACAAATCTGGCGTATCTTGCTAGCTGCAGACTGCATAAGACTGCAGAGAATAGCATGTATTCTTCCAGGAATGCGTTTGCTATCCTGCTACGTCTTCATGCTGAAGCCTCAGAAGCCACAGCCCCAACATCTGCGGTCCAGGAGGCACTATTTTCTCCATTCCGTACATAAATATGTCTAATGAGGCTCGCCGCCACAAACAGTCACTACAACTGGCTTTGCAGGCCGCTGGGTAGGCAGCTGCTTCATGTCCCTCGCCCAATCCTCCGGGGCAGCCTCACCCTCACCACCAGCTCCCGCCTCCCATCCAAGCCAGTCTCTCACCCCCTTGGCCGTGATATCGCCATCTAAGCTAAAACCACTGTCCAGCATGGCCTCTATTACGCCTATACATATTTCTCGAACAAAGTCCTGACCCAAGCACGCCTTGCCGTGCGCGGAGAATGCAAGTCCCGATGCTTTGTCCTGCGTGGCATCTACAAACCTGTCTGGCACAAACGCAGCCGCATTGTCTCCAAAGGCCGCTGGATCACGCCCAGCACCGACAAAGTAGAGCCATGCATCCCAGCCCTCCGGAACGAGGACGTCAGGCGATTCAGTGCTCCCTGAGGGCACGACAATCTCACGGGTCACTCTGCGCATGATGCCCACGATAGGCGGACTCAGCCGCTCCGTCTCGCGCGCGATGCTGCGCAGCATCGCGGCTAGTTCGTCGCCTTGGAGGGCTTGGATGTTGTCCAGCAGCCGCACGCCATCCTTTTTGTAGAGAAACATGTTGAGAAGATACGCAGTGAGAAGAGAGGCGATGCCTTTGACAGCCAGGCTCGAGGTGAACATGAGCACGTGGTTGACAACCTCGTTCTGCTCATCGGCTGTCAATCCCTTCTCCGACATGGCGTGAAAGGGGCAGCCACCTTGTAGCAATGGCTGCATTCGTCTCGAAATCAGCTCTCGAAGCTTGTTCCTGGCGGCAATGCCTCTACTACGAGGGGACTGCCAGAGCCCTAGATTGACGGACACAGGGAAGAGGCTGAACTGTCCCCTGAGTAGATCCTCCTGGAGCTTTTGAATCTCTCCAAACAGACTCTCCTTCTCGTCAAGCAGGAGGAACGTCCGCATCACAATCTTCCAGGCGAGCGACTTGAGCGACTCGTAGAGATCGATCTGTGACCCGGCAAGGCTCTGAAAGTGCTCCGTCGCCGCCTGCCGGATAAACGGACGCATGCGCGCCTCCTGGCCCTCCATCCGCTGCGCCCAGGCCTCGCGCATGTCGGAATGAGCGACGCCATCCGAGAGCAGCAGATTAGGTCCAGGGAAGAAATCCGCGAGGAACTGCTTATAGGCACCCGTGGCCACGAGGGAGGGATTGTCCGCATCCTTGTCATCCTTGGTGTCAGGCCGTGCGAGGATATGCTTGACCTGGGCATGCGACGAGATGACGGCCACATTTCTGTTGAGCACCTTGGCGTGGACGGCCGTCCGCGACTTGACGACGTCGGGGGCGCGAGATTGAAAATCACGGACGCAGGACGCTATGAAGGCTTCTGGGCTGGCGTGGAAGGCCGTCGTCTGGGCGAGGACGTTGGATGCCTTGGCTGGGCTGTAGGCTAGCTGGGGCTCTTGTGCCATGGTCGACGGCTACCTGGTGAGGTTGGGTGATGTGGACATCTCTTGGTGATGGGCGCGGCCGTGGGGGCCGACAAGGAGATCTTTGAGGGAGGTCGCTAGCTGTGTAGATGAACAAGGAGGGAGACATTTGGAATCATGACGGCATGCATGATTAGTGACTCCAGATGTCCTTGGCTGGCTGGCTCGCCGCTCAAGTCAACAATTGTACCCCGCAGTTGTCTGCCGATGCCACTTCTAACTTCACCCTTTTCGCTCCTCAGTGTCTCACCTCCGCTTCCCTCTCCAATTTGTTCGGCACATACCTGCACGAGCGTGAATCGTCATGCCGAAAGAGGCACCACGCAGGGCTGTCAGGTCTTGTGCCTTGGACTGGACGGACGTGGCCTCGCAGAAGCAGTCGAGGCTCATGGCTCTGCCCGCTGAGGTTCGCATCAAGATATGGACGCGTTTCTTTTCCCACGTGGCACGCCCGCGCTTGCGGTACGCCGTCGACTTTGAATGGGCCCTTGACACGGACTCGCATTTCGACATTGCCTGGCTCTACGCCAGCAAGCGGCTCTACCTGGACGCCTGGCCCGTCTTCCTGGCGCAGGTGCGTCTCGACGTGGTGTACATAGGCCACTCGCCGACGCAATTGGCTGTTTTGCCCCCTCCCATCCTTCGAAGAGAGCTTCGCGAGATATGCTTCCACTGCCCCGTGTCGGTTATGGAAGAGCGACCACCGAGGCGGCCATTCCCTTTCCACAGGTACCCGCGCTTGCGCAACTTTCACATCGCTAGCAACATCTTGGTTCTTCTGGATAGATTCCGGTGTAAAGATAGCAATGGCCCCATGACTGTGGACATGTATCGAGCCCTTTCGCCCCCGGAAAGGCTGGCCGCATGGAAAGACGCAGGTCTACCGTCCGTGGACGAGATCATAGAGCACATGACCAGCATGGGCAAAGGCGGCTGGCTAAGCCGCGTCGTAGATCCAAAGACCTTTACGCGCCCGCTCGTCCTCACGCAAGACTCCTCGGATGATGATGATGATGATGGGGAGGACGGCAACGAGGAGTGGCAGGGGTGGACAGAGCCACAATATTCGGAGGACGAGCAAGAAGAGAAGGGCTTGTTCTATCGGGCCCGCCGCTCGGCGGAGTGGTTGGAGGCCAAAGAGGCCAGGGACCTGGAGGCGTTTCGAAAGGTTGCGAAGCAGATGCACACCTTGGTGGAGGCGGAACTCACCCTCTTCGAACGGAACGTCTACCCCATGCCGGACGATACGCTGGATACACTCTTCGTTCTTGTAGACACGAGGACGCGAAAGATTATGGAAATGAGGATGTTGGATGCAGAAGAGATCGAGGAGAGGGCTCGGTGGGCTGCGCAAGCGTAATCTATGGAATGGGCATGGGCAGTAATGGAATTGACCTTCGTTCTGCTTGCCGACCGAGTACGCTAAAGCAAGCACAATCGGCGAGACGAAGCGAAATGGGTTTCTTCCTCGTGACCAAACATCTTCTGCTGCTATGACGTGTCAGAGATATCCTAGTGCTTTCTCAGTCTGTTTGTTGCTTTGGTCCGCTTCTGGAAGCTCGTCCTTTGATTCTCAATCGGAGAATTCATCTCTAAATATTACGGGTTGCATTCATATTATGACCAGACGGCGTCTTTATTAGGACAGTTGTGGATTGGTGAGCTGGGACAGTTTTCCTAGGATGTATATATTGGGCTACCATGAGCTACCCTACACCGCCCTACCCTGGACAAACTAACTAGTCTAGCGCATCAATGACTGCCTCACCCCCGCACGCTCAATCAATGATGATGTGTGATGCGCTGTGGAGAAGGTTGTTCAAGTGCCTTGTATTATTACAAAAGAGATAGCCGTTGAGGCTCTATTTATGCGTTCTTGATCGCAT